>NC_090372.1:117142769-117464045 GCF_036365525.1 Heterodontus francisci | reverse complement strand
CCTTAACCATGCATGATGTAGATGTAGGAGAGATCCCCTCTATAAAACAACACCCATATAGACTGAGCCCCGAATTTGGCTCAAGCTTGCAAAAAAAAATCCAGTACATGCTGGACAACAATCTAATTGAACCCAGTTAAACAGCAGGAGTTCACCCATTGTATCATTGCCCAAACCTGATGGATCAAAAAGACTCTGTTTTGAGTACCGCAAAGTTAATGCAGTAACACTAACAGACTCATACAATTCCTTGCATTGACCAAGTAGGCAACTCCGTGTACATCAGCAAAATTGAATTATTCGAAGGAGACTGGCAAGTCCCCATGACCACCCAAACCAAAGAAATCTCAGCTTTTATAACACTCAATGGTTTATTCCAGTGTAAAGTCATGCCATTCGGTTTAAAGAATACCCCAAAACATTTCAGAGATTGATGAACCAGGTAGTGACTGGTTTAAACAACTGTGTCATCTACCTGGATGATCTGTTGGTCTATAGCAACACCAGGGAAGACTAACTAAACCAGTTAATAGCACTGTTTAAGGGTCTACAAAACACTAACCTAGTGGCCAATTTATCTAACAGTGAGTTCGCTAAGGCCAAAGTGACCTTTTTAGGACACATTGCAGGCCAAGGTGTAGCCAAGGGAAGCAAATGTACAAGCCTTGATAGATTTCCCCATTCCCAAGATCACGAGAGAAATAATGTGATTCCTGGGGATGTATGATTTCTACAAAAAATTTGTTCCCAGCTTCAGCACCCTAGCTGCCCCCTTAACTGACTTATTAAAGAAAAACACTCAGATTATGTGGTCAGAATGGTGCCAGATGGCTTTTGAAAAGTTGAAGGCAATTTTAACAAATGAACCTGTATTGGCAGCTCCAAATTTCAACAGATCCTATAAGGTGGCTGTAGACACCAGCAATGTAGGAGTAGGAGTGATCTTACTCCAAGAAAATGACTCACGCCTAGAGAGGCTGATTGGCTATTTTTCAAAAAAAACCTAAATAAACATCAATTTATCTTTCTTTTAATCCTGGAAGAAAATCTGTCTTTTGCCTATTTGTTTGACCACTAAAACACTCAGGGACTAAAACAATATTTTTAAAAATATTGTCTAATTTCAGTTGAGAGGTAAAAAGTGGAAGTCACTCACACCATTTCCCCCCTGTCTGTAACAACATAAAACAAATAATGAAGCTGTGATGTTTGATCTGCTTATCAAAGACATGAGATATCTTATTCTGACATGGGATAAGATCAGTAGGTAAAATTAATTAAGAAAACATAGTTTTCTGTTTTGTTATCCCGGACCATGTTTCCACAGCTTCCTTAAATTTCAACAGTAAGGGGAATTGTTGTTCGGGGTGCTAGAGGAGGGGTGTCTCACAATGTAATACTTAGTACCCAATATGGAATTTATTTTGATTTATTTTGAACTGTTCTTTGAGCATGTTAATACTTTGTGTATGATATGGAATTTATTTTTGAAATGTTGCTTGAGCATTTTAATCCAAGTTGTAATGTAAAAGAAAGAAGGGAATCTGTTAATTGTATATCAATGGTTTGATTATATGCAGGTGAAGGGTGTTAATTGGGGTCTTAGTTGAACACTAAAGCGAACAGGTGGAGGATTTGGGTGAAGAGCTACATGTTTGTAATCCTTTTAATCTGCACAATAAATGTGAAACTGAGTAAATATAGGCTCCAGCATTATCCTTCCATAACTAGCTTTCTGAAGTTTAACACTTGTGACCTGCCTATGAAAGTGATCTACTGTAGTACAACTGAAAAAATCTAGAGTAGGAAAAGATCCAAAAATTTAGTCATTTTCTTTTCTCTGTAATTAATGACATGGTGAAATCATATTCTCAGAAAATGAACATTTCAAGTCATGCATTATTGTAAGTTATCCATGGCTCATTAATTACAGAAAAAGATATGTTTTTCCAATTTTTCATTAAAAACAATGTTTTACCCCATGTTGAATGCCTTATTGAGAATGTCAAGAAAAACTTGCTATGTCAAAGGACAATTTTTTAATTCATCGATTGAAAACCTACATTAAACTTTTATGAAACAAAAAGAGCTAGAATTCTACAGTTAACTTTTTAAAAAAAGCTGATAGCCAAGATGGTCACCACAATTTGCATTTGAACACCTTTCACATTCCAAGGCCTCAAAGAGGAGACATATGTCTGATAAGCATCTACCCAAAACATTAGCTTGCTCCATTGAGTGACCTACTCCTTTCATTAGCAAGACAATCAAAGCCATCCTGGGACATTAACCTTGAAAGAGCCAACCCTTCCAGGTGTAAACATTAATATCCTGAGGCCTGAGGGACTGAAATTCCTAAACTTGAATCTCATTAGAAGGTTCCAGACAACATACTGAGGCAGACATGTGACCATCTGTCCAGTTTTGTGAAAGCTGGGCGGGGGGTGGGGAGGGGGGATGGTGCAGGGGCGACAGGCTTGCAAAGCCTAGCTGTTAGGTACTGGATCCAAGACAAAGACACCAGGGGAAGAAAGCCACCTACAATTCTGCCTCCAAGAAAACCCTGGGCCAGGTGGGCCAGCCGCAAAGTACACTTCTATCAGCCAAGGACTTGAAGAACACAACTTCAACCGGAAGACAACGGAATCACCCAACCCCACAGACTGTGCATTAATTTTTATTTGTTCTGGACTCCAATCCAACAACAAATCTACTCCTCATCACTCTAATCTATTTGTGTGTGCGTGATTCTCGTGTGAGTGTGTGTGTATCAATGTGTAGCGCAATTTTATTATTTTATTTAGATTGGGTTTAGATTGTTAAGAAAAATAAACTCATCTCTTTCTTGTTTAAACTCAAGAAAACCTGTCTGTTTGATTCTTTTACGACCACAACAAAGGTAAAAGGTAAAACACTCACTGAAGTGGTAAGCACATCCACTGCTTAAAAAGGAATAAACCCTGTTGCGGTGAAATAAGAGGACGTACAAGAGGAGAGCCTTCTCACCCCTCCTCACCTGATTGTAACAAAAATTTTGGGCTCGAATCCATGGTTGTAACCCAATGACAAATGAGAAATTGTAAGTGGGTAAAGAAATTGAACCCTATCAAATTTTTAAAAATTCTATACAGGTTTTCTTGTGGATTTGCTGCTAGAGTACTAACATGTCCACATTCAAGACCAGTACCTTCCTAAGCCAGAGTGAAATAACTTGGGACAGGTTAAATGCCCTATCTATTGAAGAGTTGAGAAATGCAGCTGGGCAGTAAGGGATTACTATCCGTCCAAAAGCTAGGAAACCCAATCCTAAAACTTGTGGCCATCTATTTTGCACTTGAAACTGAAGAACAGAAGACAGGCTTAGAATTAGAAACAGACAGGGCAATGTCAGCTAAGATACAACTAGAACAGAGGGGATGAGAATTAGAACAGCTGAAATGGCTGGCAGAAAGCTGGACTCTATTGTTGCAAAGCAAACTAACAGGAAAAGCCAATGAGGTTTACTCACTATTGCCAGATGAGAGTTCATCAGACTATGAGATGACTAAAAATGCTATCCTGGGTGCATACGAGCTGGTATCGGAGACATACCGCCAAAAATTCCAATCCCTGCGAAAGCAGCCTAAACAAACTTACCTTGAGTTTGAAAGAGTTAAGCAGCTTGCTTTTGACCAGTGGATACGGGCAATTAAGCTACACCCCACATATGAAAACCTCAGAAAGGTGATCATTCTTGAGGAGTTCAAAAACTCACTCCCCCTTCATATTAAAACCCACATAGAGTAACAAAAGGCTCCAAGAGTCAGGCAGGCTGCAATCCTGGCTGATGAATTTACCCCTTGTACACAAATCCTTATCCAAAGGGAAACCCTTCCCTTGTCACCCCCACAAACCCGAAAAGGATAAAAGGTGGGAGTGTGATAGGAGCCTGAACAGCAAGGGAAAGCTGGACACACAGGGGGCCCTTCTCAGGCCACAAAGGACGGTGCTGAGAGCAGGAGTGATGCCCAAAGACCTATGTGTTTCTATTGTAACAAGGTAGGTCACCTTCAAGCTGACTGCTGGAAGTTAAAGGGAAAACCTGTACGATTAACCAGGGCACACCAGGCCAGTGCAGGACAAGGGACCATGATGGAAAGCATAGCAGAGCTGGCTGTGGCTTTAACTGCAGCTGTAAAACCCAGTAAACCTACTGCTGTGAGTGCGGGAAAATGTAACAAAATCTCTGAAAGTTATCAGGATTTTGTATCCCAAGGAAAAGTGACCCCATACCCCTCAAGTGAGGCAAGGAAGCCCATAGACATACTTAGGGAAACAGGGGCCACCAAATCCCTTCTGCTGGGAAAAGGCATGACCTTCTAACATGTCCAGGCTCAGGAGCACCTAAAAACCTCCCAGACAGCTATGAAAATGCAAGCAGATAATCATGCCAAGGCCAGAACATTTCGGCCCAGAGACCATGTATTAGGGTATTCAGGGTAAAGCCCTGAAAGCCCAATTCGGTAGCCCATACCGAATGGCAAAAAGGATGATTTGATTGACACCCCAGACCAAAGGAAAAAACATAGGCTGTGCCACATTAGCATGTTAAAACAGTCTCACAGCCGGGAAGGAGACAGGCAAGCACAGGTCTGTCAGACAGTCAGGAAGGACAAAAAGGACAGTGATGACATGTTCGAGGAGGGCCAGGAGGATTCCCAAACTGAACGCCCTACTGTCTGGGTAGCCAACTTTGAAATGTTAGGAAAATTTGACCCCACACTCCCCTATTTAAATGCAAGACAAACAGAAGCTGTAGCAAGGCTGCTAACAACCTTTATAGAAGTCTGCAGGGACAACAAAAGTTCTCAAAAAGGCAAGCCAACAGTGAGGGAGATGCCTCACCTAGTTGAAGTGCTGCAGGAGAGTGCAGTGAAAGCGGCACAGACATCTGTGAGCGGCAATGTCCCAGAGGACATAGGGCAGATTAGAAAGAGACCCTCCCCACAGTAAATGGAAAAGGGAAGGGAGCTTGTCCTAAAGCAAACAGCACTTGTGTAATTCACCAGAAAACTAAAAGTGAGGTCATTGTGGATCTACCCACCGAAGAACCCAATGATCAGGTCCCAAACCCAAAGCTAATCAAACCCAGCAATTTAATTCAGAATTCAGCAAGAACAAGGGCCCAGAGGAAATCTCAGACACCTCACAGGGGCTAAAAACCAATTTATTACCCACTATTAATATAGGGAGAAAAATGATCAAGGTGCTGGAACCTGATCAGTTAAAGCCACGTGTTGCATAAACAGTAGTTTTTATTTATTTAGAGATACAGCACTGAAACAGGCCCTTCGGCCCACCGAGTCTGTGCCGACCAAGAACCACCCATTTTTATACTAACCCTACAGTAATCCCATATTCCCTACCATCTACCTACACTAGAAGCAATTTACAATGGCCAATTTACCTATCACCTGCAAGTCTTTGGCTGTGGGAGGAAACCGGAGCACCCGGCGAAAACCCACGCGGTCACAGGGAGAACTTGCAAACTCCGCATAGGCAGTACCCAGAATCGAACCCGGGTCCCTAGAGCTGTGAGGTTGCGGTGCTAACTACCGCGCCACTGTACCGCCCCGAGGTTGCGGGGTTAAAGCTTATACATACAGGAGACTCCGCCACAAGCGATAATGGAAATTTTCAGACCACAAACTTCACCAACAATCACATGTTTATTGAGATGTCTATTCCCAGGGTATTACAAATTGATGCTAGAGAAACGTTAACTCAACTTGACAACACGCAACCCAAAAGAAATGCAATTTCTTAATGGTACCTCATCCAAAGAAAAGATGATGACCAAAACTCAAAAAAGTTAAACCAGAATAGCTGTGCAGACCATGCCAGCTGCTGCAATTCTAAGATTAATGTGTGAATTTGAGAAGTGAGTATTTGAGAATGAATGTGTGTGATTTTTTTTTCTACAACCTTGTAATGAAATGTTCCTGTGATCACATTACATTCCATGTGGTGCGGATGTGTCAAGAAAAACCTGCTATGCCAAAGGACAATTTTTTAATTCATCGATTGGAAACCTACATTAAGTGTTTATGAAACAAAAAGAGCTGGAATTCTACAGTTAACTTTTAAAAATATCTGACAGTCAAGATGGCCACCACAATTTGCATTTGAACACCTTGCACATTCCAAGGCCTCAAAGAGGAGACACATGTCTGATGAGCATGTACCCAAAACAATAGCTTGCTCTATTGAATGAACCACAGGAGATTGCTTTCATTAGCAAGACATTCAAAGCCATCCTGGGACATTAACCTTGAAAGGGCCAACCCTTCCAGGTGTAAACATTAACATCCTGAGGCCTGAGGGACTGAAATTCCTAAACTTGAATCTCATTAGAAGGTTCCAGACAATACACTGAGGCAGTCATGCAACCATCTGTCCATCTCTGTGAAAGCTGGGCATTTCCCTTGGACAAAGTGGACAAGCCAGTGACGCATTCTGGGCAGAAGCCAGAAGGCCTCTTTCTCTCTCTCTCTCTCTCCAGAAGGCCTGGTGGGGTGTGTGAAGCCTAGCTGCTGGGTGCTGGATCCAAAGACAAAGACATCAGGGGAAGAAAGCCACCTACAATTCTGCCTCCAAGAAAACGCTGAGGCAGGTGGTCCAGCCGCAAAGTACACTTCTATCAGCCAAAGACTTCAAGAACAGAACATCAGCTGGAACACCATGCAATCAACCAACCCCACAGACTGTGTATTAATTTTTATTTGTTCTGGACTCTAATCCAACCACAAATCTACTCCTCGTCACTCTGTAATCTATTTGTGAGTGTGTGATTCTCATGTGAATGTGTAGTGTAATTTTATTATTTTATTTAGACCGGGTTTAGATTGTTTAGTATAATAAACTTACCTCTTCCTTGTTTAAACCCAAGAAAACCTGTCTGATTGGTTCTTTTATGATCACAACAAAGGTAAAAGTAAAACACTCACTGAAGTGGTAAACACATCCACTGTTTAGAAAGGAATAAACCCTGTTGCGGTCAAATAAGAGGAAGGACAAGAAGGGAGCCTTCTCACCCTTCCTCACCTGATCGTAACAAGAAGAGCTAAATTGGAGGAATTACTAATCATGATTTAATGGTTCTCACCCAAGGCAAGTGGCCTAACAGGCATCCCAACCTATCCAGTGCCTCTTGCTGGAAAGTGAAGCATGTCAACTGAAGGCAAAATCCAGCCCAGGATCTCTTCACTGCTCCATTATTTTTAGTACACCTGTAACCATGGTGATGCAGCTTGTACTTTGAAATGCTGCTAGCTTAAAACTGATATTTTATTCAGCAGCACAACATGTTCTTTCTAACCAGTGAATAAATGTTAATTTGGCAATTTGAATGAGTGTTTGGCAACCTTTGCAACACTGGACCAGAATGTGATAAAGCTGTGGGTGTGGAGGGGAGGGAGGGGTGCAGTGTATGGTTTCAAATGGAAGAGTAAGGGAGCCCAACAAAATGAGTGAGAAACTATTATTGGTGACTGCTTTGGAAGGACAATGTTCAGATTCTTGACTGGAAAAAGAAAGGTATGATTCTTTTGCCTTGTATTAAAAAAATGGCATTAAGGATGTTTTGTGCACTTCAGAGGGCTCTTTAAAATTAATAATGTTGTTGATATGGACCATCTGCGGTCCACTTGGAGGTAACACAATACATAGCAAGAGGCAAGGAAGAGGCAGCAGCTAAACTTACACTGATAATGGTCTCTGTTCCTTCCTTAGCAGTATGTTGCACAATTTTTGGACCATGTTAAAGGGGGGACAGGTGAGATGGGAGAAATATGATGCTGTATGGGCATGTTCTGAACTGTGGCATAGAAAAGGAAATTCTGCAAACAGACAATCCAGACACAATCTATAATCAAATTGTATGGTGTCCCAATGTTTGTGAGAATCAGACATGACTCATCTTGGCCACATTTCTTGCATGTTAGACATCATTCAGTCTGTACATTGTACAAGCAGCCCACAATTTTGTCTCCGGATCTGCAAGCTTTGCGTTGGCCAGCAGGGGACACAAACAAGCTATGAAATTGACTTGACTAAGATGATGCCAACATTGCTCAGAAGTGTTAAAACATTAGGTACGGGGCGATTTTCCTTGAAGTGATTTATGTCACTGTTGCACCTTCAGATCCATGTTTGCGCAAGTCAGTGGCCTGTCGAGGGAGTCACACAAGCATTTGACGAGTCTGCTTTTTTGCATACACATTGGTTTAATCATTAAATTTGTGCAAAATGGGTGTAAGCAACTGAACTGCTAGAAGCTTCTGTGTAGCCTTTGAAAAGACAGTTCAGCTTACACACTTCAGCAGCAGAATGTAGGACAAATAGGTAAAAAAGGAACAATACTTAACTCTTTCGCTTCACTCTCAAATAAATTTATTACAGGACTTATCAATAACATGATTATTTGTATAGAATTCTGAACACTCAAGCATATTCTGGGCCCAAAGGACATGGCCTTATCTCCAGAGAAGGAATCAGAACTTTAAAGGTGCAGATCTCCAAGTCCTCCATGAAGGTTGTACAGGAAGGATATAGGGTATGTTGCATATGTTTACCACCAAGCCTGCCAGGAAGGAAAGTTGTACTGTTGTGGTTCGGTGGGTAGTATTCTTGCCTCTGCGCCAGAAGGGTGTGGGTTCGAGTCCCACTTCAGAGACTTAAACATAAAAATATAGGCTAACACACCAATGCTGTGCTGTTCTTTAGATCCAACATAAAACAGGCTACATAGGCCTTTCAAGTGAATGCAGAAGATCCCATGGCACTATTTCAAAGAAGAGCCATGGAGTTATCCCTGTTGTCTTGGCCAATATATATCCCTCAACCAACATCACTAAAACAGATTATCTGGTCATTATCACATTGCTGTTTGTGGGACCTGCTGTGTGCAAATTGGCTGTTGTATTTCCTATTTTACAATAGTCGACTATGTTTCAGCAGTACTTAATTTGTTGCAAAGTGCTTTGGGGTGGCTTGAGGTTGTGAAAGCTGCTATAAAAATGCAAGTCCTTTCTTTCTTTGCCTGCACACAGGTAGCATTGTCCCTGAGTGCCAACTCCCTTACCCGAGCACTGCTACAAAAAGTTCAACAACCTCACCAGGACTAACAAGGTAACATGGAGAAATCTCTCCTTTATTTCCTTGCCCTCCCTGGACATCAACACCCTCTTGGAGCAGCACTTTCACAACTAACCCCCCACAGTGCTCTCTGCTTAAGGGGTCGTGGGGATGGGAGGCAGGGGTTTCAACTGGTATCCTGCACTATGGCTACCCAGCTCTCCTAACATCAGTTACTTGCATTACCAACCCTGAAGTCACCTCCTTCACATAAATAGCCCCAGAAACCTGAGATATCTTACTTAAGCTCTTTTGTGCCATTTGGCACACGCTCCTCAATGATAGATTCAAACTTTTTCAGGACAAAATGGCATTCAGCCTGAGGCAGGCTGCAGAAGAGGTCATCACCACCTTTAAACCTTTCACCCTATTCAAGGAAAAGGCCATGGGCTCAGTGGGGACTCAGTCAGCTCTTGCGATCAGCCATAGAGTCATTTATGGCATAGAAGGAGGCCATTGGGCCCATCGGGTCTGCAAAGCAATCCAATCAGTCCAACTTCCTCCCTCAATCCCTATAGCTGTGCAAGTTTACTTCCTTCGAGTGCCAATACAATTTCCTTTTGAAATCACTGATTAGCTCCACTTCCACAACTCTCGTAGGCAGCGAGTTTCAGGTCATTACCACTCACTGCATAAAAAAAGTTCTTCCTCACATTCCCCCTGCATTTCTGTCTCCCCTAGTCTTTGTACCATCAGTTAATGGAAGCACTTATCTAACTTATCTAAACCTGCCATAATTTTGTACACCTCTGTCAAATCTCCCCTCAATCTCCTTTGCTCCGGGGAGAACAATCCCAGCATTCCAACCTAACCTTATAGCTAAAATCCCCCATCCCTGGAACCATTCTGGTAAATCTCCTCTGCACCCTCTCAAGGACTCCCACATCCTTCCTAAAGTGTGGTGGCCAGACTGGATGCAGTACTCCAGTTGGAGCCTAACCAGAACTTTATAAAGATTCAGCATAACTTCCATGCTTCTGTACTCAATTCCTCTATTTATGAAGGCCAAGATCCCATATGCTTCACTAATCACACTATCAATATGGCCTGCCACCTTCAAAGATCAATGCACATGCACCCCCAGGCCCCTCTGTTCCTGCACACTCTTTAAAACTGTGCCATGAAGTAAATATTGCCTCGACCTATCCCTTCTGCCAAAATGCATCATCTCACACTTATCTGTATTAAATTCCATCTACCCCTTGTCGACCCATTCTGTTAGCCCATCTATGTCCTGTTGCAAGTGGCTCGTATCATCCTCACTGTTTGCCACCCCTCCAAGTTCGGTATCATCAGCAAATTTTTAAATTCTAGTCTGTATTCCAAAATCCGAGTCATTTATATATAGCAAAAAAAGCAGTGGTTCTAGCACTGACCCTTGGGGAACACCACTGTCTATCCTCCTCCAGTCTGAAAACAACCATTTACCATGACTCGCTGTTTTCTGTCCTTAAGCCAATTTTTTTTCCAGTTGGACACTGATCCTCCTATTCCATGAGGCTCAATTTTGTTAACCAGCCTTTTATGTGGTACTTTATCAAATGCTTTCTTAAAATCCATATAAACAACATCCACCGCCTTCCCTTCATCAACCTTCTCTGTTACTTCATCAAAAAAGTCAATTAGATTAGTCAAGCATGATCTGCTTTTGACAAATCACTGCTGGCTCTCCTGAATTAGCTCAAACCCTCCAAGTGCCTATGGATTATTGTTTTTAAAATCTTACCCACCAGTGATGTTAAACTAACTAGCCTGCAGTTTCTAGGACTGTCCTTACATCCTTTCTTACATGAGAGATTACAAAGTTGGCAGTATTTACACTGTTGTCCTAGAATCCCTGTGAAATAATTCACAGACATAACCTTCCATCTTCCTCACAATGCCTACTCATTCTTAGCTTCTACTTTCCTTTACTGCAGATCCACCACATCAGTGGTGGGCAGAGGAGAAGGAGGAGCTGGGGAATTATTTTACCCTTGTCACATATGACAGAACAGAATCAGAGCACCTTCCCCGTACAACTCCATGAGCCTGCCTCATCATCCTCTGCCTGAAACCCTGCCAAATCACACGCTGCATCACGAACTTGTTCACTCCCAGGTATGAGCTCACTTTCACCAGGGGACAATTAGATATCATTCCTGAGGATTTAACACCAGGTATATTGCAGGGCATGAGAGACCTAGAGAAGTCAGTGAGGAAGTGCCACCTTCCCAGTTTAGGCTGGCAAGAAGGCTGGCAAGATCTTCAAAACATTGAGACTCAGAATTTATGAATAACCACCTGAAAAGGGTATTTGAGGAACATCGTAGCAGAATCTGAGGTTAATCCCAGAAGGTATGTGACAACTGACAGGTGTAACTCTTGAATCTACAGCTGTCTTTTGCAGCAATATCAGAGAAGCTTTCTCTTCCTTACAAGTGGACTGAGATGCAGTTTGATTGGAATCTGGACATTCTCAGCCAAGAAGCAGCCAGGACCAGTTGGTGCCTCCATTTCTATTAAAGCACAGACTGCAGTTCAGGAGGTAATAGAGGATAGAATGGAGCACAGTTTTCAGACTGTGGTGTACATTCTGTGTGGGGTTTTCACAATTTGTTAGCTGCCATTAGGCTAGCCATCCTACTGATCATTAGGGTCACAGCTCCAGGGCTAGGCGGAATGGCAGCAGCAGACATCCACCTGCCTGATATTTCTGTTTCAACAAAAACAACTTATATTTATATAGTGCCTTTACTGTAATAAAATGTCCCAAGGTGCTTCATAGGAGTATTATGAAACAAAATATGACACCAAGCCACATAAGGTGATATTAGGTCAGATGACCAAAAGTTTAATCAAAGAGGTAAGTTTTAAGGAATGTCTTAAAGGAGGAAAGTGAGGAAATGAGGCAGAGAGGTGTAGGGGGGTATTCTAGAGTTTAGGCCTAGGCAACTGAAGATGTGGCCACAATAGGTGGAGCAATTAAAATGAGGGATGCTCAAGTGGCCAGAATTAGAGGAGTGCAGATATCTTGGAGGGTTGTGGGGCTGGAGGAGATTATGTAGATAGGGAGGGGAGAGACCATGCAGGGATTTGAAAATAAGGGAGAATTTTAAAATCAAGAAATTCCTTGACCGGGAACCAATGCAGATCAGCGAGCGCAGGGGTGATAAGGGAACGGGACTTGGTGCGAGTTAAGACAGGGGCAGCAGAGTTTTGGATGACCTCAAGTTTACGGAGAGTAGAATATGGTAGACAAGTCAGGAGTGTATTGGAATAGTCAAGCCTAGAGGTAACGAAGGCAGGAATGAGGGTTTCAGCAGCACATTACAGAGGTGGAAATAGGGGCAGTTTTGGTATGGCATGAATATTAGGTCAGAAGCTCATCTTGGGGTCAAATATGACACCAAGGTCTCAGACTGTTGCCAGGGACAGGGATGGAGTCAGTAGCTAGGGAATGGAGTTTGGAGCAGGGACCAAAACAATAGCTTCAGTCTTCCCAATATTTAATTGGAGGAAATTTCTTCTCATCCAGTTTGGATGTCGGATAAGCAGTCTGAAAATTTAGCAACAGTGGAGGAGTCGTGAGGAGAGGTGGTGAGGTAGAGTTGAGTGTCATCAGCATACATGTGAAATCTACCACTGTGCTTTTGGATGATGTCACTAAGGGACAGCATGTAGATGAGAAATAGGAGGGGCCAAGGATGGATCCTTGGGGGCCATCAGAGGTAACAGTGCGGGAGCAGGAAGAGAAGCCATTGCAAGTAATATTCTGGCTCTGATTAGACAGATAAGAATAGAACCAGATGAGAGCAGTCCCACTCACCTGAACAACATTGGAGAGACATTGGAAGAGGATGGTGTGGTCAACCATGCAACCGTGCAGATAGGTCTGGAAGGAGGAGGAGGAAATGTTTACCTTTGTCAGAGTGACATCAAATGTCATTTGTGACTTTGATAAGAGCTGTTTCGGTACTGTGGCAGGGGTGGAAACTTTATTGGAGGGATTCAAAAATGGAGTTCCGGAAAAGATGACAACGGATTTGGAAGGTGACAACATGTTCAAGGACTTTGGAGAGGAAAGGGAGGTTGGAGATGGGACAGTAATTTGCAAAGGCAGTGGGATAAAGTGTTGGTTTTTTGAGGAGAGGGGTGATGCCGGCAGATTTAAAGGAGAAAGTGACAACACCTGAAGAAAGAGAACTGTTTACAATATGATAAAACAGGATCTGACCAAAGTGGACTGGGAGCAGCTACTTGTAAGAAAGTCTACATCAGACCAGTGGGAGTCATTCAAAAAGGAAATAGTGAGAGGTCAGGGCCAACATGTTCCTGTAAAGGTGAAGTGTAGGACCAAGAAGTCCAGGGAACCCTGGATGCCAAGGGATATAGAGGATTGGACAAGGGAAAAAAAGGAGGCTTAGGGCAGATTCACAGGACTGAGAATAGCAGAGGCCGAGAGGAGTATAGAAAGTGTTGGGGGGGGGGGTACTTAAAAAAATAATTAGGAGAGCGAAGAGGGGGCATGAAAAAACATTGGCGGGCAAGATAAAGGAAAATTCCAAGGCGTTTTATAAGTATATTAAGGGCAAGAGGATAACCAGGGAAAAAGTAGGACCCATTAGGGACCAAAGTGGCAATCTGTGTGTGGAGCCGGAGGACGTAGGTGAGGTTTTAAATTATTACTTTTCATCTGTATTCACTATGGAGAAGGACGATGTAGGTGTAGAGATCAGGGAGCGGGATTGTGATATACTTAAAAAAAATTAGCATTGAAAGGGAGGAGGTATTAGCGGTTTTAACGGGCTTAAAAATGGATAAATCCCCAGGCCCAGATGAGGTCTATCCCAGGCTGTTACGTGAGGCAACAGAAGAGATAGCAGGGGCTCTGACACAAATTTTCAAATCCTCTCTGATCACAGAGAGGTGACTGGAGGACAGCGAATGTGGTACCATTAGTCAAGAAGGGTAGCAGGGATAGACCAGGTAATTACAGGCCACTGAGTCTAACATCAGTGGTAGGGAAACTATTGGAAAAATTCTAAGGGACAGGATTAATCTCCACTTGGAGAGGCAGGGATTAATCAAGGATAGTCAGCATGGCTTTGTGAGGGGGAGATCATGTCTAACAAACTTGAATGAAATTGTTGAGGAGGTGACTAGATGTATAGATGAGGGTAAAACAGTTGGTGTAATCTACATGGACTTCAGTCAGTGTCTTGATAAGGTCCCGCATGGGAGATTGGTTAAGAAGGTAAGAGCCCATGGGATCCAGGGCAATTTGGCAAATTGGATCCAAAATTGGCTTAGTGGCAGGAGGCAGAGTGTGATGGTCAAGGGTTGTTTTTGCGATTGGAAGCCTGTGGCCAGTGGTGTACCACAGGGATTGGTGCTGGGACCCTTGCTGTTTGTAGTGCACATTAATGATTCAGATATGAATATAGGAGGTATGATCAGTAAGTTCGCAGTTGACACGAAAATTGGTGGTGTCGTAAATAGTGAGGAGGAAAGCCTTAGATGATAGGACGATATAGATGGGCTGGTAACGTGGGCAGAGCAGTGGCAAATGGAATTTAATCCTGAGAAGTGTAAGGTGATGCATTTTGTGTTGTCTAACAAGGCAAGGGAATATACAATGGGTGGTAGGACCCTCGGAAGTACAAAGGGTCAGAGGGACCTTGGTGTACTTGTCCATAGATCACTGAAGGCAGCAACACAGGTAGATAAGGTGGTTAGGAAGGCATATGGGATACTTGCCTTTATTAGCCGAGGCATAGAATATAAGAGCAGGAAGGTTATGATGGAGCTGTATAAAACATTAGTTAGGCCACAGCTGGAGTACTGTGTGCAGTTCTGGTCGCCACACTATAGAAGGATGTGATTGCACTGGAGAGGGTGCAGAGGAGATTCACCAGGATGTTGCCTGAGCTGGAGCATTTCAGCTATGAAGAGAGACTGGATAGGCTAGGGTTGTTTTCCTTAGAGCAGAGAAGGCTGAGGGGAGACCTGATTGAGGTATACAAAATTATGAGGGCATAAATAGGGCAGATAGGAAGAAACTTTTTCCCTTAGCAGAGGTGTCAATAACCAGGGGGCATAGATTTAAGGTAAGGGGTAGAAGGTTAAGAGGGGGTTTGAGGAAATATTTTTTCACCCAGAGGGTGGTTGGAATCTGGAACACACTGCCTGAAGGGTGGTAGAGGCAGGAACCCTCACAATATTTAAGAAGTATTTAGATGAGCACTTGAAACACCATAGCATACAAGGCTACGAGCCAAGTGCTGGAAAATGGGATTAGAATAGATAGGCTTGATGGCTGGTGTGGATACGGTGGGCCGAAGGGCCTGTTTCTACGCTATATAACTCTATGACTCTATGACAATACCGGCTAACATGGGGACCAGGAGGGGAAGTTGGGTGATCAGCATTTTAGTGGGAATAGGATTGAGGGAACAGGAAATGGGTCTCATGGACAAGATGAGCACAGAAAGGGCATGAGAGGGCGAGAGATCGGAGAGAAACTAGAGAAAGATGTGAGTTCATGGTTAGAGCATTATAGGAAGTTTCCCAGGACAGCATCACTTATCCTACCAGGCATTCAGCACTACCCTCCTCTGCGGAAACTGTCCTGTAGTTCCAATGAATGGCAAACCCAGACGATATGAAAGTTGCAACAGGCTTCTTAGCAGTTTCTCCAACACTGATCCAGAATCTCTGGCCTTCCCCCTCAGAGCGCCACATCCAGTGGAATATGGCAGTGACATCAGGTGGCACAGGAGCAAGCTCCAGAGATGCAACCAGCAGTACTCTCAGGAAAAAAAGTGAACTGCCATAATGCCAAATATAGTGACAAGAACAAGTCGTGGAATTAATTAATTGACTCATGCAGAGATGAAAGTAACACCAGAGAACAGAATTGACGTCAGCACAATAGGGCATGTGTCCTTCCTCCGCATCTGTTCCCAGGTCCTGTGACTAGTGTGCACCATGTCATCACCTCCTGCCAGGCATTCAGCACTGCTTTCCTTTGTGGAAAGTGTTCTGTAATGCCAATGAATGGCAACACTGCAGGATATGAAAGATTGAACCAGGCTTCTTAGCAGTTTTTTCCAGCACTGATCCAGAATTGCAGGTCACCAATGATGCAACTGAGCTGGTGTCTGGTATTTATGATGAAAAAAATTCAGTTGACTCTCCAGAAACTACAGACCAAATAGCCTAAAATATGCTTTTAATGTGTTTCAAGAGCAGTTTAGCAGGAGATACAAAACAGTAAATGTGTGAAAATTCTTTAAATCCAAAGCAGCCAACTGTGTGCCATTAGCATGGGAGGTGCTCCTATCTAATTACAGTTTTACAAAAGTTACATAACACAAAACAAGTGTATATATTGTTACGACCAGGTGGTTCCCTCTCAGCCTTTGCCTGGTTTAACCATAACAGGGTTTAATTTTAAAACATCGTGTTTTAGCTCCCCCTCAGTGAATCCTTGTTCACTGCTCCAATTTTAAGGCAAAGAAATCAGTCAGGTTTCCTTAGATTTAAACAAGAAAGGTGGAGGTTTATTAATCTTAAACTCTAATCTGGTTAACGACTGTGAATATGCAACGCAGCCACGCTAGCATGCATATGTGAGAAACACACATGCAGATAGAGACAGAAAAGGTAGAAAAGAATAAATGGGAAAAGTTTGAGGCAATATCGGGATTATAATTACAGTCCTTTGCGTTCAATGTGGAATCTTTGGTTGCTGGTAAGTCCTACTGTTTGTTGGGGCCCAGTTCACGCTTCAACTTGTTTCGATGTCAGAGTCTTTTCTCTCTTGAGGTTTACTTGTCTTCCATGGGTCTGGTGGCTTGGGAGAAAGCGAGGGAGAGACAGCCAGGAGAGAGGCTTCCTTGTTCCAGCTTCAGTTGCAAACTGCCTTCTGAATTCAAACTGTCCTATGGCTAGTTCAAAAAACCTGAACCAGCCAGTTAGTCATGTGACCAGCTGGTTTAACCAGTCCTGGCTTTGTGGATTGTATCATCTTAGCAGTCCCTGGAATGCGCTTCCTTCCACCTTCAATGTCTGATGATCAAAATCCATTTGGATTAATTGGATCAGGGAGTAATTCTTTTTGTCTCTCCAAGCACTGTCTCTTAGTATGCAAATGTTCTTCCAGCCAAGTGTCTGGTGATCTTTAAATAAGTCATTTCTTCACTCCAGCAACAGTTTAAAAATCAATGCTCATATGGCAAAATTAATATGTCTCATTATTGGCAGGTGGGTGTCTGCATGACAATACCTTAAAGCAGTCAAGTAAATGAAAGAAACACCATCTATTTTAGAAATTTCGTTCTTAATTTTTTTGATCTCCACTAAATTGTTCCAGTTTGAAATCAAAATAAACAAGAATGAAACAGAAAACTCTTGTACAAGAATTATTCATTAGTTATTAGGACTGACAAGCAGCAGTGAGTTGGTAAGGCCAGAATTTAGGCCTAATATTGATGTACCTAAATGGCATTGGAAGGGATGGAATGGTTATCTGCTCCCTCCAAGGCCTTTGGTGTAAAAGGAAGCAGTGCTGGGGCTGAGCACTCCCTACATTAGGAGTTCTAGCATTCCTAGCCTTCAGAAGGATCCTGCAGAACGTCAATGCCCATTTGCTTGGTAAGACTAGGCCTATACTACTGAACCACTTGCATCCCAAAGAAAAAATAAGCAACTTAAATATGTATACATATACATATAGTGTCTCCCTGACAAAGAGAAATTCTGAAGACAACTTAAAAGTTGTTTCCTGGGACAAAAAACAGAAGAACATAAGAACATAAGAAATAGGAGCAGGAGTAGGCTATTCGGTCCTTCGAGCCTGCTCCGCCATTCAATAAGATCATGGCTGATCTGATTGTGGACTTCATTCCACTTCCCTGCCTGCTCCCCATATCCCTTAACTCCCCTGTCAATCAAAAATCTGTCTAACTTAGCTTTGAATATATTCAATGACCCAGCCTCCACTGCTCTCTGGGGAAGAGAATTCCAAACACGAATGACCCTCTGAGAGAAAAAATGTCCCCCTGACTATTGAATCCCCTGCTATACTACCATGTTATGGCTTTCCCCCCTCCTCCTCTTCCTCCTCTCCACCAGCACATTCCCTCTCCCCACCCACCCACCACTAAAGCTTTGGACAGCCTCCTGCTCCAAGGTGCCAAGGTCTGTATTCTAGCTGTCCTTCTGTCAGTCTTTATCCTTATCCTCACAGGTAGCAAGTACCTTGTACCTGTTGGATAGAATCAGTTTCTGTAGTTCCTCAGTCTCTATTGCACCTGGGTTCCCCTTACTCTTCTTCACACTATTGGTCACACCAAGCCCAATCTAAACTTGCACCTCTCTACAAGGCATAACCAAAGTCTGGAGCAAACTGTGCAGATACTGCTCCTCCTCCAACTCACACACCAGTTTAATGGCTCTGAGCCAGAGATTTGAGATGGAAAGGCTCACTGATCACAAATTCCCACATATTGCAGTCCAGACTCACAACCTGCTTTGCCATATCTCAGTATAAATTATTTATCTAGTTTTTAGTTTGTTGTCAGTTTTTTCTTTTTCTACACATGTATGTGTACAAAGCAGTGGACAAAAATGTTAAATACATTGTTAGATATTGTTATATTATTCATAAAGAGCTAAGAACTAGTTTGCTAGGAACTAATTGTTACATGTAAGTGTGTTCCAGAGGGCCACATTCACTGATGCACTGCATCATGTGAGACGTAACCCTACACCGCTCTGGGGAGTCCTCAGCAAGCAGCATGGCGAGCTGTATGAAATAAACAAAGAGCTCTAACATTTGAAGTCTAAAGAGTGATTATTTCTAACGTATGGGAACCAGAAAATAAAATATGGTGGCAGCAGGTGTCTATGAGTAAGCCTAAAACGTTTTTAATTAATTTAATGCTGAACTAGATTGAAAAAATCAACCCAAAATAGTGCCAGAGAGAGAGAGAAACTAAGTCAATCGTGCGAAAATGAAATGGCCGGTGACACAGCAATGAATGCACAGCTACAGCCCATAATGAATTGGGAAGCTGATGATAGATAGAGTCATAGAGAGATACAGCACTGAAACAGGCCCATCGGCCCACCGAGTTTGTGCTGATCAACAACCACCCATTTAAACTCTTCTTCTTTGGCCTCCTTGTCTCGAGAGACAATGGGTAAGCACCTGGAGGTGGTCAGTGGTTTGTGAAGCAGCGCTTGGAGTGCCTATAAAGGCCAATTCTAGAGTGACAGACTCTTCCACAGGTGCTGCAGATAAATTTGGTTGTCGGGGCTGTTACACAGTTGGCTCTCCCCTTGCGCTTCTGTCTTTTTTCCTGCCAACTGCTAAGTTTCTTCAACTCGCCACATTTTAGCCCCACCTTTATGGCTGCCCACCAGCTCTGGCGATCACTGGCAACTGACTCCCATGACTTTTGATCAATGTCACAGGACTTCATGTCGCATTTGCAGACGTCTTTAAAGCGGAGACATGGACAGCCGGTGTGTCTGATACCAGTGACGAGCTCGCTGTACAATGTGTCCTTGGGGATCCTGCCATCTTCCATGCGGCTCACATGGCCAAGCCATCTCAAGTGCCTCTGGCTCAGTAGGGTGTATATGCTGGGGATGTTGGACGCCTCAAGGGCTTCTGTGTTGGAGATACGGTCCTGCCACCTGATGCCAAGGATTCTCCGGAGGCAGCGAAGATGGAATGAATTGAGACGTTGCTCTTGGCTGACATACGTTGTCCAGGCCTCGCTGCCATAGAGCAAGGTACTGAGGACACAGGCTTGATACACTCGGCCTTTTGTGTTCCGTGTCAGTGCGCCATTTTCCCACACTCTCTTGGCCAGTCTGGATATAGCAGCAGACGCCTTTCCCATGCGTGTGTTGATTTCTGCATCGAGAGACAGGTTACTGGTGATAGTTGAGCCTAGGTAGGTGAACTCTTGAACTACTTCCAGAGCGTGGTCACTGATATTGATGGATGGAGCATTTCTGACGTCCTGTCCCATGATGTTCGTTTTCTCGAGGCTGATGGTTAGGCCAAATTCATTGCAGGCAGCTGCAATCCTGACAATGAGTCTCTGCAGGCACTCTTCAGTGTGAGATGTTAATGCAGCATCGTCAGAAAAGAGCAGTTCCCTGATGAGGACTTTCCGTACTTTGGTCTTTGCTCTAAGATGTGCAAGGTTGAACAACCTGCCACCTGATCTTGTGTGGAGGAAAATTCCTTCTTCTGAAGACTTGAACGCATGTGAGAGCAGCAGGGAGAAGAAGATCCCAAACAGTGTAGGTGCAAGAACACAACCCTGTTTCGTGTCACTCAGGATAGGAAAGGGGTCTGATGAGGCACCGCTATGCTGAATTGTGCCTTTCATATTGTCATGGAATGAGGTGATGATACTTAGTAGCTTTGGTGGACATCCGATCTTTTCTAGTAGTCTGAAGAGACCACGTCTGCTGACGAGGTCAAAGGCTTTGGTGCGATCAATGAAAGCAACGTAGAGGGGCATCTGTTGTTCATGGCATTTCTCCTGTAGCTGGCAAAGGGAGAACAGCATGCCAATGGTGGATCTCTGTGCTCGAAAGCCACACTGTGCCTCAGGGTAGACGCGCTTAGCCAGCTTCTGGAGCCTGTTTAAATCGACCCGAGTGAAGACTTTCTCCATTATGCTGAGCAGGGAGATTCCACGGTAGTTGTTGCAGTCACCGCGGTCACCCTTATTCTTATAGAGGGTGATGATATTGGCATCGCGCATGTCCTGTGGTACTGCTCCCTCGTCCCAGCACAGGCAAAGCAGTTCGTAGAGTGCTGAAAGTATAGCAGGCTTGGCACTCTTGATTATTGCAGGGGTAATGCCGTCCTTCCCAGGGGCTTTTCTGCTGGCTAGAGAATCAATGGCATCACTGAGTTCCGATTTTGTTGGCTGTACGTCCAGCTCATCCATGACTGGCAGAGACTGGGCTGCATTGAGGGCGGTCTCAGTGACAACATTTTCCCTGGAGTACAGTTCTAGGTAGTGCTCCACCCAGCAGTCCATTTGCTTGCGTTGGTTTGTGATTGTGTCCCCTGATTTAGATTTGAGGGGGACGATCTCCTTGCTGGTTGGCCCAAAAGCTCTCTTAATGCCATCATACATTCCTTTGATGTTTTCGGTGTCAGAGGCCAGCCGAATATGACTGCATAGATGTTGCCAGTAGTCATTTGCGCAGCGCCTGGCTGTTCTTTGTGTAGCGCTTCTGGCTACTTTAAGTGCTACGAGTGTTAACTCACTGGGGGCTTTCTTGTAGTTCAACAGTGCAGTGTGCTTAGCGGCTATGACAGGTTCCAGCTCTTCAAAGTGAGATTGAAACCAGTCTGCATTCTGCTTCACACGTTTGCCATAGGTGGTCATTGCTGAGTCATAGATGGCGCCTCTGATGTGGGCCCACTTGGTCTCAGCATCCCCTGTGGGAGTGTTTTGTAGGGCTTTTTCAAGTGAATTTAGAAACTTATGTAACAGCTGTGGATAAGAAATTCTGCTAGTGTTGATGCACGGGCAGCCCTTCTGCTTGGAGTGATGCAGCTTCTTTGGTTTGAGTCTAACTTTGCTGCACACCAGGGAGTGGTCGGTCGGTGTCAGTGGTTTGAACGCTGTTTAAAGAGGCTCGCCTTGTGATGATGAGGTCCAGCTGGTGCCAACGACGTGATCTTGGGTGTCTCCATGAAACCTGGTGACAGGGTTTAGTATGAAAGAACGAGTTGGTGATGCAGAGGTTATGATAGGTACACAACTCAAGCAGTCTCTGTCCATTCTCATTCATCCTTCCAATGCCATAGTGCCCAAGGCAGGAGGGCCGTGAGTCATGGTCGGCCCCAACCCTGGCATTAAAGTCCCCCAGCAGGAACAAATGTTCGGTATTGGGGATGCTACTAATGATATTATGGAGTTCCTCGTAGAACTGGTCTTTAGCTTCAGGTGGGGAGCAGAGTGTTGGAGCATAGATGCTGAGTAGGTGTACTGGGCCAGAGGTGGTGAGCAGTCGGATGGACAGTATGTTTCCGAGCCATTTGAAGGTGGGTCTATCATGCTGAGCAAAGAGTTTCTGATGGCGAAGACCACTCCATGCTGTCTTGGTTCTTCAGGATCCCTACCCTGCCAGAAGAAGGTGTAGTCTTGCTCTCTTAGAGATCCACTCGCATGGAGGCGTGTCTCCTGAAGTGCTGCAATGTCCACATTGAGTCTACTGAGCTCGTTGTTAATGATGGCAGTCTTCCGAGCATCGTTGATTAGTTTAAGGTCTTCCGACAGGCCAGGACACATCGTTCTGACGTTCCAGCTTGCAAAACGAAGGGCTGGTACCTTCTTTCCTTTTTCTGTCGTGCTGTTTGGTGCGGTGTTACAGTCCACTTTTCGGGCAATGACCCTGAGCTCCAAGCACCCATTGAAGCAGGTGGACTGTGGTGGGACAGAACCTTACTGACCGGGGGCTTCCCGGTTTGAGGCCGGCAGTAGCTGTCCAGTGAGGTGCGATGACTTCTCCCACCGACAAAGGCAACCCGTGGTGCCCAATCTCTATGCCAATTGAGCTGGACTTATAACCCGTAACTGCTGCCTTCTGTGTTGTTTTGGTCGCTGTGAGGCGACTATGGAGTGACCTCTCCATGGCGCATGCCTGGGCGGATGTATGGAGGTTGTGAGTTGCCTAAGCGTCAAAACCCCCCTCTCGGCCTTCCTGGTGGGGTCCAAAAGAGTGCAGAGCATGACGTTTGGCACCGGTATGGCTGCAAGAACTGCCGGAAACATGCGAAAGGTGACACATGACCACCTTCGGGGATCCCCTCTGCATTTTCTGTTAGGGTTTACTCCCTTAGCCTTGGTCACTCCCGAAACGCCCACAAGGCAGTGGGGTTGTTAGGGCCCCTGCTCAGGGATAGGTGGATGCCGGTGGGAGGAGGTGGGGGTGCGGGGGTGGAGGGGGTGCGAGGTGGAGGGATGCGGTGGGAAGGAGTGGAGAGAAGGGGATGCGAGGGGGAGCTGGGAAGGGGGCTGCAGGGGGGTTGGGGAGGTGGTGCAGGGGAAGAGGGTGCGAGGGGAAGATGGTGCGAGGGGGGATCTGGGAAGGGAGTGCGAGGGGGTGAGCTGGGAAGGGGGAGCGGGGTAGGGGGGAGGGGGTGGAGGAAGGGGGTGCAGGTTATAAAACATTTTGTCAGCTCCCACCATTGTCCTCTAGTGATCTGAATGCTGGTGGGATACCTTTATTAATTGGTTAGTCGTAATGCACTCAAGAAAGGACCTCATCAGGGTAATCGGGCTCTCGGTGAACCTATTCGCTTCCATCTGCATCGTCTTTGTCAACAAGTGGATTGCGACCCTGGTGAGCAGGCCAGCCCACAGCCTGCATGGCCTCCTCGATATCAGCGTCCCCCAGGCTGACGCTGCGCTCGTGGTCACTATCCAGCTGACGGTATAAGTATAAGTCAAACTTAGCTATAAGATTAAAAATCCATATACTGTTTTTAGAATACCTGGAAATGCCATAGTTAACAAAATATCTACAGGTTAACCTTCACCTGCATTCTTTGACTCCATTTATACTAATCCTACATTAACCCTATATTCCCTACCACCTCCCCACAATAGGGGCGATTTACAATGGCCAATTTACCTATCAACCTGCAAGTCTTTGGCTGTGGGAGGAAACCGGAGCACCCGGCAGAAACCCACGCGGTCACAGGGAGAACTTGCAAACTCCACACAGGCAGTACCCAGAATTGAACCGGGTCGCTGGAGCTGTGAGGCTGTGGTGCTAACCACTGCGCCACTGTGCCGCCCTTTAAACAATTAACAATGGTTTCATGATCACTATTAGACTAGCTTTTTAATTCCAGATTTATTAATTGAATTCACATTTCACCATCTGGTATTGTGGGATGATGTCGTAGAGGCTTTTGACAAGTAAAAACAAAAGTGCAGATTGACATCAGTAGTTTTCTAAAAGGCACTGGCGAAGAGGAGAGCATCAGCTACATCCTTCTGTGGGCAGGAGATAGAGAATTACATTTGTTTAATAGCTGGGAGCTGAGTGACAGCAACAGCAGAAACCCAGACAAAATTTTTGAAAACTTTAGCACCCATCTCCAGTCAAAATCAAATCGGAGCAGACAGATGAAGACACTGAATACTCAAACAGCTAGCCTTCAGTTAAGCCAAGAGAAAGGCAACAGGGTTGATGCAGTGAAACAGCAACAAAAGAATGCACACCAGACAGAGAGAAAGACATGCAGGAGCTGTGGACAACCACATGAATTCACAGACAGGAGGAAATGTCTCGCATATGGATGAATCTGCAGGCTTGCGGAAAGGCCAATCACTGGAGAAGATATACAGAGCAAAGGGAGAAGGTGGTAGACGAGTCACCAGAGACATAGCAACAGAGCGAATGAGTAGAAAAAGAAACAAAAACATCCATACCCTGGAAGATAAGA
Organism: Heterodontus francisci; assembly: GCF_036365525.1. NCBI lineage: Eukaryota > Metazoa > Chordata > Chondrichthyes > Heterodontiformes > Heterodontidae > Heterodontus > Heterodontus francisci. Next base: position 117,439,387 of record NC_090372.1, on the reverse strand, counting down.
ATGAGTTTGAAAACATAGGAACGATACAACGGGATGAAATGTCAGGATGCGACAGTTCCCAGAGAAAAGAAATTCACACAACCATTCAGATCAGGAAGAGGGTGAGAAATAAACCCACAATGATAAATCTGAAGGTGAAGATTGATACCAGAACACAGAGTAACATCATCTCGCTCAGACTATACCAGAAGATCTTTCCTGATAATTTGAAAGAAAATGCTTATCCAAGGAAAGGTGCTCTGAGACCGGACAACGTCATGCTAACGACATATGGGGGAACTGAGATTCAACAGCTAGGAGCAACCTAAATCAGAGGGACACACAAAGGAAAAGATGTTAACAGTATGTTCTACGTCACTGAAACAGATGATCCCGCTTTCCTAAGGTTGAGCAGTTGTGAAGAGCTGCAGATTATCTCAGTAAACCATGAGGTGAAAGAGGCGACACTGAGGATTGAAGACAGTACATTTATTGAAAAGCACCCTCTGATCAGAAACAATGAAGATCTGGTACAGATGCAGCCAGAGTGTTTTGATGAGACGGTTGGATGCTCTGAAGGTTTTGAGTATTACATCACTATTGACCCAGTAATGAAATCAATGATTCATCCCCCATGTAAAGTACCAATAGAACTAAAAGAAAAGCTTGAAAGAGAGCTCCAAGAGATGGAAGAAAAGGTGATCGCCAGAGTCACAGAACCTATAGATTGGGCAAATTCCATTGTGGTGAGAGAGAAGCTAAATGGACGGCTAAGAATTTGCCTGGATCCCTAGGATCTTAAGCAATAAAGAGGGATCACTACCCTATTCCAACACTGGAAGAAATCACACGAGCACTGGCAGGGGCAAAAGTTTTCAGCAAACTTGATGCCAGAAATGGCTACTAGAACGTGAAGCTAAATGTAGAATCTTCGCTTTTGACAACATTCAACACACCCTTTGGACAATCCAAATTCCTGCGTCTACCTTTTGGCCTCAAAGTGAGCCAGGATGTGTTCCAGCAGAAAGTAGATGAGACATACCGAGGATGTAAAGGAGCAGTCAGCATAGCTGATGATATCCAGATATATGGTGTCGATGGAAAAGATCATGACAACCATCTACATGAAGCCAAGGAGAGAACCAGGAAAGCTGGGATCAAGCTAAATGCAGACAAAGGCATTGTGAAAGAGACAGAATGCCAGTTCTAAGGAATGGTGTACACACCTGACGGAATCAAGCCAAGTCCTGAACGAATCTCAGCTATCTATGAGATGGAAGGCCCAAGAGATAAGAGAGAGAGTTGAGAAGTTTCCTTGGCTTGATCCAATACATGAGCTCCTTCATACTGTAAATCTCATAACACACAGCAAACCTGTGGGAGCCGATGAAAGAAGATGTAGAGTACCAGTAGTCGGAGTCACACAACAGAGGTTTCAACAAACTCAAAAAGGTAGTATGCAAGGAGACAAGTCAGTCATACTACAACAGAAAGAAACCTGTCACTCTGCAAGTAGATGCTTCCACAAAAGGAATGTGAGCAGCCCTGGTACAAGAGGGAAAGCCAATAGCATTTGCATCCAAAGCTCTAATCTCATCTGTGACCAGATATGCCAACATAGAAAGAGAGCTTTTGGCAGTTGTTTATGGATATATATGTTCCACACATATCTCTATGGGAGAAAGTTCATGGTCGAGAATGATCATCATCTACTGGAGCAGATCTATAAGAAAAATCTAAAATGCACCAGCAAGACTGCAGAAGTTACTCTTGAGCCTTCAGAGTTCCGATTTCACTCTGAAATACGAGTCAGGAAGAGAAATGGTGCTGGCAGATACCCTATCTCGGTTGTTGCCACAGAAGAAACATAAGATACAAGATCTAGATATAAAGATGCATAACCTAGTTAACAAAACACAACCAAAACTGAGGCAAATTAGAGATGAGACCAGCAAAGACGAGGAGTTACAGATGCTATCTCAGGAAGTGATCCAGGGATGGTCTGATAAGATACAGCACACACAGCCAGCAATACAGCACTCAGAGATGATATTTCACTAGAAGATGTGTTCTGCTGGCCGGATCCAGAATAATCACCCCAAACAATGCAAGAAGAACTTCTCCAGAAGATTCATGAAGGCCACATGGGAATGGAGAAGTTTAAGCTCAGAGCCAGATCAGCTGTGTACTGGATAGGCATATACAAAGACATCAAAAATATAGTGTCTACATGCAACGTATGCCAGAAGTACAGAAACACACAGCAGAAAGAGGAGATGATAGCTACTAAAGTACCACCCAGACCATGGCATACAGTAGCAGCTGAGTTATTCATATACAATCAAGAATGGTATCTCATAGTCACAGACTACTACTCAAAGTTCCCTTTTATCCAGAAGGTGAAAGACTTGAGAGCCACAACAATCCTCTCAGCAGTACGAAAGATTGTTCTGAAAGATTAATATGTTACAATGGCACCCAATTCACCTCTAGAGAATTTAAGGAGGTTGCTGAACAGTATGGGTTCAACACCATCACCTCATCACCACACTATCCACAGGGACACGGGTTTATGGAAAGACACGTCCAGACGGAGAAAAGAAACCTTGTGAAATGCTGAGAGATGAAGGAAGACCAAAACCTTGCCTTATTGTCACTCCGATCCACACCTCTCAAGGCTAACATGAAATCACCTGTTGAACGGAAGAAAATATAAGACTACTCTGCCGAGCAACATTGATCCTCCAAGTGACCAGGAGCAAGTGAGACAATAACTCATCAAAGCACAGGTAAGAGGAGATTAACAATTCAACAAGCATGCTAAATCCCTACCTGAGCGGTTGAATGGGCAAACTATACATATAGAGGAACTGATCATGAAAACCTGGATCCAGCAAAAGTTGTAGTTGAAGCTGAAACTCCAAGGTCCTACATCATTGAGGCTGAAACTGAGAAGCAAATGAGAAGAAACAGAGGCCATATTCGACCTACACCAGAGCAGGAAAACAGAAAAGATCATCAAAAACACCAGGAAAATATCAATGTCACCAGCAAGTGATACAACATTAACAGCAGCAAGCACAACACCAGGAGCAACATGCACAACATCACCTGTGCAGCATGCTAACTCACCACTAAAAGCAACGAATGCCAAGTCTGCAAGATGGATGCCAACATCATTCCACCGAAATGATACCATGAATAATAATCTTAAAAAAGAAAACAAGCTATAAAAGACCCTAAAAGGGGTTCAGTTTATTTATAAAATTCGACTGTTAATCTTCTTTAGTTTAGAAAAAAGGTTAATGACTGGAACAGTTATATCGATACAGAGGCATTGTGTTTTTTAAAGAAAAAGGGATGTTATATTTTGTTCTATTATTTGTAAAGAACTAGGAACTTATTAGCGAGGAACTAATTGTTATGTGTAAGTGTATTCCAGGTGGCCACATTCACTGTTGTACAGCAGTCATGTGACATGTAACACTACACTGCTTTGGGGTAGTCCTTACCAAGCAGCATGGCAAGCTGTATGAAAAAAACAAAGAGCTCCAGCATTTTTAAGCCTAAAGTGTGATTATTTCTAACTTATGGGAACCAGAAGACATAACATACATACTGTCTCATGCTTCCACTACAAGTATTGAAGATAAAAAAAAAAGAGCACCTTCTTCCTGCTTTCCCACTTGCACCAAATTCCCAAATTTAGCTCTTTTCATGGCAACACTGTGCAATAGCAGATACGGTTTACTTATATCGAACTTAATAAATTATTTCTAAGTTACAACTCAGCTTCCTTCTCACAGTAATCAGCACCTATAGCTTACAAATGATCAACAGTTAACTGCCACTGACCAGCAATTTTTGTTAACTAGGTAGCTTAAGTAGTTTGCAGTTTTCTCACACCCTCCCCCCACCCCCACACTTTTTAAAGCTCTAAGCCAAATTCTAGATGTTTAACTAAATTTTAGCTTGAGAAATACTTAGCAGAGAATTTCCAATTGCATGAAATTCCCAACTTTAGCAATCTATGAATGTTGCATTCTTTTCATGACCACTTTGTGCTTCCACGTTGAAAATCTTGGGTAGCCACATCTCACCTGGGCTATGTCCCTGCTGATTATGACGGGAGCACTACAGGTTTCTGGTGCCAGAGACTGTCTTCAAGACCAGATTGGAAGTGTGAGATCAAAGGAAAACTGATAATCGTCAAATAATTAATGGCAGAGACTGTAATATATGTGTATGTGTGTGTGTGCGTATATTATATGTATTATATATATAGCTCAAGAGTTTAAACTTAAACCTAGGGGTAAGATTAAGAAATTTGCAGTTCATACAAAAATTGATTCTGTGATTGATAATAAGGAAGAAACTTGTAGACTGGAAGATATCAATGGACTAGTCAGTTGGGCAGAAAAGTGACAAATGAAGTTCAGTCTGGAGAAGTGTGAGGAAGTGCATTTAGGGAGGGAAACAAGGCAAGGGAATACACAATAAATGGTTGGATACTGAGAAGAGTAGTGGAAATGAGTGACATTAGAGTGCATGACCACAGGTAGGTAAGGTGATGAAGATGGCATACAAGATACTTTCCTCTATAAACTGAGACATAAAATATGAGAACAGGGAGGTTATGCTAGAACTGTATAAAATACCAGTTAGGCCATAGTGTACAGTTCTGGTCACTGCATCACAGAAAGGTGTCATTGCACTCAATCGGGTACAGAGATTTACGAGGATATTGCCAGGAATGGAGAATTTTAGTTATGAGGAAAGATTGGATAGACTGTCATTTTCTTTGGAATATTGGAGGCTGAGCAGAGTTGTAATTGAGGTGTATAAAGGTATGAGGGGCCGAGATAGAGTGGATAGGAAGAACTTATTTCCCTTTGCAGAGGGGTCAATAACAAGGGGACATAGATGTCAAGTATTTGGTAGAAAGATTAGAATGGAGTTGAGGAGAAATCATTTCAGCCAGAGGGTGGTGGGAGACTAGAACTCAATGCCTGACAGGGTGGCAGGGGTAGAAACACTCATCACATTTAAAATGCAACTGGATACACGTTTGAAGTGCAGTAACCTACAAGGTTATGGACCAAGAGCTGGAAAGGGAGATATACCTGGATAGCACTTTTTCAGCTTGTGTGGACATGACGGCACAGTAGCGCAGTGGTTAGCACCGCAGCCTCACAGCTCCAGGGACCCGGGTTCAATTCTGGGTACTGCCTGTGCGGAGTTTGCAAGTTCTCCCTGTGACCGCGTGGGTTTTCACTGGGTGCTCTGGTTTCCTCCCACCGCCAAAGACTTGCAGGTGATAGGTAAATTGGCCATTGTAAATTGCCCCTAGTGTAGGGAATATGGGATTACTGTAGGGTTAGTATAAATGGGTGGTTGTTGGTCGGCACAGACTCGGTAGACTGAAGGGCCAGTTTCAGTGCTGTATCTCTAAATAAAAATAAATTAAAAAATGACGGGCTGAATGTCCATTCTATGCTGTAAATTTCTATGACTCTCATGTCAACCACTGATTCATAATTCAATACAACACTACATTAGTGCACCCACGCATGTAATAAAAAAAGTTCCTTCAAGGCATCCCCCTCATGACGATACTGGATACATGGAAAAAGGTCATCAATCGGAAAACTGCAGTGTGAGTACTGAAATTCATGGTATTTAATTTTTTTAAAATAAACCACAGCCTCTCTTAACACTCAGGAAAAATTCTACCAATATAAAATTTTGAAATTTGTCCTCTTGCTTTTCTTCAAATAACTTTGAAAAGCTTTCCAGCAGAAACTACCAGAAGCTGAAGAAAAATATTGCATCAGTACAACTGAACTGTACTGATATTTCTTGAGAAATTAACTGACTGCACATTCAGCTTCAAATTCAGCTTAGTGAGGGGGATTTGCTCTCTCGAAAGGGATGGGTATGCATAATGTTGTGTCTTTATTCGCTGCCTAGGTTACAGGTGAATGGTCCATCCAGTTTGATTTTTTTCACTTCAGATAATTATCCAATTCTCTTTTCAAGGCCTCGATTGAATCTGCCTCCACCACACTCTCAGACAGTACATTCTAGATGCTAATCACATGCTGTGTAAAAAAGTTTTCCTCATGTCACCATTGCTTCTTTTGCCAATCACCTTAAATCGGTGTCTTCTGGTTCTGGACCTTTTGGCTAACGGGAACAGTTTCTCCCTATCTACTCTGTCCAGATCCCTCATGATTTGAACGCCTCTATCAAACAGTAACTCTGCTTCTCTCTCCACAGATTCTGCCAGACCTGCTGAGTATTTCCAGCATTCCTGTTTTTATCTCAGATTTCTTTGTTAATATCAGGAATTTGTTTTATATTTTTTTGCAGTGTACATTCTAATGTATGCAAGATACATAGATTGGGGAGGTGCACCATTGTTATGAACAGGTAGTGAAACGATATTTTTCTCTGAACAAATTTCTCTGTTTTTCCAACCACCTGTCCATAAACAGCTTCGTGATTAAATTTTTCCCTCCCTTAAAACCTGATAATAAAGGACCGCAGCAACAACACGGTTGTTAGAGTTAAATCAAAGAATTAGGGTTTATTTACACACTCAAACTCGGGAAGGGGGTTTAGCTTTTACCATGCACACTTACAAACATTCAAGAAAAGGTTAAAGGCATAAAAAGGCAAAGATATTTCCTAAATAGAACTATAAACTAATATTAATTTCAGTTAAAACTAGTGTCCATTTAAATTATCAAAAGAAAGTCCAAAAATTGGAGACCACAAACTGAAAAGGCCAATTGGGGAAGGAGCTGTTGGAAATACCTCCTCTCTTACAAATTTCTTCTTCTTCACACTCTTGAAGATAAATGGAGGTAGCTTGATTTGGCTGAAGTCACCTTTTTCATAGATGGAGAGGAAACTGGTAGAAATCAGACTTCCCTGCTGTTTTTTGCAGCTTGTCTACTTTTTGATTTTTTTGCTGGAGTTTGCAGAGTATGGCTTCTTTTTAAGTTGCTTGCTGAAAAGGCCTTAGAGAGACATGTACAGCTTCAGGCAGCTGTGGATTGAAAACAGGCTGTACCCTCAAACTGTTCCAGTTTCAAGTCCAGGCAGGTTGGGATAGGGCATTCCTGGGTCCTAAAACTAGACCCTTGCAAGTTGCTGTCCCATGATCTCTCTCCTCTATTTTAACAAGTGAAATCCAGCTAGAATTTAACATGCTGTATCAAAATGGTGGTTGACATTAATACTCAAATGCACAAAACACAATTTATGAACATGGAAACATACAAATTAGGAGCAGGAATAGGCCACTTGGCCCTATGAGCCTGCTCCGCCATTCAGTAAGTTCATGGCTGAACTGATTACTCCACATTTCCACCTACTCCCGATAACCTTCCACCCCCTTTCTTATCAAGAATCTATCTACCTCTGCCTTAAAAATATTCAAAGACTCTGCTTCCACTGCCTTTTGAGGAAGAGAATTCCAAAGACACATGATGCTCTAAGAGAAAAAATTTCTCCTCATCTCTGTCTTAAATGGGCGACCTCTTATTTTTAAACAGTGACCCCTCGTTCTAGATTCTCCCACAAGAGGTACCATCCTTTCCACATCCACCCTGTCAAGACCCCTCTGGATCTTATAAGTTTCAATCAAGTCGCCTCTTACTCTTCTAACTTCCAGCCGATACAAGCCTAGCCTGGCCAATCTTTCCACATAAGACAGCCCGCCCATTCCAACTATTAGTCTAGTAAACCTTCTATGTACTGCCTCTGTACTGCCTCCAACGCATTTGCATCCTTCCTTAAATAAGGAGACCAATACTGTACACAGTATTCTGGATGTGGTCTCACAAATGCCCTGTATAGCTGAAGCATAACCTCCCTACTTCTGTATTCAATTCAATTCCCCTCGCGATAAACAATAACATTCTATCAGCTTTCCTAATTATGTTCTGTACCTGCATACTAACCTTTTGTGATTCATGCATTAGGACACTCCGATCCCTCTGCATCTCAGAGCTCTGCAATCTCTCACCATTTAGATAATATGCTTCTTTTTAATTCTTCCTGCCAAAGCGGACCACTTCCCACTTTCCCACATTATACTCCATTTGCCAGGCCTTTGCCCACTCACTTAACCTATCTATATCCCTTTGTAGCCTCCTTATGTCCTCTTCACAAGTTACTTTCCTACTATCTTTGTGTCAGAAGCAAAATTTAGCAACCATACCTTCGGTCCCTTCATCTAAGTCATTTATATAAATTGTAAAAAGTTGAGGCCCCAGCACAGATTCCTGTGGCGCACCACTCATTACATCTTGACAACCAGAAAATGACCCAATTCTGTTTCCTGTTAGCTAACCAATCTTCTATCCATGCCAATATGTTATCCCCTACATCATGAGCTTTTATTTTCTGCAATAACCTTTGATGTGGCACCTTATCAAATGCCTTCTGAAAATCTAAGTACAATACATCCACCGGTTCCCCTTTATCCACGGCACACGTAACTCCCTCAAAGAACTCTAATAAATCGGTTAAACTTGATTTCCCTTTCACAAGCCCATGTTGACTCTGCCTGATTACCTTGAATTTTTCAAAATGCCCTGCTATAACATCTTTAATAATAGCTTCTAACATTTTCCCTCAGCTAGATGTTAAGCTAACTGGCCTGTAGTTTCCTGCTTTCTGTCTCCCTCCCTTTTTGAATAAAGGAGTTACATTCACTATTTTCCAATCTAAAGGAACCTTCCCCGAATCTAGGGAATTTTGAAAAATTAAAACTAACACATCAACTATCTCAATAGCCGCTTCTTTTAACATCCTAGGATGAAGTCTATCAGGACCTGGGGACTTGTCAGCCCGCAGCTCCAATAATTTGTTCAGTACCACTTCCCTGGTGCTTGTAGTTTTCTTGAGATCCTCCCTCCCTCCCTTCTATTTCCCAGCTAATACTGGGATGTTACTTGTATCCTCAATTGTGAAGACAAATCTCTGTTCAAAATATCTGTTCAATTCATCTGTCATCTCTTTATTATCCATTATTAATTCCCAGAGTCACTTTCTATAGGACTAATGCTCACGTTTTTAACTCTTTTTTAAATATCTATAGAAACTCTTACTATCATTCTTTATATTTCTAGCTAGCTTTCTCTTGTACTCTAATTTTACCTTCATTATCAATCTTTTAGTCATTGTTTGCTGTTTTTTATATTCTGTCCAATCTTCTGACCTGCCTCCCATCTTTGCATAATTATAGGCTTTGTCTTTAAGTTTGATACTATCTTTAACTGTTTTAGTTAACCACAGATGGAGAGTCCCACCTTGAAATCTCATCTATTCGTGACACCATACTATCATGTACCTCTGCAGGATCTTATTACAGTGGTCTGTATCTACACAAAAGCTTTCCAGGTTGGATAGCTCAGCTGAGTTCTGATGAAATGTCATTGATCTGAAACATTAACTCTGTTTCTCTTTTCACAGATGATGCCAAGCCTGCTGGGTATTTCTAGAATTCTCTGCTTTTATTTCAGATTTCCAGCATCTGCAGTATCTGGTTTATGTAAAACTTTTTTTCTAATAGATGACTGTTGATTGATGGATTCATTTCTATTTGCATAGTGGGGCTCTGTAATTTGATGCCCTAGTTAACTCTCTTATATTCACCATTGATAGGGTGAAGATGATGAGGTCCTTCTTTGTAATCTGTAAAGCTGATCTATTGTGTCACCTACACACCTATAGAAAAATATTGTTTTAAGGGAGCATTTCTAATCAATTAAAGACGTTTAAAGGAGGCTGAATTTCTGGAACTTGGAAGCTGCCTCTTATGAAAACTCAGTTCAATGTTGGAGCAGATGCTGTGTTGTCTACAATGAGGTTTTAAATTTATTTATAGAAATTTTTATTTTAAGATTTGGGAGGAGGCGTGATTTTCCATCTGTCCCCCTACCTTAAATTCCAGGTAGGATATCTAAGTTGAACTGCATTAACACTGGTTCTTATTTCCTGGCACAAGTGTAAAATTATGTTAAAACTGTGAACATATGAATTAGGAGCAGGAGTAGGCCACTCGGCCTCTCGAGTCTGCTCCACCATTCAATAAGATCATGGCTGATCTGATTGTAACCTCAACTCCACATTCCTGCCTACCCCCAACAACCTTCCAACCCCTTGCTTATCAAGAATCTATCTACTTCTACCTTAAAAAACATTTAAAGACTCTGCTTCCACTGCCTTTTGAGGAAGAGAGTTCCAAAGACTCACGACCCTCTGGGAGAAAAAAATTCTCATCTCTGAGTTAAATGGGCGACCCCTTAATTTTAAATTTAAACTTTAACACAAATAGATCAAAAACAGCAATTGAGCCAATTGGCTTTTCCTCCTTTTAATTTTACATCTTTTCACACTTCATGAAACTTTGGTACAGAACAGGAAGCCAGGAATTAAACTGGCACCCCCAATTGCCCCTGTGAAGGTGGTGGTGAAGAGCTATTTTTTGTCTACCCTATCTAAAGTGCCATAATTTGGTGAGGTGACCAGAGCTGGATGTAGTACTCTAATTGATCTATGCACATGAACCCCCAGGTCCTTCTGTCCTTGCGCACTCTTAGAACTGTGCTATTTAGCCTATATCGTCTCTCCCTATCCCTTCTGCCAAAATGCATCACTCTACATTTCCCTGTATTAAATTCCATCTGCTACTTGTTTGCCCATGGCTAGCCCATCCATGTCCTATTGTAGTCAATTGGTGCCATTTTCATTTTGGTCCTCATTTTCTGCCATACCTCCAAGTTTGGAATTAACAGCAAATTTTGAGATTTTACTCTGTATTCCAATATCTATTTGTTTTGAAGGAACTATAATTTTGTACCTAAGTAAACTTTCCGTCAAAGTTCAAATTTTCCTAAGTTTTCTTTTCCAATTCAATTTCCTTCTGTCCTTTCCTGGAGGAGCTGACTCATGCCAGCTTGCAGTTCTATGGGCAGCAATGCCTTTGACACCTTTCGCAAGTGGTCCTCTATGTTTGAGCCTACAAAATGCATGTCAGCAAGTTGTTCAACTATGGGGGCTCATCACAGCCAAGTCCAATACTGTTCTCACCTACCAGCTACAAACGCACACTTTCCTACGACAGTCACCAGACAGAAATCAGATGCAGGAACCTGGGCTAATTTACCCCACTCAAGCACTGGAATGTGGAGACCAGTTGTCAGATCTCAACTGCTACTTCAGCTGAAATGAACAAGCTCAACACAGACTGGGAACCAAGCCTGGGTCTTTCTACTTTATATAGCTTAGTTACAAACTGAGCCTTCCATTAATTTCAGACTTTCCTGATAGCTGAACATGCACAAAACTATACACCAAATGCTGGGAGTTATTTGTTTGCAAACACAAAATCTGTCAGTGATAAAATGATCAAGGGCTGTGGAATATAGTAATGAATGTGCATCATTGTAGTACAGAGAATGGGCTGAGAGGCCAATTGACACAGGTATGTGCACCTGACTCATTTTATTTAAGGCCTTCATATTTACCTGCTGGCTTATATCAAGGTGCCTGTTACAAGCTAAGATCCTTTTGTGTGTTCTTTATATAAAGAACATAACAGCAAGGCACAGTAAGAGCAACTGTATCTAGGACAAATGAGGAGTTGTTTTTCTACAAGTAGCTACTGCTGTGATTTAGGTATGTGAAGAGAGATGTTGAGGTTTTCGTCTGCTTCTGCAAAGCACAGTGTTAGTTTTTACATGTATGCTGACAACACTCAGCTCTGCCTCACCACCACTCCTCTCAACTCCTCCATTGTTGCTAAATTATCAGACTGTTTATCCAAACATCCACTACTGGATGAGAAAAAATTTCCTCTAATTAAATATTGGGAAGACCGAAACCATTGTTTTCAGTCCCCGCTCCAAACTCTGTTCCTTAGCTACGGACTCCATCCCTCTCCCTGGCAACAGTCTGAGATTAAGCCAGTCTGTTTGCAACCTTGGTGTCACTTTCCGACCTCAGATTTGTGCCATCACTAAGACCCTCTATTTCTACCTCCGTAACATCGTCGACTTTGCCCCTGTCTCAGCTCATCCAGTACTGAAACCCTCATTCATGCCTTCATTACCTCTTGACTTGACTATACCAATGCCTTCCTGGCTGGTCTCCCACATTCTACTCTCTGAAAGCTTGAGGTCATCCAAAAGTCTGCTGCCCATTTCTTAACTTGCACCAAGTCTTGTTCCCCTATCACCCCAATGCTTGCTGACCTATATTGGCTCCCAGTCAAGCAATGGCTTAATTTTAAAGTTCTCATCCTTGTTTTCAAATCCCTCCATGGCCTCACCCCTACCTATATCTGTAATGTCCTCCAGCCCCATAAGCCTCCAAGATATCTGCGCTCCTCTAAATTTGGCGTCTTGTGTATCCTTGATTTTAATCCCTTCACCATTGGTGGCTGCACCTTCTGTTACTTAGGCCCTAAGCTCTGGAACACCCTCCCTACGCCTCTCCGCCTCGCTTTCCTACTTTGAGACACTCCTTACAACCTACCTCTTTGACCAAGCTTTTGGTCATCTGACCTAATATATCATTTTGTGGCTCAGTGTCATACTTTCTTTTATAATGCTTCTGCGAAGCACCTTGGGACATTTTATTCTGTTAAAGGCTCTATATAAATATAATTTGTTGTTGTTGTTCTGCTTGTGGAGGGTCAGGTTATTGCTGAAACAAACAGAAATGACCCATGTCTCAATGACCCATGAGTAAAGGCACTTGGTGCAGTACTGAGAGGGTTCCATATTCGTTTCTTGGTCTGTATGATCTGAGCTGAGGCAACAGTTTGGTGCTACAATTGACTCCAGTGACCCTGGACTATTGAAGAGATATAAGTCAGAAAGAGAAAAGGTCAGTCAAGAAACCTGCTGCTAATTCCATCAAAGTATGTGTTTGTGGACATCAGTTGAGAGAATAATCAAGGCAAGACTCAGCTGTCTTGCCTTCTATGATTGGATAACCTCCGAGTGCTCACTGTCTGAGCTAAGACATGAAGAATCTCCTCTTGACCGAGTTACAAGATGTCTGCTAGCATCTTTAGAACCATTTGCCAGCAAGGTCAGTGTCATTGAGAGATGAGGGAAATTGAAATCTAATAGAAGGAAAGAAAGGCTGCAGAAGGTGACAAGGCCGGATGATAGAATAGCAAACATGATGCAGTGTTAGTACCAAAATGGCATTGTGCCTGCCACTGTCTCATTGGGTCCTTAGTTCCTCAGACCAAACTACTTCCAGAAACATAATTTTTTTATTAGCTAGATACAAACAGCTCATAGAACATAAATTTTCTTAAAAGATGTATTAACTCAGACTATCAGATGTACTACAGGTCTATCATGCATCATATCAATTATCACAGCTACTACCCCCCAACAGAGTTGAATCATAGGTGACAATGACATATACTATGCTGAACAGTTAGGTGGAGATGAGAGACAGAGGGAGATAAATTTGCTGCTACTACTTCTTGTAGCTACTCCTACCAGGAGCTCAGCTGTCATGGTATGTTACACTCGTCTATCTTGCACCATCCTCACACATCCACTGTAGCTCGTCCACAACTGCTCTGTGACGTTCATCATCCACTATGCCTAGGTTGACCCCTCTTTCTGCTGACCTCCATTTAGCCCTCAGGAAGAGATCTCTGTAGCTTTTCAGCTCTGATCAAATGGCTGAAATACTGACATTTTCTTTTCTGGATGTCACTTTTTAGAGTTCTTTCTGCTCTTGCAATTTCAAACACCACTTCATTTGTTTTTTGAGCTGTATAAGGAATTTTAAGCATATGTCTTAGCATCCACATTTCAAAGGCCTCTATTTTCTTCCACAGATCGTTACTTATTGTCCAGGTTTCTGAGGCATACAGGAAAGGGATAGAATGTAGCATCTTATGAGTTTTTTCCTTGTTAAAAGCTTAAGCTTTTCTGTTGTTAGCACATCCTTCATCTTCACAAAATTACTTCTGGCTATCTCTAGCCTTCTTCTGACTTCGGCATCACATCTGTCATCTTCTGTTATCATTTGTCCTAAATAAACAAACTTATCTACTTGTTCCATTGTGACACCATCCACTTCAATCTTCACATGGTTTCTTCTAATGTATTCCTTTTAGCTACCATTGCTTTTGTCTTTTTGGTTTTCATAATCAATCCATATTCTAAACTTTTAGATTTTACTTGATCTACGATATTTTGTAGGGCTAAATTTGATAGCCCCCAAAACCAGACATGGGAATCACAATGTGCAATTGATTAACCCATGACCGTTGGCAACAACACAGGTACCACATGAACTTTTTGTTGCCTGCTGTTTTAGATGATCTCACTGTTCCCAGCCTCAAACACACAACTCATAGCTCTCTGAGGACGACAGCATTCGTCCTCCCACCACTGCTACTTCACCACTGCCATTGCTGTTGCATGTCAGCCCAGGCTGTTGCTGCCCGTGCCTAGATGATGTAGTCTGCAGCTGGGCCTTCTAGGGCCAGAGCTGCTCGAGGTCATTCTCCAAGGCCATCTGCAGTCTCCCCCACTGAAACTCAGCATCCTTCCACCAGCCATGCTGCAGCCACTGGGGTAGCACCACGTAGAAGCATAAGGATAGGCAAAGGCACATGGAAGCCAGACATGAAAGGAATGCAGAAAGGTTATTAGCTAACCTTTATATGCAACATGGAATGGTTTGATTTATAAATATGGTTTGTAATATTCATTTTGTGTTGGCTTTTATTTTTGCATTGTGGCCACATGGATGCTGTGATGATCAGTAACTGAGGGAAGGTAAGGTGTAGGATTGTTACATAAGAAATAGGGGCAGGAGTAGGCCATTCAGTGCCTCAAGCCTGCTCCGCCATTCAATGACTGATCTGATTGTGACCTTAACTCCACTTTCCTGCCCGCACCCCGCCCCCGCCGTAACCTTTGACTCTCTTGTCAATCAAATATCTGTCGAACTAAGCCTTGAATATTTTTTGTTTTTTATTCATTCATGGGATGTGGGCATCGCAGGCCAGGCCAGCATTTATTGCCCATCCCTAATTGCCCTTGAACTGAGTGGCTTGCTAGGCCATTCCAAGGGCATGTAAGAGTCTGGATCTGTGGATCTGGAGTCACATGTAGACCAGACCAGGTAAGGACAGCAGATTTCCTTCCCTAAAGGACATTAGTGAACCAGATGGGTTTTTACAACAATCGACAATGGTTTCATGGCCATCATTAGAATAGCTTTAAAATCCAGATTTATTCATTGAATTCAAATTCCACCTTTTGCTGTGGTGGGATTCGAACCCATGTACCCAGAGCAATTCCTGGGTTTCTGGGTTACTAGTCCAGTGACAATACCAGTTAGCCACCACCTCCCCATGTTCAATGACTCAGCCTCCACTGCTCATTGGGAAAGGGAATTCAAAACACTAATGAACCTCTGAGAGAAGAGATTCCTCCTCATCTCTGTGTTAAATGGCAGACCCCTTAATTTGAAACTATTCCCCCTAGCTCTAGATTCCTCCCTGAGGGGAAACCTCCTCTCAGCATCTACCCTGTCAATCCCCCTCAGAATCTTATATGTTTCAATAAGGTCACCTCTCAATCTTCTAAACTCCAGTGAATATAGGCCCAACCTGCTCAACCATTCCTCATAAGACAAACCCCTCAACCCAGGAGTCAGCCTAGTGAACCTTCTCTGAACTGCTTCCAATGCAAGTATGTCACTCCTTAAACAGGGTGATCAAAACTGTACACAGTATTCTAGGTATATTCTCACCAATGCACTGTACAGTTGTAGCAAGACTTCCCCACTTTTATACTCTATCCCCCTTGCAATAAAGGTCAACATTCCATTTGCCTTCCTAATTACTTGCTGTACCCGCATGCTAACTTTTTGTGATTCATGTTAAAGGACAGCCAGTCCCTTTGTACTGCAGAATTCTGCAGTCTCTCTCTAGTTAAATAATATTCTGCTTTTCTATTCATATTTTCCCACATTATATTCCATCTGCCAAATTTTTGCCCACTCACTTAACCTATCTATATCTCTTTGCAGACTCTTTTTGTCCTCCTCACAACTTGCTTTCCTACCCATCTTCGTATCGTCAGCAAATTTGGCTACAATACACTCGGTTCCTTCATTGAAGCCATTACTATAGATTGTAAATAGTTGAAGCCTAGCATTGATCCCTGTGGCACTCCACTAGTTACAGTTTGCCATCCTGAAAATGACCCATTTATCCCGACTTTCTGTTTCCTGTCAGTTAGCCAGTCCTCTATCCATGCTAATATATTACCCCTGACATCATGGGCTCTTATCTTGTGCAGTAACCTTTTATGTGCAACCTTATCAAATGCCTTTTACAAATCCAAATACACTACATCTTCTGGTTCCCTTTTATCCACCTTGCTTGTTGCATCCTCAAAGAACTCTAATAAATTTGTCAAACATGATTTCCCTTTCACAAAACCAAGTTGACTCTGCCTGATTGTATTGGGATTTTCTGCTACAACCTCTTTAATATTGGATTCTAGCATTTCCCAATGACAGACGTTAGACTAACTGGCCTATAGTTTCCTGCTTTCTGACTCCCTCCCTTCTTGAATAGAGGTGTTACATTTGCAGTTTTCTAATCCACTGGGATCTTTCCAGAATCTAAGGAATTTTGGAAGATTACAACTAATGCATCCACTATCTCTGCAGCCACTTCCTTTAAGATGCAGTTGCAGGCCATCAGGTCCAGGGGACTTGTCAGCCTTTAGTCCCATTAGTATTCTAATTACTTTTTCTCTAGTGATAGTGATTGTTTTAAGTTCCTCCCTCCCTTTGCCTCCGGATTTTCTACTATTCTTGGGATGCTTTTTGTGTCTTCTACTGTGAAGA
This sequence comes from Heterodontus francisci, assembly GCF_036365525.1. Taxonomy (NCBI): domain Eukaryota; kingdom Metazoa; phylum Chordata; class Chondrichthyes; order Heterodontiformes; family Heterodontidae; genus Heterodontus; species Heterodontus francisci. Next base: position 117,422,485 of record NC_090372.1, on the reverse strand, counting down.
CAGATACAAAATACTTGTTCAAAGTCTCTGCCATTTCCTTGCTTCCCATTATCAATTCCCCAGTTTCACCCTCTAAGGTACCAATACTCACTTTAGCCACTGTTCCCTTTTATATATATTTGTAGGAACTTTCATTGTCTGTTTTTATATTTCTTGCTAGTTTTCTCTCAAACTCCAATTTCTCCCTTTTTTAGCCATCCTTTGCTGGTTTATAAAATTGTATTGTATGCCTTTTCGTTCAATTTGATACCATCCTTAATTTCCTTAGTTAGCCACGAATGGTGCATCCTCCTGTTTTTTTTTATTCATTCATGGGATGTTGGTGTCACTGGCTCTGCCAGCATTTATTGCCCATCCCTAATTGCCCTTGACAAAGTGGTGGTGAGCTGTCTTCTTGAACCGCTGCAGTCCATGTGGTGCAGCCACGGTGCTGTTAGGAAGGAAGTTCCAAAATTTTGAGCCAGTGACAGTGAAGGAATGACGATATAGTTCCAAGTCAGGATTGTGTGTGACTTGGACGCGAACTTGCAGGTGGTGATGTTCCCATGCATCTGCTGCTCTTGTCCTTCGAGGTGGTAGAGGTTGTGGGTTTGAAAGGTGCTGTCGAAGGAGCCTTGGTGAGTTGCTGCAGTGCATCTTGTAGATGGTACACACTGCTGCCACTGTGCGTCGGTGGTGGAGGGAATGAATGTTTGTGGATGGTGTGCCAATCAAAATAGTAGTGTCTTTTTTCCTCAACGGAATATATCTTTGTTGAGAGTTATGTAATATCTCCTTAAATGTCTTCCACTGCTTCTGCACCATCTTGTCTTTTAACATATTTTCCCAGTCCATTTTAGCCAACTCTGTTTTCATACCCCTGTAATTGCCTTTATTTAAGTTTAGGACACTAGTTCTGGACCCACATTTCTCAATCTTAAACTGAATGTGAAATACTATCATGTCATGATCACTCCTGCCTTAAGGATCCTTTACTCTGGGGTCTTTAATTAATCCTGTCTCATCACACATTACCAGATCCAAAATAGCTTGGTCCCTGGTAGGTTCTAAATTGTAATGTTCTAAGAAACTGTCCTGAATACAGACTATGAATTCATCTTCCAGGCTATCTTTGCCAATTTGATTTGTCCAATTGATGTGAAGATTAAAATCACCCACGATTATTGTCATACCTTTGTTGCAAGCCCACAATATTTCTTGATGTATACTCCATCCTACTTTGTAGCTACTGTTAGGGGGCCAATAAACTACTCCCACCAGTGATTTCTTTCCTTTACTCTTTCCTATCTCTACCCAAACTGACTCTACATCTTGATCTTCTGATCCAAGATAATTTCTTACTATTATACTGATCTCATCCTTTATTAACAGAGCTGTGCCCTCATGAAGACGAGGTTTTGCAGCATGCAGCAGACCACCACAAATCTTGACACCTGCTCTGCCAAGTACTGCAGAGCTCCTCTAGAGTGGTCCAGGCAGCAGAAGTATTTTTTCAGCATGCCAGTGGTCTGTTCTATCACATTTCCTGTGGCAGCATGGCTTTCATTGTATGTATGCTGCACACATTTGCCTGTGCTGTGCACTGGAGTCATCAACCATTTGGTCAGTGGATACCCATTTTTGCCCAGTATTCGCCCTTTGGTTTGCCATGGTGGCTCAAATTTAGACTGCCACAAAATGAAGGCATCATGACTACTGCCAGGATACCAGCCATTAACTTGGATAATCCTCTGCGTATGGTCAGACACCAGCTGGATGTTGAGGGAGTGGAATCCCTACTGGTTCTGGTATGGGGCAGTGTTGACATATGGCACCCGCAAATCAATTCACATCCAGTCAATGGCGTCCTGCACCATTGGGAAGCCTGCAATCCTACTGATGCCGCATGCTCACTGCAAGATAGAATGATATGTAGTTAGCTCTCAATGAATAGAGAGCGTCAGTGACCTCCCTTACACAACAGCGGGTGCAAACTGGGAGATGTTGCAAAGATCTCCAGCTCCAGCTTGGAAGGAGCTGGATGTATTAAAATTCATCAGCATGGTTACCTTCACAGCCACTGGCAATGCGATCCTTGCCCTGCACTGAGGTTGCAGTTGCTGCTACAACAGGTGGCAGTTTTCAGTGAGGATGTCCTTATTTGAAGCGCAGATGTCTCACACACTGTTCGTCGCTGCGATTAAGGTAGGAAAATTGCTCACTGAATGCTCTGTGTGGGTATGGACTCTTGCTGAGAGCCCTTCTCCCTCTTCTCCTCTTTACTCTTCTGGCAGCTTATTCTCCTGTGCATGGCCTCTCCTCATTCTCCAAGTTGTGCTGTGTTCCAAAGGGGCATCCAGTTGTATTTTCTTTCTTCTTTCATGGGATGTTGTCTTCACTGGCAAGACCAGCATTTATTGCCCATCCCTAATTGCCCTTGATAACTAATTGGCTTGCCTGGCCATTTCAGAGGGCAATTAAGTCAATCACATTGCTGTGGGTCTAGAGTCATTTATCGACCAGACCAGGTAAGGACAGCAGATTTTCTTCCCTAAAAGGACATTAGTGAACCACATGAGTTTTTACGACAATCAATGGTAATTTCATGGCACCATTACTGAGTCTAGCATCAGAGAGCCATGTGGAAATGATATAATTAAAAGAAGACGAAATTAGGGGAAGGAACAGAGAGCCAGGTGGAAATGTGACATGCTGGCTCAAGCTTTGTAACAGTATAAATTGTGTGTTTGATGTCATAGCAGCAGAGTTGCAGCTTACGTTTGCGAGGGTGACTCTCCCTGCATATGATGGAATAAAAAGAACTGCTCCTATCGACATCCGACTCTCGAGGTGATCATTTAAAGGGAAACCTGGAGGGACATTTACCCTAACACCTTCAATTCCAGATTTTTATTAATTGATTGAATTTAAACTCCACTAGCCGCCATGGTGGGATTTGAACCCCTGTCCCCAGCGCATTAATGTAGGCCTCTGGATTGCTAGTCGTGTGACATTACCACTACGGCATCATCCCTCCAACAACAGTTGTGCAGAAAACTTGAAGTCAGCAAAAAATGCCTTGAGCACCTGCCACATCAGTCCCTCTAGACTTTGGCAACTTAAACAACACCTCTCTCAATCCCTCCACTGCCTCTAAATTGTCAAACTGCTTGTCCAACATCCAGTACTGGAAGAACAAAAATTCCCTCCAACAAAATATTGTGAAGATCAAAGCCATTGTCTTTGGCTCCCACCATAAACTTCACTTCCTAGCCACTGATTCCATCCCTCTCCCAGGCAACTGTCTGAGACTGAAACAGACTGTTCACAACGTTGGTGGCATATTTGACCCCGAAATGAGCTTCCAACCACATATTTGTGCAATCACTAAGACCACCTATGTCCATCTCCGTAAACCCAACCGACTCCGCTCCTGCCTTTGCTCAACTGCATCCTCTATCTCCATAGCAGCATAGTACATGTGGGATGTCCCAGACAGCAATTGAAGCTAATTACCTCCAACTCCCAAAGCATCTCTTTGATTTCTGATATCGACATGAATAATTAATATTGCTAACAATGACAGAGCAATTTCTTCTAAGCTTTCTGGTTCCACCTGCCCAACTAAATGAGTCCACCTACGTTTTTCTGGCTCTCACCTCTAACTCTGTAAGCACTCACGGAGAGATGTTGAACTTTAAATCTTGGGTGGTCTGCAACCTTTTTAAATTCTTACAGCTACACATTTCAATTCCCAAAATTAAAAGTGACTTCTAAAATATTAATATAAACCATAAACCAAGTGATCGTAACGCCTTCTCCCAGGAAAAATTTAAAATGCGTCCACCAACGTAATGTGTTTTCATTTATACCAACAAAAATAAAGAATAACTTATGACATGTTATACATTTTAAACAATTACCTTATCACATGCAATACACATAACAGTCTTCCCCTTTGTCCACAAAATAATCCATCTTGACAATATTCCTTTCCTGAATTCATAAACAGAAACCATGATGCAATAAAGACTTAATGTTTCTTTTTGTGGTGTTTCTGCAAGTTGTCTTCTTCTGTGTATGAAAATCCAATTTATTGCCATGTCCTTGGGTAAATGGTGATTCTGATTGTCACTCTGGCTTTTGCATACCAGTAGATGCGATTTCTGAAAGTGGAGATTCCTCATGGTTATCCCTGTTAAGTTTCAGTCTTGAATCAGTCTGTTAAGATTTCACCTTCTGAACTTTATTCTCCTCCATATTTCCAGGTTCTTCATTGTTTAAGTTTGTAAATAATGTCTCAATTAATTTCAAAGTTAAACTGCTTAATTCTAGGCTTATCTTTATTTTTAAGTCCATTCTCTAGACTCAAATGTTCAAGGTTCTCTTTCTGAGATAGCAAGTTTAAAATTGCTTCTTTTTGTACAAACATCTTATTATTTTTTCTTTAGCCAGTTTAAGAAGGTTGCTCAAATTGTCCTGATATTTAAATAAAAATTCTTGATATTCCTGTTTGGTTTGGTCCTTAAACATTTTCTAATCCTTCAGTTTTTCTTGATCCCATTCAGAGAGTACCTTGTTCAAAACTCTGCGAGTGAGGTCAATAGCGTCTTCATTTTAGACTTCCACTTTCTGTTCTAACACTGTGATTCTTTTCATGCAATTCATGAATAATATCATACCAATCTGTTACGACCAGGTGAGCAATGTCTAGGGGTCTTTTGCTGTCTTTACCTGGTCTTATTGTAATAGGGTTTAATTTTTAAACACACTGATTTGAGCTCCCCCTTTGTGTGAATCCTTGATCCCAGTTTCCAATTATAAGGCACAGTGGCGCAGTGGTTAGCACCGCAGCCTCACAGCTCCAGGGACCCAGGTTCGATTCTGGGTACTGCCTGTGCGGAGTTTGCAAGTTCTCCCTGTGTCTGCGTGGGTTTCCTCCGGGTGCTCCGGTTTCCTCCCACACGCCAAAGACTTGCAGGTTGATAGGTTAATTGGCCATTACAAATTGCCCCTAGTATAGGTAGGTGGTAGGGAAATATATAGGGACAGGTGGGGATGTGGTAGGAATATGGGATTAGTGTAGGATTAGTATAAATGGGTGGTTGATGGTCGGCACAGACTCGGTGGGCCGAAGGGCCTGTTTCAGTGCTGTATCTCTAAACTAAACTAAACTGAGCACAAACAGGTTTTCTTTGGTTAAAAGAAGAGGAAATTTATTAAACCTTAAACTTAAATATGTTTCACACCTATGGATATACGACACGTCCATGTTAGCATGCACAAGCAATATAAACATGCAAAAATAGGGAGAGAAAACAGCAAAAGATAAGTAGAAGAGTTTGAGGCAATATCTTGTTACTGATTCTCGAGCTTGCTGTAGTCCTTGATTGAAGATATGGTCTTGCGCTTTGTTGGGGCCCAGTATTCATCTGAAAAAAATTTTGTTCGTGTAGGAAATCTTTCTCTCTTTTAGTTTCACATGTTTTCACAAGATTCAGTTCTGTGGGAAGAGATGAAGGCAGACAGACAGGAGAGGAGGTGTTCTCAGTTCCAGAAGAGGTCTTTACTCCTTGAGCCACAGCTTTGTCTCCCTCAATTCCCTTTGTTGCGAGTTCAAATTAAAAAAAACCTCCCAAGGTGCCCAGCAGGTTGATCATGTGACTAGCTCTTTATAAAGAACAGTTTTGTCATACCCTTTGTGGAGGTTCAAATTTCTCTGCAAAAGCCAGTTAGCCACGTGACTAAAACTGGTCTGGCCACTTCTGTGTATTGGGGAAGCAACTGCTGGATCCCCATTGTTTCAACATTGTCTGTTACCATGGAAATGTCTTTCCGGTCAAGGCTTGCAATTTTAAGTTTTAATGTTCATGTGGCGAAATAATGTGTGCCTCAGTCTTGGAGGTGGGGTTTGCCTGACACCTCCACACCCAGGGGAATGAAATGCAATTTGAAGAAAATGGCGCATTTCATTACAGAGTTTGAGAGAAATATTAGAAACAGAAAGAAAAACATGCATTTTTCTCATTTATTTCTATTCATTCACCAGTCTCATTAAGATGGTCTGTTCTGGGGTGCCTGGGCTGCTTTAATTTCTTTTTTTTTCCCCTCAGGAGAGTTAGGAGGGGGTTGGGTCTATCCAGAACTCTCTGATTCATGCAAAGGCTTTTGGCTTCAGGGAATGGGTGGTTCCTTTTCCCTCTGACTGTGGGGGAGGAGTCTCTGTTACTCTACCCTTTGTTTTCTGGGTCACTCCTACCTGTAGGTGTTTGTGCAGACTTAACTGCAGTCTCCTGTGACACTTCGACTAGGTGAGGCGTCACCCTCACTGTTTCTCTGGCCCCTAGAGGTCTCTCTTTGTCTCTGCGAGTTCCTGTAAATGCTGTTAGCAACTCTGGTGGGGTGCTTCTACAGTCTGCATTTACATAGGAGGATATGGGGTATAACGTTTCACATTTTTCTGGGTTGGTTGACTGGGCGGTAGGGGTTTTCATCAGGGATTCTTCCCAGACTTCTGTTAACCTGTTCTCTGGGTCACTTTTTCCGCTTCTCTTTCTCAACAGCCATGTGCCTGCCTGTCCCCTTTTTGTTCTCGGCAGGGGTCCCTTACAGTTCACCAGCCCTCTGCTGGAGGGTCCTCCACCAGTACAGGGCTTAGGGGTGCAGGTTTCAGTGTAGGTTGGGGTTTCCCCTCAACCTGGCACATGTGGCAACTCCTGCAGTACTCTACCTCATCTTTGTGGAGTTTTGGCCAGTTAAACTGTGGGCTTTGGTCTTTCATATACCGGCATGTACAGTCACTGCAGTCTCATGGGCCTTTCTTAATATTTATCCCCGGTACCTCTGTGGCACCACTAACTGGTGAACTACTGTCCACTCCTTGCTCTCAGGTCTGTGAGGAGAACTCCATTTCCTCATCAGTACCTCATTCTTTAAAAAGTAGCAGTCAGGGATTCCCTCTGCTTCACTTTCAGGTTGGGCAGCCTGTGTTAATTCCCGCAATACTGGGTCGGCTCGCTGAGCCTCACCTAGCCTCACTACTGGGGATGCTACTACCTTCACCCCTGCCAGATTATTACCTAGCAGCAGGTCAGCCCCATCCACAGGCAAACTAGGGACAATCCCTACAGTCACTGGTCCCGAAACTAGGTCACACTCCAGGTGCACCCTGTGTACAGGTACAGACATACACTACCCTCCAATACCATTCACCACCATTTTGATGTTCACTGCACTCTCTGGGAGAAAGGTCAGGCCTTTTTCCAGCAAAAGGGATCTAGTGGCCCCTGTGTCCCTGCGAATCACTATGGGCTTGCTTACCCCACTCAAGGGATATGGGGTTACTTTCCCTTCAGATATAAAATCCTGATAACCTTCAGGAATCCTATTAACTTTTCCTGCACTGGCCGTAGTAAACTTCCTGGGTTGCACCCTTACTGCAGGCAAAGCCACAGCCTATGTTTTTCATCAGGCCCTCATCTTCACTGAGCAGGTGTGCCCTGATTAACCCTACCAGTTTCCCCTTTAGTTTCCAGCAATCAGCTTTTAAATCCCCTGCCTTATTACAATGGAAGCACACAGGTCTCCTGGTCTCACTCTTACTCACAGCACCTTCTTTTTTGGCTGGAGGAGTTCCCCTGGGGTCTCCTGCTTTCCTTTCTCTTCCAGAACTTGCCTGGGCTTCTATCACCTTCGCACCCTTTATCCTTTTTGGAGTTGTGGGGGTGATCAGGAAAGGTTCTCCCCTGGGAAACATATTTATATATTAAAGCAAATTCATCAGCCAGAACGGCCACTTGCCGGGCTACCTGAACCCACTGTTCCTCGACATGGGTTTTTATTGAGAATGGGAGAGAGTTTTTAAATTCCTCTAACAGGATTACTTCTCTGAGATTCTCAAAGCTGAGTTGTATTTTTAAAGCCCTCAATCACTGGTCAAAAGCCAGCTGCATACTTCTTTCAAACTCCAGATATGTTTGATTCGCTTGTGTGTTGAGGGTTCTAAATTTTTGGCGATAGGCTTCGGTTACTAATTCATATGCCCCAGTGATAGCATTTTTGATCAGTTCATAATTTGATGAACTCTCATCTGACAGCAAGGAATAGAACTCACGGGCTTTTCCAGTTAGTTTGCTTTGCAGTAAAAGAGACCAGGTCTCAGCTGGCCATTTTAGCTGCCTTGCCAGTTTCTGAAAAGACACGAAAACCCTTCCACATCTTCCTCATTGAATTTTGGAATCAATTGGGTGAGTTTTAGCAATCCTGTACCCAAGCCTGAATTCTGATCCTCCATATTGGCCATGCTTTCACTGGGGTTACTCTGTCACCCCCCTAGCTAACTCAAGCCACCGTAACTCTGTTTCTTCACATTCTTTGTGGAATTTTCTTTGTCTCTCTCTGTCTTTCCTCTCCCTCTCGTTCTTTCTCCTGTCTTTCTTTTTCTTTCTCCTGTGTTTGTTTTTCTTCCCGTTCCTTCTGGAAAGCTCTTCCTTTCTCCCTCTCCTGCCTCTCTCTCTCTTTTTCCTCTTTCCTCTAATTCAAGTTTCCTCTGTTCCAATTGTGTCTTTGCTAACACTACCCTGCCGGAGTCTGCTTCTAACCTTGTTTCTACTTCTTCAGATTCAAGGGAAAAATGGTGGGCCACTAGCCTTGGGAGTTCAGTCTGCCTATCCTTGCCACGTACAGTGATCCCACACTGCTCAGACATTTTTCTCAACTCCTCCACAGACAGTGCTTTTAACTTATCCCTAGTTACTTCACCCTGGCTTGGAGAGCTGTTTGCATCAGTTGCAGACATGTTAACATACAATCATGCACAACCACAAGAAAACCTGTATTGATTCGTTCTTTTTGATTGGAAACAATTTATCTTCCCACTTCAATTTAACTTGTTTGTCTGTGGGTAACAAACCTGATGCTAGCACCCAATTTCTGTACGACCAGGTGAGCAATGTCTAGGGGTCTTTTGCTATCTTTACCTGGTCTTATTGTAACAGGGTTTACTTTTTAAACACACATGGGGGGCATAGTGACACAGTGGTTAGCACCACAGCCTCACAGCTCCAGTGACCCGGGTTCGGTTCTGGCTACTGCCTGTGTGGAGTTTGCAAGTTCTCCCTGTGACTGTGTGGGTTTCCGCCCGGTGCTCCAGTTTCCTCCCACAGCCAAAGACTTGCAGGTTGATAGGTAAATTGGCCATTGTAAATTGCCCCTAGTGTAGGTAGGTGGTAGGAGAATGGTGGGGATGTGGTAGGGAATATGGGATTAATGTAGGATTAGTATAAATGGGTGGTTGTTGGTTGGCACAGACTCGGTGGGCCAAAGGGCCTGTATCTCTCTCTAGGACACAGGTTTGAGCTCCCCTTTGTGTGAATCCTTGTTCAAAGTTTCCAATTATAAGGCAAAGAACTGAGCACACACAGGCTTTCTTTGGTTTAAAGCTGAAAGAGGAAATTTATTAAAACCTTCAACTTAAACTCTAATATGGTTCACACCTACGGATATACAATACACCCACGTTAGCATGCACACGCGATATAAACATGCAAAAATAGGGACAGAAAAGAGCAGAAGAAAAGATAAGTAGAACAGTTTGAGGCAATATCTTGTTACTGATTCTTGAGCTTGCTTTAGTCCTCGATTGAAGATATGATCTTGAACTTTATTGGGACCAAGTATTCATCTTAAACAACTTTGTTCATGTAGGAAATCTTTCTCTTTTTTAGTTTCATGTCTTTTCACAAGATTCAGTTCCATGGGAAGAGATGAAGGCAGGCAGACAGCAAAGGTGATGTTCTCAGTTCCAGAAGAGGTCTTTACTCCATGAGCACACGCCTTTGTCGGACCTCAAATCCCTTTGTTGGGAGTTCAAATTTTAAAAAAAACTCCCAAGGTACCCAGCAGGTTGGTCATGTGACTAGTTCCTTATATTGAACAGTTTCATTATATCCTTTGTTGAAGGTTCAAATTTCTCTGCAAAAAGCCAGTTAGCCACATGACTAAAACTGGTCTGACCACTTCTGTGTATTGGGGAAGCAACTGCTGGATCCCCATTGTTTCAACATTGTCTGTTACCATGGAAATGTCTTTCCAGTCAGGGCTTGCAATTTTAATTTTTAATGTTCACGATTCTTTTCATGCAATTCATGAATAATATCATACCAATCACTCTGGATTTCCAATGGTTTCTTGTAATCTATCCATTTGCTTGGATTCCTGCTGCTGTATTCTGTGTTGAATCAGCATTGTCCCGCACCTTTGATTTAGTGTCAGTTTTCATTAATCCTTCAGGGTTAGTCTGAAGTTTCAGTCCCTCTTGGGGAGGACTTTTAATTTGAAATTCTTTAGGTACTTCTGCTGCCTCTATTAAGTTTATTAATGGGGTAAATACATTTGTATCTTCTATTCCTATTCGTGTCTACTGCTCCAGAAAATGGAAAAACCTTGGCCGGAATTTTACGCCCACCACCCCTCCCCCCCCACAGGAACGGGCTGGTGGTGGGGGTGGGGGATGCCGTAAAATTGAGTAGGAGGCAGGGAGTGCCATTCCCAACACCTTACCAACCCCGCAGCAATTTTACCAGGGGTGGTGACGGCGAGTAACGGCCTGCCTGCCTTAGGCCAATCATGGCTCTTAATTGGCCAATTAACTGCCACTTAAGAGCCTCCTCCCACTGTTGCTGGTATTTTACCAGTGGCCCGCGGATGCCTCAGGCCTCCAGTACGCTGCCAGGTAAAATCTGATGGCCTCCTTGCGGGCTGGAGGTGTCCCTCCTGATCGGGGACCCTGTGCCCCACAGAGGCACCCCCCAGAAGCCCCAACAACCCCCACTAAAATAAAATCCTCTTCCCTCCCAACCAACCCCCCTTGCCTTGCGGGGCCTGGCCAATTGTCCCCGGCGAGGCGCCAAAAACTTATCTTTCTTCCGGGCCCTGCTTCCAGGTTCTTGTTGTGGCTGGGTGCAGTCCCAGCAGTGGCCACCACTCCCAGTGGCGCTGCTGGGACTGAAAGCTGCCAATCCACTGATTGGCTGGCAGTCTTGGAAGCAGGACTTCCTGCCTAAGAGAGGTGGAAGTCCCGCCCAAGTCCAATTAAGGGCCTGGGCCACGTAAAATCCTGGTGTGGCTCCCAGGACAGCTGGAGGCAGGCTTGCCCCTGACTTTTTGACCAGTGGGCGGGGCCTCCTGCCCAACGTGAACTTCCGGCCCTTATCTCCCACGAGATCTTTTCCCAATATAAAATCAACTTGATTAAAGGGTAGTTTAGACACACAACAATAACAGATTCTTTACCAAATCGATGTTTAAATTCACTCTATACAATGGAATGGGCACACAATTTCCATTGATACCCCCCATCTCAATGCATTTTTATTAAGCGAACGCTTTGAAGAAAAGTTTAAATCTTTTTCTAGCATTAAGCTCTGAGTTGAAATGGTATCTCTCGGGATAAGGATCTTTTTGGGCCTTTCCTTCGACAAAAATGGAATGACTTCCCTTCAAATATAAAACCTTCAGAATCTTTAAAGATCCTATGTACACCCACTGTAAATATATTAGATGGTACTGGTTTCTCACCAGCCTCACTCTTTGGTGCAGTATCACACTCACTAAAGCTACAGCTTTCAGTTTTAACTTCCAACACTCTGCTTTTATGTGTCCGACCTTATGACAATGAAAACATGTTGATCTTTTTGACTTGCTCCTATCCTCCATACAATCTTTTTTTTACCACTTTGGGAAACATATGTCTTCTCATTTCTGCTATCCCCTTCTCTGTACTCAGAAACTGGTTCACTATCATTCTGTCTATCCCTCCAACTCCTGTGTGGATTTGCAAATGAAGATCTAATGCCCCCTAGCTGCTTATTGGACAAATCATAACTATCATCTTAAACAGCAGCTTCTCTTATATTAGAAACTTTACAATCCTCTAGGTGTGCCTTAATAGCTACTGGAACACAATTTTTTAATTCCTCCATTAACAACACCTCTCTCACATTTTCAAAATTCTGTTCAAGTTTAATTGAACGTTACCAACGATCAAAAACTATTTCTTTTTCTCTAGCAAATTCTACAACAGTTTGATTCTGTCTCTTCCTCAAATTTCAAAATTTTAATCGATAAGTTTCTGGAACCAGCTCATACGCGTTAAGTACTGCATTTTTAGCTGCTCATAATCTGCAGGCTGTTGCTCCAAAAGTCTTGAATAAACATCTAATGCTTTTCCCATGAAGACATTTTGCAAAAGAATGGTCCATGTTTCCTGTGGCCAAGCTAACCATGTAGCAATTTTCTCAAATGAGACAAAATATCTTTCAACCCCTTCCTCTCTGAATTTAGGCATGAGAGTGTTCCTTGTTAAATCAAAACCCAAAGTTGAACTTGAATCATCATCCAAGCTACCAGTTATTCCCTGTCCATGTAAATGAAGTCTTTCTCGTTCCAATTCAAGTTGTCTTGTTTCCCTTTCTCTTTGAACCTTTAATTTAAGTTTCTGCATTGCCCTTTCTTATTCCTCTCCTTCAAGCTCACGTTTTTTCATTTCCATTTCTTTTGCTCTTTCAAGTTCAAATTTTTGCTTTTTTTTCCCCAAGTCAAGTTGTTTCATTTGCAACTGAATTCTAGCTAACTCAATCTGCATTTTAACTGCATTTCCCTCTTTAAATTCCAAATGTTGTGCTAAAGTCTCCACTATTTCTGCTTTTTTAGCCCCTGCTTTTAACTCTATCTTCAACTCTTCTGCCACTGCCATTAACGTAACTTTTATTGATGGTTGCAAAACACTCAGGGGTAAATCTTTCCATCCCAGAAAAGTCTAAGCAATTGACAAAGCCATTCTGCTTCTCAATAAATACAGTAAAAGTCACCGTGAAACTTTGTTCACTTAAACTTTAGCAAATCCCAGCAGATCCTTTTCAGTCTGTGGATTCGAATTTCTGCCAAGTGCACCCAATTTGATACCATGCTATTAGGGACCATTAACTTTTAAAAAGAGGAAGTCAAATTCTAGCTATTACTGAAAGAATTACACCACAAAGATTTCAAGTTTAAACAAAAAATCCTTACTGTACAAGAGTTAAACAAAACAAAACGCTACTAACGTAACAGTACAATTTGGAAATTTGAAACTTAAAATCTTAACAGAACATGAAGACAAATACTTTAAACTCTAAATTTCAACAGAACACTCCTGTTTGACTATAACTTCCATCTCAAGAGTTCCCCTGTAAGTTCCAGGATCTTGGTGGTTTGTTCACTTCTCTTGGGAACAATCCAAAGTGCACCACTTTAGGAATTCACTTCGATTTCCTCAATTTCTCAGCTGTCTTCTGAGGTATCGGACCTCCTGAATCTGGATTTCCCAGGTTGAGCCCGGGTCTTACTCAAAACAGAAACACCCCTGGTTCTCAATGGCCTCTTTGCTCCTGAGTCCAGCTGCTCCCAAAGCCAACAGCTTTCTCTGTGACCAACAGCCTGTCTGAAGTCAACAGCTTTCCAAAAGCCAACTGCTGTCTGTCAGCAAACACACAGATCAAAACACCAACAGGCACCCTCTGCATCATCTATCTCCATAGCAGCATAGTACATGTGGGATGTCCCAGACAGCAATTGAAGCTAATTACCTCCAACTCCCAAAGCATCTCTTTGATTTCCGATATCGACATGAATAATTAATATTGCTAACAATGACAGAGCAATTTCTTCTAAGCTTTCTGGTTCCAACTGCCCAACTAAATGAGTCCACCTACGTTTTTATGGCTCTCACCTCTCTAACTCTCTCTGTAAGCACTCATGGAGAAATTTCTGAACTTTAAAATCGTGTGGTCTGCAACCTATTGAAATTCTTACAGCTACACATTTCATTTCCAAAAATTAAAAGTGACCTCTAAAATATTAATATAAAAAAGGTGATTTCAACACCACTAAACTGTAAGTTGCTGATGATCCCTTTAAATATCACTGGTGGGGGGATCCTTCCAGCTGCTGCCAATTGCTGAATGTGTCTTCAACTCTTCAAGGTTAAGAGAGAGCATTAGCTGGAGTGTTGAGCTCCAAAATGGCACCTCTGGTGTCAAATCAGCATTGCAGGCTGACTGACTTCATGATCTGCTGGCTCTGCATACTTCTAATGGCTGTTCACTGCACACACATTAACACCCTCACCAAGATGGCACCCAATGCAACTTGCCCTGAAAGTGTGTGCACATGCTGCCTATGCCATTTTGGACACCAACAGCACCCATTGTGCCTGAATGCACCGGCACTACTGATCCAAATTTTGTGCCAAGAGTGATTGTAACCAATTTTAAATGCAATGTTTCGTTATTAATACCAATGTCAGCTTCCAATGAACATTTGAACTTCAACCTCTTTCAAAAAGCTTGACCTCTCATGTGTTGTTTCAATTTTTAATCGATGTGAGGTATAACTTGGGTGCGAAGTTACATAAATCATAGTTATGCAATGTTGTACAAAAATGCACATAAGGGACTTTGAAATGGGACAGAAACAAAACTCATCACGTTTGCAGGTGATACCAAACTAGAAGGAACTATGAAAAACAGAATAGACTGGTCAAATACAAAAGGATCGAGAAAGACTGGGGAGCCTGGTTGATGAGTGACTGGTGCCATCTAATATGAGCAAATGCAAAATTATTGTGAATAGGAGAACAAAAAGTAGTAATATCATTAAATATTATTCTATAGGAGATCACACAGGAGAAGAATTTCATGGTATTGATGAATTAAGGGGGAGGCGGTGGTGTAGTGGTAATGTCACTGGACTAGTAATCCATAGGCCTGGGCTAATGCTATGGAGACATGGGTTCAAATTCCACCACGGTAGATGGTGAAATTTGAATTCAATTAATAAATCTGTAATTAAAAGCTAGTCTAATGGTGACCATGTAACCACTGTCAATTGTTGTAAAAACCCATCTGGTTCACTAATGTCCTTTCGGGAAGGAAATCTGCCATTCTTACCTGGTCTGGCCTACATATGACTCCAGACCCACGGCAATGCGGTTGACTCTGAAATGCCACCGGAAACCTGCTCACTGATGCTCAGTTTGGGTTCTGCCAGCTCCTGACCTCATTCCAGCTTTGGTTCAAACATGGACAAAAGAGCTGAACTCCAGAGGTGAGGTGAGAGTGACTGCCCCTGACCTCAAGGCAGCATTTGACCGAGTATGGCATCAAGGAGCCCTAGCAAAACTGGAGTCAATGGGAATCAGAGGGAAAACTCTCCACTGGTTGGAGTCACATTTAGAACAAAGGAAGATGGTTGAAGGTGTTGGAGGTCAATCATCTCAGTCCCAGGACATCACTGCAGGAGTTCCTCAGGGTAGTGCCCTAGGCCCAACCATCTTCAGCAATGACTTTCCTTCCATCATTAGGTCAGAAGTGGGGATGTTCACAGATGATTGCACAATGTTCAGCACCATTCGTGACCCCTTAGATACTGAAGCAGTCTGTGTCCAGATGCAACAAGACCTGGACAACATCCAGGCTTGGGCTGATAAGTAGCAAGTAACATTCATGCCACAAAAGTGCCAGGCAATGACCATCTCCAACAAGAGAGAATCTAACCATCTCCCCTTGACATTCAATGGCATTACTGAATCCCCCAATGTCAACATCCTGGGGTTTACCATTGACCAGAAACTGAACTGGATCAGCTACATAAATACTGCGACTCCAAGAGCAGGTCAGAGGCTAGGCATTCTGCGGCAAGTAACTCACCTCCTGTCTCCCCAATGCCTGTCCGCCATCTATAAGGCAAAAGTCAGGAATACTCTCCAGTTTCCTGGATGGGTGCAGCTCTAACAACACTCAAGAAGCTCGACACCAGCCAAAGACTTGCAAGTTGATAGGTAAATTGGCCATTGTAAATTGCCCCGAGTGTAGGTATGTGGTAGGAGAATTTAGGGAAGGTGGGGATGTGGTAGGGAATATGGGATTAATGTAGGATTAGTATAAATGGGTGGTTGATGGTCGGCACAGACTTGGTGGGCTGAAGGGCCTGTTTCAGTGCTGTATCTCTCTATGACTCTATGACCATCCAGGACAAAGCAGCTGCTTGATTGGTACCCCATCCACCACATTCAACATACACTCCCTTCACCACTGATGTACAGTGGCAGCAGGGTGTACCATCTACAAGACGCACTGCAGCAACACACCAAGGCTCCTCCGACAGCACCTTCTAAACCCGTGACCTCGACCACCTAGAAGGACAAGGGCAACAGATGCTTGGGGACACCACCACCTGAAAATTCCCCTCCAAGCCACACACCATCCTGACTTGGAGAAATATTGCCATTCCTTCACTGTCGCTGGGTCAAAATCCCGGAACTCCCTTCCGAACAGCACTGTTGATGTACCTACATCCCAAGGACTGCAGCGGTTCAAGAAAGCAGCTCACCACCACCTTCTCAATGGCAATTAGGGATGTGCATAAATGCTGGCCTAGCCAGCGACGCCCACATTCCACGAATGAAAAAAAAAAATGGCTGATGAACCCACCAGCATTGTGTTCGGAAAGTATATAGAGACCAAATGGGATAAGAACATAAGAAATAGGAGCAGGAGTAGGCCATTCAACCCTCGAGCCTGGCAGATCATGGCAGATCTGATTGTGGCCTGAACTCCACTTTCATGCCCGTCCCCCATAACCCTTTACTCCCTTGTTGATCTAAAATCTGTCTCCCTCAGCCTTGAATATATTCAATGACCCAGCCTACACTGCTCTCTGGGGTAGAAAATTCCAAAGATTAACGACCCTCTGAGAGAAGAACTTCCTCCTCATCTCCATCTTAAATGGGAGACCCATTATTTTGAAACCATGGCACCTAGTTTTAGATTCCCCACAAGGGGAAAAATCCTCTCAGCATGTACCCTGTTGAGCCCCCTCAGAACCTTACATTTTTCAATAAGATCACCTCTTATTCTTCTGAACTCCAATGTATGGGCCTAACCTATTCAACTATTCCTCATAAGACAACCCCTTCATCCCAGGAATCAATCTAGTGAACCTTCTCTGAACTGCTTCCAATGTAAGTATAGTACCATACCCTCAATTCTTCTTTGGCCTGCTTATCTCGAGAGACAATGGGTAAGCGCCTGGAGGTGGTCAGTGGTTTGTGCAGCAGCGCCTGGAGTGGCTATAAAGGCCAATTCTAGAGTGACAGGCTCTTCCACAGGTGCTGCAGAAAAATTTGTTTGTCAGGGCTGTTACACAGTTGGCTCTCCCCTTGCGCTTCTGTCTTTTTTCCTGCCAACTGCTAAGTCTCTTCGACTCGCCACACTTTAGCCCCGCCTTTATGGCTGCCCGCCAGCTCTGGCGAACGCTGGCAACTGACTCCCACGTATGTGATCAATGTTACAGGACTTCATGTCGCGTTTGCAGACGTCTTTAAAGCGGAGACATGGACGGCTGGTGGGTCTGATACCAGTGGCGAGCTCGCTGTACAATGAGTCTTTGGGGATCCTGTCATCTTCCATGCGGCTCACATGGCCAAGCCATCTCAAGTGCCGCTGACTCAGTAGTGTGTATAAGCTGGGGATGTTGGTCACCTCGAGGACTTCTGTGTTGGAGATACGGTCCTGCCACCTGATGCCAAGTATTCTCCGGAAGCAGTGAAGATGGAATGAATTGAGACGTCGCTCTTAGCTGACATACGTTGTCCAGGCCTCGCTGCCATAGAGCAAGGTACTGAGGACACAGGCCTGATACACTCGGACTTTTGTGTTCCGTGTCAGTGCGCCATTTTCCCACACTCTCTTGGCCAGTCTGGACATAGCAGCAGATGCCTTTCCCATGCGCTTGTTTAATTCTGCATCTAGAGACAGGTTACTGGTGATAGTTGAGCCTCGGTAGGTGAACTCTTGAACCACTTCCAGACCGTGGTCGACCAATATTGATGGATGGAGCATTTCTGACGTCCTGTCCCATGATGTTCATTTTCTTGAGGCTGATGGTTAGGCCAAATTCGTTGCAGGCAGCCGCAAACCTGTTGATGAGACTCTGCAGACACTCTTCAGTGTGAGATGTTAAAGCAGCATCGTCAGCAAAGAGGAGTTCCCTGATGAGGACTTTCCGTACTTTGGACTTCGCTCTTAGACGGGCAAGGTTGAACAACCTGCCCCCTGATCTTGTGTGGAGGAAGATTCCTTCTTCTGATGACTTGAACGCATGTGAGAGCAGCAGGGAGAAGGAAATCCCAAAAAGTGTGGGTGCGAGAACACAGCCCTGTTTCACGTCACTCAGGATAGGAAAGGGGTCTGATGAGGTGCTGCTATGTTGAATTGTGCCTTTCATATTGTCATGGAATGAGGTGATGATACTTAGTTGCTTTGGTGGACATCCAATCTTTTCTAGTAGTCTGAAGAGACCATGTCTGCTGACGAGGTCAAAGGCTTTGGTGAGATCAATGAAAGCAATGTAGAGGGGCATCTGTTGTTCGCGGCATTTTTCCTGTATCTGACGAAGGGAGAACAGCATGTCAATGGTCGATCTCTCTGCACGAAAGCCACACTGTGCCTCAGGGTCGACACGCTCGGCCAGCTTCTGGAGCCTGTTTAAAGCGACTTGAGCAAAGACTTTCCCCACTATGCTGAGCAGGGAGATTCCACAGTAGTTGTTGCAGTCACCGCGGTCACCTTTGTTTTTATAGAGGGTGATGATATTGGCATTGCGCATGTCCTGTCCCTCGTCCCAGCACAGGCAAAGCAGTTCATGTAGTGCTGAGAGTATAGCAGGCTTGGCACTCTTGATTATTTCTGGGGTAATGCTGTCCTTCCCAGGGGCTTTTCCGCTGGCTAGAGAATCAATGGCATCACTGAGTTCTGATTTTGTTGGCTGTATGTCCAGCTCATCCATGACTGGTAGAGGCTGGGCTGCATTGAGGGCAGTCTCAGTGACATCATTCTCCCTGGAGTACAGTTCTAGGTAGTGCTCAACCCAGCGGTCCATTTGCTTGTGTTGGTCAGTGATTGTGTCCCCTGATTTAGATTTGAGGGGGGCGATCTTCTTGATGGTTGGCCCAAAAGCTCTCTTAATGCCATCATACATTCCTTTGATGTTTCCGGTGTCTGAGGCCAGCTGAATATGACTGCATAGGTGTTGCCAGTAGTCATTTGCGCAGCGCCTGGCTGTTCTTTGTGCAGTACTTCTGGCTGCTTTAAGTGCTGCGGATGTTAACTCGCTGGGGGCTTTCTTGTAGTTCAACAGTGCAATGCGCTTAGTGGCTATGACAGGTTCCAGCTCTTCAAAATGAGATTGAAACCAGTCTGCATTTCTCTTCGCACATTTGCCGTAGGTGGTCAAAGCTGACTCATAGATGGCGTCTCTGATGTGGGCCCACTTGGTCTCAGCATCCCCTGTGGGAGTGTTTTGAAGGGCTGTTACAAGTGAATTTAGAAATTTTTGTCACAGCTGTGGGTGAGAAATTCTGCTCGTGTTGATGTGCGGGTGGCCCTTCTGCTTGGAATGATGCAACTTCTTTGGTCTGAGTCTAACCTTGCTGCACACCAGGGAGTGGTCGGTGTCGCAGTCCGCACTGTGGAAGCTGCGTGTGATTTGAACACTGTTTAAGGAGGCTCGCCTTGTGACGATGAGGTCTAGCTGGTGCCAACGACGCGATCTTGGGTGCCTCCATGAAACCTGGTGACAGGGTTTAGTGTGAAAGAACGAGTTGGTGATGCAGAGGTTATGATAGGTACACAACTCAAGCAGTCTCTGCCCATTCTCATTCATCCTTCCAACGCCATAGCGCCCAAGGCAGGAGGGCCATGTGTCATGGTCGGCCCCAACCCTGGCATTAAATTCCCCCAGCAGGAACAGGTGTTCGGTGTTGGGGATGCTACTAATGATATTATGGAGTTCCTCGTAGAACTGGTCTTTAGCTTCAGGTGAAGAGCAGAGTGTTGGAGCATAGATGCTGAGTAGGTGTACTGGACCAGAGGTGGTGAGCAGTCGGATGGACAGTATGCATTCCGAGCCATTTGAGGGAGGCTCTATCATGCTGAGCAAGGAGTTTCTGATGGCGAAGCCCACTCCATGCTGTCTTGGTTCTTCAGGATCCCTACCCTGCCGGAAGAAGGTGTAGTCTTGCTCTGCTAGAGATCCACTTGAGGGGAGGCATGTCTCCTGAAGTGCTGCAATGTCTACATTGAGTCTACTGAGCTCATTGTTAATGATGGCGTTCTTCCGAGAATCGTTGATTTGCGTAAGGTCTTCCGACAGGCCAAGACACATAGTTCTGACGTTCCAGCTTGCAAAGCGAAGGGCTGGTACCTTCTTTCCTTTTTTCATGTTGTTTGGTGCGGTGTTACAGTCCACTTTTCGGGCAATGACCCTGAGCTCCAAGCACCCATTGAAGCAGGTGGACTGTGGCGTGACAGAACCTTATTGTCCGGGGGCTGCCCGGTTTGAGGCGGGCGGTAGCTGTCCAGTGAGGTGCAATGACTTCTCCCATCGACAAAGGCAACCTGTGGCACCCAATCTCTACGCCAATTGAGCTGGACTTATAACCCGTAACTGCTGCCTTCCGTGTTGTTTCAGTCGCTGTGAGGCGACTATGGAGTGACTTCTCCATGGCGCATGCCTGGTCGAATGTATGGAGGTTGAGAGTTGCCCAACCGTCAAAACCCCCCTCTTGGCCTTTCTGGTGGGGTCCAAAGGAGTGCAGAGCACGATGTTTGGCTGCAGGAACTGCCGGAAACATGCCAAAGGTGACACAGGACCGCCTACGGGGTTCATCTCCGGATTTTCTGTTAGGGTTTACTCCCTTAGCCTTGGTCTCTCCCGAGACGCCCACAAGGCAGTGGGGTTGTTAGGGCCCCTACACAGGTGTAGGAGGATGCCGGTGGGAGGAGGGGGTGCGAGGGGGAGGGGTGGAGGGAAGGGGGAACTGGGAAGGGGGCTGTAAGGGGGTAGGGGGGTTGCAGGGGAAGGGGGTGCAGGGGGAAGATGGTGCGAGGGGGGGCTGGGAAGGTGATGCAGGTGAAGGGGGAGGGGGTGTGGGGGGTGGTGAGCTGAGAGAGTGGAGCTGGGAAGGGGAAGGAGGGGGGGAAGGGGAAGGGGGGGAAAGGGGGTGCAGGTAATAAGCCATTTCCTCAGTTCCCACCATCGACGCCTGGAAAGCTCATCCGCGTCCTTCAGGAGGTGAGCGACATCCTCGGGCGCCGGTACCAGCATTGCTGACATTGCGCTGCAGATGCTGTCCGAGCCATCTCCCGCGGGCGCTTTGAAGTTGCGGCCGAGGAGCCGTTCGTGGCTTTTTGCGTGTTCGGGGCACCTTTTCGCAAGGAGACCAAAACTGCACGCAGCACTCTAGGTGTGGTCTCACCAATGTCCTGTACAGATGTAACAAGACTTTTCTACTTTTATACTCCATCCCCCTTACAATAAAAGCCAACATTCCATTTGCTTTCCTAATTACATGCTGTACCTGCATGCTGACTTTTTATGATTCATGTACAAGGACACCGAGATCCCTTTGTAGTGCACATTCGGCAATCTCTCTCTATTTATATATATTCTGCTTTTCTATTCTTCCCATCAAAGTGGACAACCTCACAATTTCCTACATTATACTCCATCTGCCAAAATTTGGCCACTCACTTAACCTCGCCAAATGCCTTTGCATAATCTTTGGGCTGGATTTTACAGTTTGGAAAAAAAAATTCGAACAGTGACATCACAGGAAAGCTGCAAGATGATTGGTTGGTGAGTAACTGCTGTCAGGGAATATCTGTAAATAGCTGGGTTAGTAATTAAAGTAAAGAGAAAGGGAAGGTCTACAGTTTTTTAAAATATATATAGTAAATAGTGCTTTTTTTTAGGGAATCAAGGCCCCTAGTGTAAATAACCTCTAATTTTTGCGTAATTTAAGGGAGTAAATTAAGGGTAAGTCATGGCAGGGCAGCTCGGCAGCATGGTGTGCTCCTCCTATGCAATGTGGAAAGTCAGGGACACTTCCAGTGTCCAGGGTGAACACGTGCGCAGGCAGTGACTCCATCTGCAACTACTTTGCAAATGACACTAAGATTGGTGGAGTAGCAGATAGTGAAGGGGACTGTCAGAGAATACAGCAGAATATAGATAGACTGGAGAGTTGGGCAGAGAAATGGCAGATGGAGTTCAATCAGGGCAAATGCGAGGTGATGCATTTTGGAAGATCCAATTCAAGAGTGAACTATACAGTAAATGGAAAAGTCCTGGGGAAATTGATGTACAGAGAGATTTGGGTGTTCAGGTCCATTGTTCCCTGAAGGTGGCAACGCAGGTCAATAGAGTGGTCAAGAAGACATACGGCATGCTTTCCTTCATCGGATGGGGTATTGAGTACAAGAGTTGGCAGGTCATGTTACAGTTGTATAGGACTTTGGTTCGGGCACATTTGGAATACTGCGTGCAGTTCTGGTCGCCACATTACCAAAAGGATGTGGATGCTTTGGAGAGGGTGCAGAGGAGGTTCACCAGGATGTTGCCTGGTATGGAGGGCGCTAGCTATGAAGAGAGGTTGAGTAGATTAGGATTATTTTCATTAGAAAGACGGAGGTTGAGGGGGGACCTGATTGAGGTGTACAAAATCATGAGAGGTATAGACAGGGTGGATAGCAAGAAGCTTTTTCCCAGAGTGGGGGATTCAATTACAAGGGGACACGAGTTCAAAGTGAAAGGGGAAAAGTTTAGGGGGGATATGCGTGGAAAGTTCTTTACGCAGAGGGTGGTGGGTGCATGGAACGCATTGCCAGCGGAGGTGGTAGACGCGGGCACGATAGCGTCTTTTAAGATGTATCTAGACAGATACATGAATGGGCAGGAAGTAAAGAGATACAGACCCTTAGAAAATAGGCGACAGGTTTAGATAGAGGACTTGGATCGGCGTAGGCTTGGAGGGCCGAAGGGCCTGTTCCTGTGCTGTAATTTTCTTTGTTCTTTGTTCTTTGTACTCGAAATCCGCATTTCGGATCTGGAGCGGCGGCTGGGGACACTGTGGAGCATCCGCGAGGGGATCATTGTGGCTAGCACGTACAGGGAGGTGGTCACACTGCAGGTAAAGACTGCTGAGGCAGAAAGGGAATGGGTGACCATCAGGCAGAGTAGAAGAGCTAGGCTAGTAGTGCAGAAGTCCCCTGGGTCCATCTCCCTCTCTAACAGATTTTCTGCTTTGGAAACTGTAGGGGGAGATAGCTTCACAGGGGAATGCAGCAAGAGCCAAGTCTGTGGCACCTTGGGTGGCTCAGCTGTACAGGAGGGGAGGACAAAGAGTGGGAGAGCTAGAGTGATAGGGGATTCTATCGTCAGGGGTACAGATAGGCATTTCTATGGCCGTAAACGTGACTCCAGGATGGTATGTTGCCTCCCTGGTGCTCTGGTCAAGAGTGTCACGGAGCAGCTGCAAGAAATTCTGAAGGGGGAGGGTGAACAGTAAGAGGTCGTGGTTCACATTGGTACCAGTGACATAGGTAGAAAGAGGGATGAGGTCCTGAAAAACGAATTTAGGAAGCTAGGAAGCAGATTAAAAAGTAGGACCTCAAAGATTGTAATCTCTGGATTACTCCCGGTGCCACGTGCTAGTGAGTATAGGAATAGGAGGATAGAGCAGGTGAATGTGTGGCTGAAGAGATGATGCAAGGGGCTTTAGTTTCCAGGATCACTGGGTCTGTTTCTGGTGAAGGTGGGACCTGTACGAGTTGGACGACTTGCACCTGAACCAGAACGGGACCAACATCCTTGCAGGGAGGTTTGCTAGTGCTGTTGGGGGTGGGGGTTAAACAAATTTGGCAGGGGGATGGGATACAGAGTGGAGGTACAGTAGGGGGTGATGTACAGCCAAATATAGAAGAGAAATTATGTCAGTCTGGAAGGCAGAGCAAACATAGACCTGTTAAGGCACAAGTGAATAGTGCAAGGTTGGATTGCATCTATTTTAATGCAAGGAATCTTACAAGTAAGACAGATGAATTGAGGGTGTTGATTAACACATGGGAATATGATATTATTGCTATTACAGAGACATGGTTAAGGGAAGGGCAGGACTGGCAGCTTAATATTCCAGGGTATTGAATCTTCAGGTGTGACAGGGGGTGGTGTAAAAGAGGAGGTGGCATTGCACCATTGATCAAGGAGTCAATTACTGCAGTAAGGAGGGATGATATCTTAGAAGGTTCCTCAAATGAGGCCATATGGGTAGAAGTTAAAAACAAAAAGGGGGCAATCACTTTGCTGGGAGTGTACTACAGGCCTCCAAACAGTCAGGGAGAGATAGAGGAGCAGATATGTAGGCAAATCTCAGAGAGATGTAAAAATAATAGGTTAATGATCGTAGAGGATTTCAACTTCCTCAATATTAACTTGTATAGCCTTAGTGCAAAAGGCTTAAAGGGGGCAGAATTCTTAAAGTGCATACAGGAGAGCTTTTTGAGCCAGCACGTAGAAAGCCCTACAAGAGAAGGGGCAGTACTGGACCTAATCTTTGGGAATGAAGCTGGACAAGTGGTGGAAGTGTCAGTGGGGCAGCATTTCGGGGATAGTGACCATAACTCTGTAAGCTTTAAGGTAGTTATGGAAAAGGATAAAGATGGACTGGAAATAAAGGTACTGAATTGGGGGAAAGCCGATTTCAATATGATAAAACAGGATCTGGCCAAAGTGGAGTGGGAGCAGCTACTTGTAGGAAAGTCTACATCAGACTAGGGGGAGTAAGTCCAAAAGGAAATAGTGAGAGTTCAGGGCCAACATGTTCCCATAAAGATGAAGGGTAGGACCAATAAGTCCAGGGAACCCTGGATGTCAAGGGATATAGACGATTGGATAAGGGAAAAAACGGAGGCTTATGGCAGACTCAGAGCCCTGAAAACAGTTGACGCCCTAGAGGAGTATAGAAAGTATAGGGGGTACTTAAAAAAGTAATTAGGAGAGTGAAGAGGTGTCATGAAAAACACTGGCGGGCAAGATAAAGGAAAATCCCAAGGCATTTTATCAGTATATTAAGGGCAAGAGGATAATCAGGGAAAGAGTAGGGTCCATTAAGGACCAAAGTGGCAATCTGTATGTGGAACCGAAGGATGTAGGTGAGGTTTTAAATGATTACTTTTTATCTGTGTTCACTATGGAGAAGGACGATGTAGGTGTAGAGATCAGCGAGGGGGATTGTGATATACTTGAACAAACTAACATTAGCGGTTTTAGTGGGCTTAAAGGTGGATAAATCCCCAGGCCCAGATGAGATGTATCCTAGGCAAGGGAGGAGATTGCAGGGACTCTGACACAGATTTTCTAATTAGAGGACTGGAGGACAGTGAATGTGGTACCATTATTCAAGAGGGTATCAGGGATAAACCAGGTAATTACAGGCCAGTGAGTCTAACATCAGTGGTAGGGAAATTATTGGAAAAAATTCTAAGGGATAGGATTAATCTCCACTTGGAGAGGCAGGGATTAATCAAGGATAGTCAGCATGGCTTTGTCAGCGGGAGATCATGTCTAACCAATTTGATTGAATTTTTCGAGGAGGTAACTAGGTATGTAGATGAGGGTAAAGAAGTTGATGTAGTCTACATGGACTTCAGTAAGGCTTTTGATAATGTCCCACATGGGAGAGTGGTTAAGAAGGTAAGAGCCCATGGGATCCAGGGCAATTTGGCAAATTGGATCCAAAATTGGCTTTGTGGAAGGAGGCAGAGGGTGATGATCGAGGGTTGTTTTTGCAATTGGAAGCCTGTGACCAGTGGTGTACCACAGGGATCGGTGCTAAGATCCTTGCTTTTTGTAGTGTACATTAATGATTTAGACGTGAATATAGGAGGTATGATCAATAAGTTCGTAGATGACATGAAAATTGGTGGTGTTGTAAATTCTTTTGGGCCTCCTTATCTCGAGAGACAATGGATACGCGCCTGGAGGTGGTCAGTGGTTTGTGAAGCAGCGCCTGGAGTGGCTATAAAGGCCAATTCTGGAGTGACAGGCTCTTCCACAGGTGCTGCAGAGAAATTTGTTTGTTGGGGCTGTTGCACAGTTGGCTCTCCCCTTGCGCCTCTGTCTTTTTTCCTGCCAACTACTAAGTCTCTTCGACTCGCCACAATTTAGCCCTGTCTTTATGGCTGCCCGCCAGCTCTGGCGAATGCTGGCAACTGACTCCCACGACTTGTGATCAATGTCACACGATTTCATGTCGCGTTTGCAGACGTCTTTATAACGGAGACATGGACGGCCGGTGGGTCTGATACCAGTGGCGAGCTCGCTGTACAATGTGTCTTTGGGGATCCTGCCATCTTCCATGCGGCTCACATGGCCAAGCCATCTCAAGCGCCGCTGACTCAGTAGTGTGTATAAGCTGGGGATGTTGGCCGCTTCAAGGACTTCTGTGTTGGAGATATAGTCCTGCCACCTGATGCCAAGTATTCTCCGAAGGCAGCGAAGATGGAATGAATTGAGACGTCGCTCTTGGCTGGCATACGTTGTCCAGGCCTCGCTGCCGTAGAGCAAGGTACTGAGGACACAGGCCTGATACACTCGGACTTTTGTGTTCCGTGTCAGTGCGCCATTTTCCCACACTCTCTTGGCCAGTCTGAACATAGCAGTGGAAGCCTTACCCATGCGCTTGTTGATTTCTGCATCTAGAGACAGGTTACTGGTGATAGTTGAGCCTAGGTAGGTGAACTCTTGAACCACTTCCAGAGCGTGGTCGCCAATATTGATGGATGGAGCATTTCTGACATCCTGCCCCATGATGTTCGTTTTCTTGAGGCTGATGGTTAGGCCAAATTCATTGCAGGCAGACGCAAACCTGTCGATGAGACTCTGCAGGCATTCTTCAGTGTGAGATGTTAAAGCAGCATCGTCAGCAAAGAGGAGTTCTCTGATGAGGACTTTCCGTACTTTGGACTTCGCTCTTAGACGGGCAAGGTTGAACAACCTGCCCCCTGATCTTGTGTGGAGGAAAATTCCTTCTTCAGAGGATTTGAACGCATGTGAAAGCAGCAGGGAGAAGAAAATCCCAAAAAGTGTGGGTGCGAGAACACAGCCCTGTTTCACACCACTCAGGATAGGAAAGGGCTCTGATGAGGAGCCACCATGTTGAATTGTGCCTTTCATATTGTCATGGAATGAGGTGATGATACTTAGTAGCTTTGGTGGACATCCGATCTTTTCTAGTAGTCTGAAGAGACCACGTCTGCTGACGAGGTCAAAGGCTTTGGTGAGATCAATGAAAGCAATGTAGAGGGGCATCTGTTGTTCACGGCATTTCTCCTGTATCTGACGAAGGGAGAACAGCATGTCAATAGTCGATCTCTCTGCACGAAAGCCACACTGTGCCTCAGGGTAGACGCGCTCGGCCAGCTTCTGGAGCCTGTTCAGAGCGACTCGAGCAAAGACTTTCCCCACTATGCTGAGCAGGGAGATTCCACGGTAGTTGTTGCAGTCACCGCGGTCACCTTTGTTTTTATAGAGGGTGATGATGTTGGCATCGCGCATGTCCTGGGGTACTGCTCCCTCGTCCCAGCACAGGCATAGCAGTTCATGTAGTGCTGAGAGTATAGCAGGCTTGGCACTCTTGATTATTTCAGGGGTAATGCTGTCCTTCCCAGGGGCTTTTCCGCTGGCTAGGGAATCAATGGCATCACTGAGTTCCGATTTGGTTGGCTGTATGTCCAGCTCATCCATGACTGGTAGAGGCTGGGCTGCATTGAGGGCAGTCTCAGTGACAGCATTCTCCCTGGAGTACAGTTCTAGGTAGTGCTCAACCCAGCGGTCCATCTGTTTGCGTTGGTCAGTGATTATGTCCCCCGATTTAGATTTGAGGGGGGTGATCTTCTTGATGGTTGGCCCAAGAGCTCTCTTCATGCCATCATACATTCCTCTGATGTTTCCGGTGTCTGAGGCCAGCTGAATATGACTGCATAGGTGTTGCCAGTAGTCGTTTGCGCAACGCCTAGCTGTTCTTTGTGCAGTACTTCTGGCTGCTTTAAGTGCTGCGGATGTTAAATCGCTGGGGGCTTTCTTGTAGTTCAAAAGTGCAATGCGCTTAGCGGCTATGACAGGTTCCAGCTCTTCATTATGAGATTGAAACCAGTCTGCATTTCTCTTCGCACTTTTGCCGTAGGTGGTCAAAGCTGACTCATAGATGGCGTCTCTGATGTGGGCCCACTTGGTCTCAGCATCCCCTGTGGGAGTGTTTTGAAGGGCTGTTACAAGTGAATTTAGAAATTTGTGTAACAGCTGTGGGTGAGAAATTCTGCTCGTGTTGATGCGCGGGTGGCCCTTCTGCTTTGTTGTAAATAGTGAGGAGGAAAGCCTTAGATTACAGGACGATATAGATGGGCTGGTAAGATGGGCAGAGCAGTGGCAAATGGAATTTAATCCTGAGGATGTGAGGTAATGCATTTTGGGAGGACTAACAAATCAAGGGAATATACAATGGGTGGTAGGATCCTAGGAAGTACAGAGGGTCAGAGGGACCTTGGTATAGGTTCATAGATCACTGAAGGCAGCAGCACAGGTAGATAAGGTGGTTAGGAAGGCACATGGGATACTTGCCTTTATTAGCTGAGGCATAGAATATAAGAGCAGGAAGGTTATGATGGAGCTGTATAAAATGCTAGTTAGGCCACAGCTGGAGTACTGTGTACAGTTCTGATCACCACATTATAGGAAGGATGTGATTGCAACGGAGAGGGTGCAGAGGAGATTCACCAGGATGTTGCCTGGGCTGGAGCATTTCCGCTATGAAGAGAGACTGGATAGGCTAGGGTTATTTTCCTTAGAGCAGAGAAGGTTGAGGAAAAACCTGATTGAGGTATAGAAAATTATGAGGGCATAAATAGGGTAGATAGGAAGAACCTTTTTTCCCTTAGTGGAGGTGTCAGTAATGAGGGGCATAGATTTAAGATAAGGGGCAGGAGGTTTAGAGGGAATTTGAGGAAATTTGTTTTCCCCCCAGAGGGTGGTTGGAATCTGGAACACACTGCCTGAAGGGGCGGTAGAGGCAGGAACCCTCACAACATTTAAGAAGTATGTGATGAGCACTTGAAACGCCATAGCATACAAGGCTACTGGCCAAGTACTGGAAAATGGGATTATAATAGATAGGCTTGATGGCCAACACAGATACAGTGGGCCGAAGGGCCTGTTTCTGTGCTGTATAGCTCTATGACTCTGTAACTCTATGACCCCCCAGATATTGGGGGTAGTGGCAGGGGAAGCAGAAAAATGCCTCTGAGAGAGACCCGCCATGGGCCTCGACGGCAGGAAGGCCCGACTTGATATTGCTGGCAACAGTGAGGCTTCATGGCAGCACCCCCCGCCGCTCGGCGACTGGACCAGAATTTACATTAGCAAATTTATTTAAATTCCTGCATTAATGAGCGTCTCACTCCCGACGTCCATGCTGTACCAATATTCGCGCCAGTGACTGGCACTCCCCTGCCTTCGGATTTCCGCTTGGAGATCCGAGGCATAACACTGGTGGGGAGGGGGGAGCAGGTAAGTTTCTCTGTGCGGCGAGGAGGTGGGTGTTGGGAGCGGGGTCAACCTATTCTGGTTGATCGAGGGGAAGGTGGGAAGGGGTTGAAGGTAAAAGTTAATAAACTTCGTAGGGGTGAAGGTCAGATACACGAAGTAAGTATTTTGGGGTGGGGGGAGGGCGAGAGGGCAAGGAATGACCTGTCTGGTTATTGGGGGCGGTGGGAGAGGGGCTAGAAACATTAATTTAATATTTTTAATTAAATTTAACATTGCTATTTCTTTAAATATTTAAACTAAGTTGAAGGGCTCGGAGCCCTTTAAAAATGACGTCGGTGCCTGTGCAGTGGCTCCGGACGCCATTGCTGGGGACAGACCACCCGCACCTTCCACATCATCGGGGTGGGGGTGGGGGGTCATCCGCCCCGGCCATTTAAATGAGCTGCTGTGTTTAATATCGCGGCAGTCCACAGCGAGCAGTCTGCGTGTGCAGTCTGCACCATCAGCGGCGGCAATGTAAAATACAGGCCTTTGTATCCGTCTTACAACTTGCTTTCCTACTTATCTTTGTATCATCAGTACACCTGGCTACAATACCATTGCCCCTTCATCCAAGTCATTCATATAGATTGTAAATAGTTGAAGCCCCAGCACTGATCCCTGTGGAACCCCACTAGTTACAGTTGCCAAAGCTGAAAATGACCCATTTATCCCAAGTCTCTGTTTCCTGTCAGTTGTCCAAACCTCTATCCATGTTAATATATTACCCCCAGCACCATGAGCTCTTATCTTCTGCCATAACCTTTTATGTGACACCTTATCGAATGCCTTTTGTAAATCCAAATACACTATATCTACTGGTTCCCCTTTATCTACCCTGCTTGTTACATCCTCAAAGAACTCTAATAAATTTGTCAAACATGGTTTTCCTTTCACAAAACCATGTTGTCTCTGCTTGATTATATTTTGATTTTCTAAATGTCCTGCTACTACTTCCTTAATAGTGGATTCTAGCATTTTCCCAATGGCAGATGTTGGGCTAACTGATCTATAATTTCCTGCTTTCTGTCTCCCTCCTTTTTTGAACAGAGGTGTTACATTTGCAGTTTTCCAATCCACTGGGATCTTTCCAGAATCTAGGGAATTTTGGAAGATTACAACCAGTGCATCCACTATCTCTGCAGCCACTTCCTTTAAGATGCAGTTGCAGGCCATCAGGTCCAGGGGACCATTAGTTTTCCTAGTAATTTTTCTCTAGTGATAATGATTGTTTTATATTCCTCCCTCTCTTTGCCTCTTGATTTTCTACCATTTTTGGGATTTTTTGTGTCTTTTTTTGTGAAACCAGATACAAAATACCCATTCAAAGTCTCTGCCATTTCCTTGTTTATCATTATTAATTCCCCAGTCTCATCCTCTAAGGGACCAATGTTTACTTTAGCTACTCTCTTCCTTTTTATATACTTGTAGAAGCTCGTAATGTCTGTTTTTATATTTCTTGTTAGTTTACTCTCATGTTCTAACTTCTCCCTCTTTTTTTAGGATCTTGGATTGTGTAGTCAGAAGAAGAGATTGAGTTTGTAGTTTGAGTTTGGGTTTGAGGATCCCCGAGTTAATTGCTCCACAATTGGGGGAACTGTGCCTTCAGCTGCCTGAGCCCTAAGCTCTGGAAATTCCTCCTTAAACATCTCCATCTCTCTATCTCTCTTTCTTCCTTTATGACACTCCTTAAAACCTACCTCATTGACCAAGCTTATGATCATCTGCCTGATATCACCTTGAGCGACTTGTGTCAAATTTTGCTTTATAATGCTTCTGTGAAGCACTTTGGGACGTTTTATTAAGTAAAAGGCACTATATAAATACGTTTGCTCTTGTTGTTGTACAGGGTGCTGGTCTAATGCCCCCAGAGTACTGTATACGCTTCTGGTCAATGTCATGAGAAGGACATCCAGGCCTTTGTGAGGTGCAGCAAAGAACAGCTTAATTGGTAGTTGGAATTAGGCACCTGAGTAATGAGGAAAGGCTGCAGAAGCTGGAATGTTATACTGGAGAAGAGTAGTCTCATGGTGGATCTTATAGCAATATTTTTTTCTTGCCACTTCTTCGTGGACAAAGATTTTGGGAAAGTTGCAGGCTGCTGGGAGCTAGTCAGGCCTATCTGTGAGCGACAGATTCTCCCACAGCAGGTACAAGTGAAGGTGTAGTCACTGCTGGGGGGAGATGGATCTATCCTTCTCCTTTTCTCTTTCATGCTGGTTCTTCGCTCTGTCTCAAAGGTGTCTGTAGCCCTCCTGACGTAGCATCATGATCTATGGCTTGCACTTCCCACTGGCGATGGTCGATGTGGCACACAGAGAGGGACTTTTTCAGGGAGTCGTTGAAACGTTTGCATGGGGCCCCTTTGTTCCTTTTACCTGTGGTCAGCTCTCCATACAACACGATCTTGGGCAGATGACTGTCATCCATCTGGGCAATGTGACCCTCCCAACGCAGTTGGCTTTGCAGGAGGATGGTCTCGATGCTGGTGATGTTGGCTATTTCCAGGACTTCAATGTTTGAGATGCGATCCTGCCAGCAGATCTTGAGGATGCTGTGGAGGCAGCACTGATGGAAGTGCTCTAGAAGGCGTACATGACGGTGGTATAGGACCCATGACTCGGCGCCATACAGAAGGGTGGTGAGGACTCTGGCTTTGTACATTTTGAGTTTGGTCTGTGTTCTGAGACTGTGGTTGCTTCACACTCGTTTGTAGAGTCTGCCGAATGTACTGTTTGCTTTTGAGGGCCTATTGTCAACTTCCTTGTCTATGGTGGCATCAAACGAGATGACGCTCCCCAAATAAGTAAATTGCTTGATGGTATTCAGCTCAGTTCTCTCGATGACAATGCTTGGTGGTCTATATTCTTCTTGGGGTGCAGGCTGATGCAGGATTTCAATTTTCTTTAAACTGATTTTTAGTCCGAAGAGTTGTGCTGCCTCAGAAAAATGTGTTGTTATACGTTGCAGGTCTGACTGACTGTGGGCCAGGAGAGCACAGTCATTGGCGAAAGGAAGTTCACAGATGAGTTTTTCTTGTGTCTTTGTGTTAGCCTGACAACACCTAAGGTTGAAAAGGCCTCCCTCAGTCTGGAAGTGTACGTAAACTCCCTCCTTAAGGTCTTCCGTTGCCTGCTGCAGCATCATGTTGAAAAAGATGGTGAACAGTGTCGAGGCCAGCACACATCCCTGCTTCACACCATTGGAGATACGGAAGGGACTCTAGAGGTCACTATTTTGCTTGACTTGTCTGTACTGATTTTCATGAAACTGCTTCACCATGGCCAGGAACCTGGGTGGGCATCCAAGTTTTTCAAGGATTTTCCAAAGTCCATCTCTGCTCACAGTGTCGAATACCTTGGTGAAGTCTACAAAAGTGACATACAGGCCTTTGTTTTGCTCTTTTCTTGTAATCGTCTGAGTGCAAATACCATGTCTGTGGTGCCTCTATTTGCTCTGAAATCACACAGGCTCTCTGGGAGGTTTTCTACCGCAATGGTAGGTGCACGCAAAAGGATGTCCTGCATACTTGAGTCATGCCCAGTGCTGACTGTAATACAGACCACCGACTCATTTGTTCAAAGCTGAGCTTCCACTTTTAGCCTCAGCCCAAGAACAGGCCTAGAGACAACCCATCAAAGAAATTTCGAGTCAGCAACCTGCAAACCTCATCTTGCAGAGCTAGATATCAAGCAACCTTACAGACTAGACTGGAACATCCTGATCTCACTGCTGATTCCACTCCAGAAGAACTCTGGGAACACATCAAAACTCCAATGAGGTCATCGGACCCAGCACCAAGAAGAATAGGAACTGGT
Source organism: Heterodontus francisci (assembly GCF_036365525.1). Taxonomy (NCBI): domain Eukaryota; kingdom Metazoa; phylum Chordata; class Chondrichthyes; order Heterodontiformes; family Heterodontidae; genus Heterodontus; species Heterodontus francisci. The sequence continues at coordinate 117,389,171 of NC_090372.1, read as the reverse complement.
TTGATGAAAATGACAAGGAAATTCAAGATCTGCTGGAGATAAAAAGGTCAGTTCACCAGGCTCACCTGGATCAGCTGGTCAGCCAAGAGAAAAGACAGCCAACCGTCAAGCATGCAGCACCCGCCAGTGTAAACTAAGGAAGATCCAAAATGACTGGTGGATTGCACTTGCGGAGATCACTCAACTGTACGCTGATACTGGCAACATAAGAAGTTTCTATGAAGCACTAAAATCTGTCTATGGACCAGCACATCAAACCCAAAACCCCCTGAGGAACGCCGATGGCAAGACCCCACACACCGACAAGGAGTCAGTCGTGGATCGCTGGTCGGAGCACTTTGAAACTCTCTTGAGTGCCAAGTGCACAGTGCATGATCCTGCCAACAATCGCATCCAACAACAGCCTGTCAAAGAAGAACTGGATGAGAGCCCAACTCTGGAGGAAACTGTGACCGCCATCAACCAGATGAAGAATAACAAAGCTCCCGGAGCTGATGGAATTCCACCTGAATCCTTGAAGCATGGTGGCTCTGCCCTATACACCAAGCTCCATGAGTTTTTCGTGGCCTGCTAGGAACAGGGTAGGATTCCACGGGGTCTTCGTGATACTGTTATCATCACCTTGTACAAAAACATCGGAGAAAAATCAGACTGCTCCAACTACTGTCGGATCGCCCTCCTTTCTATTGCTGGGAAAATCCTAGCTAGAATACTTCTGAACAGGCTTGTGCCTACCATTGCGGTATAACAATATACAAGATTCTAAATAACATAGACAAGATAAATGTCAATGTTTAACATGGTGACAGATTCTACAACAAGAGTACCAAGTTTGAAATCTGGAAGAGGGAGAGGTAAAATACTGTCTGGATTTAATTACTTTACACAGAGAGTGGCGAATGTACAGCCAAAGGAGGCACTGAGGGTTGATTAGAGTCATAGAGAGATACAGCACTGAAACAGGCCCTCTGGCCCACTGAGGCCACACTGACCATCAACCACCCATTTATACTAATCCTACATTAATCCCATATTTTCTACCACATCCCCACCTTCCCTCAATTCTCCTACCACCTGCTAGGGTCAACTTACAATGGCCAATTTACCTATCAACCTGCAAGTCTTTGGCTGTGGGAGGAAATTGGAGCACCCGGCAGAAGCACATGCACTCACAGAGAGAACTTGCAAACTCTGCACAGGCAGTACCCAGAACTGAACCTAGGTTGCTGGAGTTGTGAGGCTATGGTGCTAACCATTGTGCCACCAAATTTGTCTCAACAAATTGGAGACACAATTGAACAAGTACCTGGAGAAAAATGTAGTCAAGACTTATGATTTTTCCTGGACACTGGGACGGCGATGGTCTTTTCTGGTTCCATGCTGTCCTAACCTCCTTTGATGAGTGTGAAACCACATATCTGAGATGCTTTACGTACTTTGGCTCTGCATTAGCTTCCCTCACTGGAGAGTGACATACAGCTAGAAATATACATGTGACTCATGGATCAGGCCTAACCTACATCCAGAAACACAAACTTTTTATTGCATGGCTGCAAACAATTCATAAAACATTTAAAAATTGTTTTAAAAAACTGCATAACTCATAAACTACCAGATGTCCTACAAGTCTATTAAATAAACCATATCAAATTATTACTGCAATCACCAGCACTGCATTGCCCTCAGGCCACTGGTAGGCTAATAGCGGCCTTCATGCTGGAGATTGTCTTTCAATACATTGCAGGAATCCAGCCAAACGTGAGAATATGTTGTTAATTGCTAGTTGGTTTCCACAGTTGCTTTGTAGGAGGTCACTGCACAAGGCTGGAGCAAAGCAACAAGCATTCCCACACGGGTCAGCATATCATTTTTTGACTGCAGCACATGCAATCAAATTGATGAGCTGAGACCCTTTCTTCCCTAACGTAACCACACAAAGCATAGTATTTTATAGCAATGCCATTACGTTATGACTGGATCAGAAAAGGTTACATTTAGCAGCAATAGCACAGCACAGAATACATTCTAGTTATTTTCAAAAGGTCTGTTCTTTCATTTTTTTGAAATGTTTTAGTGATTGATTGCTTTTATATTTGTTTTGTGTGTCTTTGCTTCAAAATGGCAGATATTGAAAAATGTTTCTGTGGAAATGTTTTCAACACAAACTTTATGTTGTGGGTTTTAACTTCCTGTAAAGAAACAATACAGCGCTTGCTTAACACCACACAGTTTGAACTTTTCTACACTACAGCTGGAATTGTGAAATCTGGTTGAAGACACTCCTGGAGGTTTGGTCACATGACATCATCTGATCATCTGACATCTGTCAATGTTATTGCATTTACCCTATAAAAGTTGGCTGTCCTCTAGTTGATTGTCTTTGCTAGTGGTTTTTTGTTAGAAACATATAGAATCATAGAATGATGTAGTACAGAAGGAGACTATTGGCTCATCATGTCTTGTCAGCTCTTCTGTAGAGTTATCCCACTCCCATGCTCTTTCCCCGTAGTCCTGTAAATCTTCACGTATTTATCCAATTCTCTTTTGAATGTTACTATTGAATCTATTGAATGGACCTCCAGAGATGGGCTAGGAGGCAGGGTGAGGCCCATAGAATTGCATCAAGAGGCAGGGGACAGAGGGCTCGCTGCCATCCTGTCACACCACGATTAAGTTGAGGGTAGGAAAGGGTGAAGACGTCCTTCCAGCCCACAGGCCAACTGAGGCCCTAAGTATGCCAAATGATAGAAGATGAGAATGAGGATAGTGTGACTTTTAATGAGCTGGATGAAGAGGCAGAGACTGAGAATTCTCAAACTGAACCCCCTGGGGTGAAACTGAAATGTTAGCAAGTTTAGATACAGTTCTATAATATCTTTCTGAACAACAAAAAAGGACATATTTCAGCTGTTAAAAGAGTTTAAAGCAATATGTGCAGATAAGCCAGGTCGAACTCCTATGGCTATTCATGGGGTTGATGCAGGGACAGCTACACCCATTAAACAGAGCCCTTATTAACTCAATCTGATAAATAGGCTCAGGTCAGAGAACAAGTTCAACATCTGCAAAAAATGATATAATTGAACTCAAAGTAGCTAGAGTTCTCCAACTGTGCTGTAACCAAAGTCAGACGGTTCCAAAAGATTCTGTATTGATAATCAGAAAGTCAATACAGTAACTAAAACAGATTCTTATCCAATCCCATGATTTGAGGATTGTATAGACAGAGTGGGGAATTTAGTCTTTATTAGCAAGATTGATTTGCTGAAAGGATATTGGCAAGTCCCCTTAATCGACCAAGCCAAAGAAGTTTCCGGCTATGTGACCCCAGTTGTCCTATTTCAGTGTAAAGTCATGCCATTTGTATGAAAAATGCACCAGCCACGCTTCAAAGATTGACTAACCAGGGGATTGCTGGACTAAGCAATTGTGTTGTGCATATTAATGAACTATTGGTATACAGTGGCTCTTGGGAAGATCATATTGAACACTTTAAAGCTCTGTTCGACAAGTTTAGAGAAAGCCAATTTGGTATTAAACTTAGCAAAGAGCGGGTTTGCCAAGATTAAGGTCACCTATTTGGGGCATATAGTGTGTCAAGGTCAAGGTCAAGGTCAAGTGTTGCCTAGAGAAACTAAGGTTCAGGCCATAATAGACATTGCTGTTCCCAACCAAAAAAGGAGATACTACCATTCCTAGGCGTTGGTTCTACCAAAAGTTCATTCCTAACATCAGTACAGTAGTTACTCCACTGTCCCTCATAGCTCACCCCCTTTAAATCCCCTGACAGCCTGTGGCAGCATGAGAGATATCAGATCCCCCAGTAGGGCTTACATTAGCGGAACTGTCGTATTGATTTCTTTGCCAATTTTGACGATCTCCATCCTTCCCCGTGCAGAACAAGAGAGCCTACAACAGGAGGGAGATGGCCCAGACTGATGGAGGAGTTCCTGATCTGTGCCCTCTCACACTGCTGAGCAAGAGGCCTTGGAACTGGTGGGGGCCCAGGGTGGCCACACAATCTCGGATGGGGAGTCTGGAGTCCCTGCGCAAGAGAGAAAGGATCGACTTCCATCGACATACTCATTACTTTTGGAGACCCATATCAGGCATGGTTGTCTTAACGAGATTTCCACAGCCTAACCTACGCATGTTTGTGCTCTCACATGCAAGTCAGCATGCACAGGAGACTGCAGCTGCAGGGGACAGCCATCAACCTCTGGGAGGAGGACCGCTCAGAGGATGCACCATCCCATGACTCTCCTGCACCTTCCACCAGCGCAGATACTTTCACCTCGGTGGGTAACTGCTCGGCTTTAGAATCAGTGTCACAAGCTGGTGAGAGCACCACACACACGCCCAAACAGCTGGCTGAGGCTGAGACAGCTGAGGTGCATGGCCAGGCCGATGCTGAACCCTAGGTTGATGACAAGCCTCTGGTGTTGACAGTACAGGGAATGCTGGAGTTGCAGAGACAGATTATGTAACATCTGATGGAGATGCCAGAGGCAATGTGCAGCCATGAGCGAATGATGGAGGGCTTCCATCCATGCCATAACTGCTGCCATGTCTCAGGCATGTAAGCACATGGCTTCCTCCATCAAGAGGTTGGAAACCCTCATGCAGAACCAAATCCCACAGATGTGCGCAGACCTGCACGGCCTCCCCTTGGCCATGAGCTCAATGCAGCAGTAGCAATGCGAGAAAGGAAACAGGAGCCCGGGGACATCTTCTGCTCCTTGTCCTTCTTTGGTGAGCAGGGAGGTACAATTGAGCCTCGAAAGGGAGGAGGAGAGACTGACCTCCACATCTGGGGGCTCCCCTCAGGGCATTCCAAGTGTGGACACTAGCTCCTCCGCCAGTGAGCCCAGCTCCAGCAGCTGCGAAGCCTGAGGAGAGTCCTGCACCAGTGCAGGAAACCCTCAGGCAGCTGGGGCTTTTCAGGCCTCAGGCAACCAGAGAATGCCTGCCAAATCATCACACGCCAAGAGACAGTCTGATCAGTAGCCTGCCTCCAGCCAGCTGCTGTCGCAGGGATCACACTGTGTAGGAGCACTCACAAACATATTAAAAAGAACACCTAACCACACTTTGGGACTCAAGGTGCAGGAAATATGGAATATAATGATTAATTAAAAGTTCTTTTGTGCAAATCATTAGCCATCATTGTCTGAAAGCCATGTTACATTATACCTTAATTGTGAGCTGCTAACTTCCCCCTTCCCCCTTAATGCATTGCCAATGTGACCACAGCCCTCATTAACATATGTTATCTCCTGGGCATTAGTACGCATTGCAGCTGGGTGTACGTCAGGAAAAACAAATGGAAAAGAGGCTTCAGACTACATACTTTAAGGTTAGCCTTTATTGGAATCTCTGTGAGTGGACATCAGGGTGGCTGGAAGCGGGTAATTATGAGGTTGTCTCTTGGCATGTCACTTAATCTGCCTGGCCTCCAGTGCAAGGTCTTTACCATTGCTGCTTGCCTCTCTCGCTCCACTGCATCCTCCTCATCGGTGGATGAGTGTTGCTCAGGCATTTCATCGGCGTATAAGGCCTCCGCCCTCTGTAGTGCTAGATTGTGCAGAGAACAGCAGACCACCATGATACGGGAAGCCCTAGCAGGGCTTCACCAGATCAACCAAGGTAGTGGAATCTCATCTTCAATAGTCCAATGGCCTGCTCGATTGTCACTTGAGTGGAGCCGTGGCAAGTGTTGTACCTCTCCTCAGCAGCATTGCAAATGTTCTTCACAGGCATAAGAAGCCATGTCTTCAATGACTATCCATTGTCCCTGAGAATCCATCCCTGAATGCAAGCAGGGGGCCTGAAAAGCTGTGGCATCTGGGACTGTTGAAGTATGTAGGCATCGTGGTTTTTTCCCAGGAAGTGGGCAGACACCTGTAAGAAAATCTTTGGTGGTCGCAGACCAACTGAACATTGCTGGAATGGAAGACCTTCAAAGAACAAAGAACAGTACAGCACAGGAACAGGCCATTCGGCCCTCCAAGCCTGCGCCGATCTGGATGCCTGCCTAAACTAAAACCTTCTGCATTTCCGGGGACCGTATCCCTCTATTCCCATCCTACTCATGTATTTGTCAAGATGCCTCTTAAATGTCATTATCGTACCTCCTTCCACCACCTCCCCCGGCAGCAAGTTCCAGGCACTCACCACCCTCTATGTAAAGAATTTGCCTCGCACATCCCCTCTAAACTTTGCCCCTCTCACCTTAAACCTATGTCCCCTAGTAACTGACTCTTCCACCCTGGGAAAAAGCTTCTGACTATCCACTCTGTCCATGCCGCTCATAACTTTGTCACCCCTCCACCTCCGTCATTCCAGTGAAAACAATCCGAGTTTATCCAAACTCTCCTCATAGCTAATGCCCTCCAGACCACGCAACATTCTGGTAAACCTCTTCTGTACCCTCTCCAAAGCCTCCATGTCCTTCTGGTAGTGTGGCGACCAGAATTCCACGCAATATTCTAAGTGTGGCCTAACTAAGGTTCTGTACAGCTGCAACATAACTTGCCAATTTTTATACTCTATGCCCCGACCAATGAAGGCAAGCATGCCGTATGCCTTCTTGACTACCTTATCCACCTGCGTTGCCACTTTCAGTGACCTGTAGACCTGTATGCCCAGATCTCTCTGCCTGTCAATACTCCTAAGGGTTCTGCCATTTACTGTATACTTCCCACCTGCATTAGATCTTCCAAAATACATTACCTCACATTTGTCCGGATTAAACTCCATCTGCCATTTCTCCGCCCAAGTCTCCAACCGATCTATATCCTGCTGTATCCTCTGACAATCCTCATCACTATCCACAACTCCACCAACCTTTGTGTCGTCCAAATCATTTATATATACTACAAAGAGAAAAGGTCCCAGCACTGATCCCTGCGGAACACCACTAGTCACATCCCTCCATTCAGAAAAGCACCCTTCCACTGCTACCCTCTGTCTTCTATGACTGAGCCAGTTCTGTATCCATCTTGCCAGCTCACCTCTGATCCCGTAGACAACATCCACTGTCCTTTCTTCATCAATCATCTTTGTCACTTCCTCAAAAAACTCAATCAAATTAGTGAGACACGGCCTCCCCTTCACAAAACCATGCTGTCTCTCGCTAATAAGTTTGTTTGTTTCCAAATGGGAGTATATTCTGTCCCGAAGAATCCTCTCTAATAATTTCCCTATCACCAAAGTAAGGCTCACCAGCCTATAATTTCCTGGATTATCCTTGCTACCCTTGTTAAACAAAGGAACAACATTAGCTATTCTCCAGTCTTTTTTTTAGAATATTACAGCGCAGTACAGGCCCTTCGGCCCTCGATGTTGCGCCGAGCTGTGAAACCATCTGACCTACACTATTCCATTTTCATCCATGTGTCTATCCAATGTCCACTTAAATGCCCTTAAAGTTGGCGAATCTACTACTGCTGCAGGGCATTCCACGCCCTTACTACTCTCTGAGTAAAGAAACTACCTCTCACATCTGTCCTATATCTATCACCCCTCAACTTGAAGCTATGTCCCCTCGTGTTTGCCATCACCATCCGAGGAAAAAGACGCTCACTATCCACCCTATCTAACCCTCTGATTATCTTATATGTCTCTATTAAGTCACCTCTCCTCCTCCTTCTTTCCAACGAAAACAACCTCAAGTCCCTCAGCCTTTCCTCGTAAGACCTTCCCTCCATACCAGGCAACATCCTAGTAAATCTCCTCTGCACCCTTTCCATAGCTTCCACATCCTTTCTATAATGCAGTGACCAGAACTGCACGCAATACTCCAGGTGCGGTCTCACCAGAGTCTTGTACAGCTGCAGCATGACCTCGTGGCTCCGAAACTCGACCCCGCTACTAATAAAAGCTAACACACCATATGCCTTCTTGACAGCCCTATTAACCTGGTTAGCAACCTTCAGGGATTTATGCACCTGGACACCAAGATCTCTCTGCTCATCTACACTAACAAGAATCTTCCCATTAGCCCAGTACTCTGCATTCCTGTTACCCCTTCCAAAGTGAATCACCTCACACTTTTCCGCATTAAACTCCATTTGCCATCTCTCAGCCCAGCTCTGCAGCCTATCTATGTCTCTCTGTACCCTACAACATCCTTCGGCACTATCCACAACTCCACCGACCTTAGTGTCATCTGCAAATTTACTAACCCACCCTTCTACACCCTCTTCCAGGTCATTTATAAAAATGACAAACAGCAATGGCCCCAAAACAGATCCTTGCGGTACACCACTAGTAACTAAACTCCAGGATGAACATTTGCCATCAACCACCACCCTCTGTCTTCTTTCAGCTAGCCAATTTCTGATCCAAAGCTCTAAATCACCTTCAACCCCATACTTCCGTATTTTCTGCAATAGCCTACCGTGGGGAACCTTATCAAACGCCTTACTGAAATCCATATACACCACATCCACTGCTTTACCCTCATCCACCTGTTTGGTCACCTTCTCGAAAAACTCAATAAGGTTTGTGAGGCACGACCTACCCGTCACAAAACCGTGCTGACTATCTCTAATGTACTTATTCTTTTCAAGATGATTATAAATCCTGTCTCTTATAACCTTTTCCAACATTTTACCCACAACCGAAGTGAGGCTCACAGGTCTATAATTACCAGGGCTGTCTCTACTCCCCTTCTTGAACAAGGGGACAACATTTGCAATCCTCCAGTCTTCCGGCACTATTCCTGTCGACAATGACGACATAAAGATCAAGGACAAAGGCTCTGCAATCTCCTCCCTAGCTTCCCAGAGCGGCACAGTGGCGCAGTGGTTAGCACCGCTGCCTCACAGCTCCAGGGACCCGGGTTCGATTCCGGCTACTGTCTGTGTGGAGTTTGCAAGTTCTCCCTGTGTCTGCGTGGGTTTTCTCCGGGTGCTCCGGTTTCCTCCCACAAGCCAAAAGACTTGCAGGTTGATAGGTAAATTGGCCATTATAAATTGTCACTAGTATAGGTAGGTGGTAGGGAAATATAGGGACAGGTGGGGATGTTTGGTAGGAACATGGGATTAGTGTAGGATTAGTATAAATGGGTGGTTGATGTTCGGCACAGACTCGGTGGGCCGAAGGGCCTGTTTCAGTGCTGTATATCTAATCTAATCTAATCTAATCCTAGGATAAATCCCATCTGGCCCAGGGGACTTATCTATTTTCACACTTTCCAAAATTGCTAACACCTCCTCCTTGTGAACCTCAATCCCATCTAGCCTCGTAGCCTGAATCTCAGTATTCTCAACAACATTTTCTTTCTCCACTGTAAATACTGACGCAAAATATTCATTTAACACTTCCCCTATCTCCTCTGATTCCACACACAACTTCCCACTACTATCCTTGATTGGCCCTAATCTAACTCTAGTCATTCTTTTATTCCTGATATACCTATAGAAAGCCTTAGGGTTTTCCCTGATCCGATCCACCAATGACTTCTCGTGTCCTCTCCTTGCTCTTCTTAGCTCTCCCTTTAGATCCTTCCTGGCTAGCTTGTAGCTCTCAAGCGCCCTAACTGAGCCTTCACGTCTCATCCTAACATAAGCCTTCTTCTTCCTCTTGACAAGCGCTTCAACTTCTTTAGTAAACCACGGATACCTCGCTCGACAACTTCCTCCCTGCCTCACAGGTACATACTTATCAAGGACACGCAGTAGCTGCTCCCTGAATAAGCTCCACATTTCGATTGTTCCCATCCCCTGCAGTTTCCTTCCCCATCCTACGCATCCTAAATCTTGCCTAATCGCATCATAATTTCCTTTCCCCCAGCTATAATTCTTGCCCTGCGGTATATACCTGTCCCTGCCTATCGCTAAGGTAAACCTAACCGAATTGTGATCACTGTCACCAAAGTGCTCACCTACATCTAAATCTAACACCTGGCCGGGTTCATTTCCCAGTACCAAATCCAATGTGGCATCGCCCCTGGTTGGCCTGTCTACATACTGTGTCAGAAAACCCTCCTGCACACACTGGACAAAAACTGACCCATCTAAAGTACTCGAACTATAGTATTTCCAGTCGATATTTGGAAAGTTAAAGTCCCCCATAACAACTACCCTGTTACTCTCACCCCTGTCGAGAATCATCTTCGCTATCCTTTCCTCTACATCTCTGGAACTATTCGGAGGTCTATAAAAGACTCCCAACAGGGTAACCTCACCGCTCCTGTTTCTAACCTCAGCCCATACTACCTCAGTAGACGAGTCCTCAAACGTCCTTTCTGTCGCTGTAATACTCTCCTTGATTAACAATGCCACACCCCCCCCTCTTTTACCATCTTCTCTGTTCTTACTGAAACATCTAAATCCCGGAATCTGCAACATCCATTCCTGCCCCTGCTCTACCCATGTCTCCGAAATGGCCACTACATCGAGATCCCAGGTACCAACCCATGCTGCAAGCTCACCCACCTTATTCCGGATGCTCCTGGCGTTGAAATAGACACACTTTAAACCAGGTTCTTGCTTGCCAGTGCCCTCTTGCTTCCTTGTAACCATATCCCTGACCTCACTACTCTCAACATCCTGTACACTGGCACTACAATTTGGGTTCCCATTCCCCTGCTGAATTAGTTTAAACCCCCCCGAAGAGCACTAGCAAACCTCCCCCCCAGGATATTGGTACCCCTCTGGTTCAGGTGAAGACCATCCTGTTTGTAGAGGTCCCACCTACCCCAGAAAGAGCCCCAATTATCCAGGAAACCAAATCCCTCCCTCCTGCACCATCCCTGCAGCCACGTGTTCAACTCCTCTCTCTCCCTATTCCTCGCTTCGCTGGGACCTCACCTGTAGCCAATGAGGATGCAGAGATTTCTATCAAGGCCCCAGCAATTTCTTCCCTTGCCTCCCTCAGTATTCTAGGGTAGATCTCATCAGGCCCTGGGGACTTATCTACCTTAATGCTTTGCAAGACATCCAACACCTCCTCCTTTTTGATAATGAGATGACTGAGACTATCTGCACTCCCTTCCCTAGGCTCATCATCCACCAAGTCCTTCTCTTTGGTGAATACTGATACAAAGTACTCATTTAGTACCTCGCCCATTTCCTCTCGCTCCACACATAGATTCCCTTCTCTGTCCTTGAGTGGGTCAACCCTTTCCCTGGTTACCCTCTTGCTCTTTATATACGTATAAAAAGCCTTGGGATTTTCCTTAATCCTGTTTGCCAATGACTTTTCATGACCCCTTTTAGCCCTCCTGACTCCTTGCTTAAGTTCCTTCCTACTGTCTTTATATTCCTCAAGGGATTCGTCTGTTCCTAGCCTTCCAGCCCTTACGAATGCTTCCTTTTTCTTTTTGACTCGGCTCACAATATCCCGCGTTATCCAAGGTTCCCGAAACTTGCCAAACTTATCTTTCTTCCTCACAGGAACATGCTGGTCCTGGATTCTAATCAACTGACATTTGAAAGACTCCCACATGTCAGATGTTGATTTACCCTCAAACAGCCGCCCCCAATCTAAATTTTTCAGTTCCTGCCTAACATTGTTATAATTAGCCTTCCCCCAATTTAGCACCTTCACCCCAGGACTACTCATCCTTCTCCACAAGTACCTTAAAACTTATGGAATTATGGTCACTGTTCCCGAAATGCTCGCCTACTGAAACTTCGACCACCTGGCCGGGCACATTCCCCAATACCAGGTCCAGTACGGCCCCATCCCTAGTTGGACTATCTACATATTGTTTCAAGAAGCCCTCCTGGATGCTCCTTACAAATTCTGCTCCATCCAAGCCCCTAGCACTAAGTGAGTCCCAGTCAATATAGGGGAAGTTAAAATCACCCACCACTACAACCCTGTTATCTTTACATCTTTCCAAAATCTGTCTACATATCTGCTCCTCTACCTCCCGCTGGCTGTTGGGAGGCCTGTAGTAAACCCCCAACATTGTGACTGCACCCTTCCTATTCCTGAGCTCCACCCATATTGCCTCGCTGCATGACCCCTCCGAGGTGTCCTCCCGCAGTAAAGCTGTGATATTCTCCTTAACCAGTAATGCAACTCCCCCACCCCTTTTACATCCCCCTCTATCCCGCCTGAAGCTTCTAAATCCTGGAACATTTAGCTGCCAATCCTGTCCTTCCCTCAACCAAGTCTCTGTAATAGCAACAACATCATAGTTCCAAGTACTAATCCAAGCTCTAAGTTCATCTGCCTTACCTGTTATACTTCTCGCATTGAAACAAATGCACTTCATACCACCAGTCCCGCTGTGCTCCGCAACATCTCCCTGCCTGCTCTTCCTCTTAGTCTTACTGGCCTTATTTACTAGATCCCCCTCATTTATTTCACTTACTGTCCTACTGCTCTGGTTCCCACCCCCCTGCCACACTAATTTAAACCCTCCCGAGTGACGCTAGCAAACCTCGCAGCCAGGATATTTGTGCCCCTCCAGTTTAGATGCAACCCGTCCTTCTTGTACAGGCCCCATCTGTCCCTGAAGACATCCCAATGGTCCAGATATCTGAAACCCTCCCTTCTACACCAGCTGTTCAGCCACGTGTTTAGCTGCACTATCTTCCTATTTCTAGCCTCACTGGCACGTGGCACAGGGAGTAATCCTGAGATTACAACCCTAGAGGTCCTGTCTTTTCATGTCTTGTCCTGTCTTCCTGTTCATAAAGGCAGCTGGCAGGTCTGTGGGAACCGTAATGGCCACATGCGTGCAATCTATCACACCCTGCACCTGGAGAAATCCAGCGATAGCCCCAAACCCGAAGGCCCTCTTGGCCTTGTTAATGGTAGGTTAATTATGTTATTCAAGATAAACAGGTAAAGGGCATTGTTTAATTCAGGCCCCAGAGCAAATTTAAGGAGAACGTGCTGGGGCAAGGGAGGACATGTAATGTTGAATTCTGTGAATAAACAACTATCAAGAAAAGGATCTGCATTTAGTTTCATTCTTTACTGTTTGACTTGGATCCATTTAACAGGCCTGACTGTCGGGGTCGGTCCATTAGCAGACATAGTTGCCAGCCCTCTTGAATCGGGTATTGGTCACCTTCTTGGTGCAGCAGTGGGCTGCTGCCTGTGAGATCCCACACATGTCCTGGTAGATCCTTGGAAAGATCCAGATGTGTAGAAGTTTAGTGCCACTGTGATCTTCAGGGCCTCTGGCTAGAGTGACCCCCAAATCCCATAGGTCCCAACTTGTCCTGCAGCAGGGCGCATAAGTTGGTGATGACATCCCTGTAGAGACAGTCTTCGCTGACAATGGTGCTCGGACATTTTGAGGTAACTGATCCGAGCCCGATACACTCTCTGACGCAGGTGGGCCCTTCTTGTCATGGATGGCTCCTATTGCTTTCCTCGTGGAGCTTCATGGTCAGGCGCAGCAGCCAGTTGGCCTTCCCTCCGTCGGAGGCGTGCATCACACCACAGGTGTTTAAAGATACAGGGTATATGAGACCCATGTCAGGTGACTTGTGGGCCTGCAGATCGCTCTCAATGCAGGGAGGACCTGGTCTTGGCAACTGAGGTTCTGACAATTCTCTCGGCTGAGTTCCTGATGGACCTCAGAGCCCAACCTTGCTGATGGCCGACTCTGTCCTCCAGTAGTGTGAGCGACCAAACATATCACACAGCAGTTTGGTAACCCAACACAGCCCCCACCAAACCCATACTAAACCCTTGCAGAGCTCCTGAACACTGTTGCAGAGCCCCTGAGACTCCAAACCCCCTTGCACAGCCCCTGAGACCCAAACCCCCTTACAGAGCACACAGCAACATAGTCCGACAATGGTCTCCAAAGCCCCTCTTCCCCTATGCAGCAGCAATGAGGCCTCTTGCTTCAGTGCCATGAATGCGAAGGCATGTGAGTGCTGCCCGCCGTCTACTAAATCAAAGGCCAATCATTAACTCAGAAATAATTTGATTTAAATGTATTTTTAAAAACTGCTCAGCAATTCAAAATAGCTTCCCGTCACTTTGGGGCGTCAATGCGCCATGGTGCTTTCTCGCCGCTGACAAAATATGGAACCGATGTCATGACGCCGGATTTCCGGGCGACGGTTCCAATGCGATTCTCCGTCCCCCCATGCCATCATTCCCGTCTTAAATGGCCACATTAAATTCTACCCTCAAGTTGCAATTTTTAACACTTGGAAACAAAGAAAGACCCAGGTAGTTTTTGCTCTGGTTAGATTTATGGTCTCTGAGAATTGTAAAAGATAAACAACTATTGACTTTTGAACTGGATAAACTGGAAAGGCTTTCCCAGATCTGGAGGCTGAAAGGAAGAAAGGAAGAAAAGCAGAGCTGTGCAGCCTAAAACAGATGCTCTCAGATTATCGATACAGCAAAAAGCTACTAAGATTTGAACCCGGTTCAGAAGTCAAGGTTTGTGGAGGAGTAAAGACCAACAAGGCGACCAGAGATTGCCTTATTAATGGAAGTCCAGTCAAATGTGTTTGGAAAAAGTAAGCAAAGAGGATGTTGACTTTGAGAAGGATACAGGGAGATTCAACCCATTGCAACTGGGTGGAGTTTGGGACTTTTAACTAGAAGGACACCTAGTTGATGAGAACATTGTGTAATGTATAAATGTGGCGTGGGGTTTTCAAGTGTGTTCATAAGTTAATGGGAAATATATTTCTTTGTTATTCGCAGCTACTAAGTACTGCTTAGTTAATGTTGATTTTTAGTTTAGTTGTTATAGTAAAAGTCTTAAAACGTGAAATCTTGTGTAATTCTTTAATCGGTCTGGGGAGCTCATATCTTTTGTTTTAAAGTTAACTGTCCCTACGGAGGGCATAACAGTCGTTCTCCAAAGTTCCAAAACCCTTTCTAAAGATGCCGCTCATGATCTAAAACTCATGGCTATTCAGATTTTAACAACAAGGATATGAGAGATGAGAGTTTTAATTTGTTTTAATTTGCATGAATTGACGAACGGCAATAACACTTGACAGTGGAAATGCTGCAATACGTATTTCTGAATACTTGGAATCACTGAGACAAGCCAGACTTCGGAACACATCAAATCAATATGGAAGTGATTCCAGCAGCTTGTGCTTTGCTGAGACAATGGGGGCTAAATTCAATAGCCCTCAAAACAGGCGTGGAGATCGCAATGCAGTATTAACCCACACTTATTGCTTGCAATGCAGGCAGAGTGCCAGCTTCATGCTGCCTGCTAAATTGTATGATTGCTATGTGCAGCCAGCATTAAATGCATTGTTGAGTGGGTGCACACCCAGCAGGGGGCCTTATTTTGTGTGAGGCAAGCATCACTTAAAGTTAGCCTGCATCTCTTAAAGCTAGTCTGCACTAATTAAAGTTAGCCTGCATCTCTTAAAGCGAGCCTACACTACTTAAAGCTAGCTTGCACCTCTTGAAGCTAGTCTCCATTAGTTAAAGCTAGCTTGCATCGTTTAAAACAGAAATGCATTATGGCTGAAACAGGTGCTGGATCTGTTTGTGGAAGAGAGTCTGAGCAGGAAGAAGAGTAAATTACGGTGCAACAGAGGACAGAGTGTACTCCAAGGTTCTCTGATGCTGCACTGGATGTGTTGGTGGAGGATGTGGAGCAGAGGGAAGAGGTGCTCTGTCGACAAGGGTCCAGAAGGCCCTCCAGACAAACAGCAAAGGTAGTAGGAACAGATAACGGTTGTGGTCAATGCCAGCAGTCAAGCCCCAACGACCTGGATACAGTGCCGCAAAAAGTTCAATGACCTCACACAAATGGTCAAGGTCAGTGAATTCATCTTCAAATGCCATGCACTACTAACTGCACCACGAGCCTCATACACTGCTCAATGCACCACACCCCCATCATTCACCTATCAACAATCTCTATCAATCACAACTCATACTTAACATTCATATCTTCACCTCACCCTCACAAACTTAGCACTGCTCAAACCTCACACCCGCATCTCACAGCTTACACACACTTCCAGCTATTCAACCATGGCAGCCACATCACCAAACAGATTACACCACACTCAATGAAACACTTCCCTCTCTCTTGCAGGACAAGTTGGCATAACCAGAGGGAACAACACCTAACCTGAAGGGGACAAGCAAGATTGCATGTCCTTACTCCCATGGAGGAGCAGTAGTCGCCATCATTGGAGCACCGTTGCTGAGACCATGGCCAGCGGTAGGGGCGAAAACATCGTAGATGATGTAATGCTGATTTCTAATCCTCCTTCTCTTCCCCCTTATCCCACAATCTCTTCTGATTTACAAGCTGCAGGTGGTGTAAGAATGCACCTCTTGCTCTGCCCCACCTCCCCTCACCCTAACTCTACTTTTGTGCTTTCAGGCAGGTCTGCCAATGTCAAGGAGCACAAATGAGTCTGTCATTAACATGTCACAGGGCTTTGCACAGAGCTTGCAACCCAACCTTTCCAGTGTGGAAGTGGTGGTCAACTCCATTAGCACACTTGCAGACCTAACCATGATGCAGTGTTTGGTGGCTGAAATCTCAACTTCCATTGCAGCACAAACAGAAGACACCCAACGTCTGAGTGCTGAGTAGCTTAGACTAAAGCCATGCAAGGTCAGTTTGCTGCCATGCAAGCTTAGTCTGTTATCATCATGGCTGTGGACACCAGTGTTCAAAGGGACTTTGCAGGGTGTCACAGCAGTGAAAAATCTGTCCTCCAATAAATTACTAGGATTGCTGAGGTGCTGCCCAGGGGAGTGGCAGTGGTTCCATGGAGCAAGAACCTGCTGTACTCTCTCAGAATGACAGCATTCATCCTCCCACCGCTGCCAATCAGCCAGTGCCCTTATTATTGCATGTGCCAGCCAGCCCTGACTGCTGCCGCCCACCCCCAATTAAAGCAGTCCCATGCCAAGCCCTTAAGGCCAGAGCTGCTCAAGGGATTCCTGCAAGGTCATCTGCTGTTTCCCTCACTGTAAGTCAGCAGCCTTCAACCAGGCCTGCTGCAGCCACTGGGGTATCAATACATAGGAGCACTAGGACAGGCAAAGGCATACGGAAGACAGGCACTAAAGGAATGCACAATGGTAATTAGTTGACGTTTGTATCCAATATGCTATGGCTTGATTTATAAACTTGGTTTGGAACGTTTATTTTATGTTGGCTTTTATTTTTACATTATGGTCAAGTGGACCCTGTGACTGTCAGCGACAGAGGGGAAGTAAGTTGTGGGACTGAGGAATAGGGTTGTGTTTATTGGTATTGTAATTGGATGAGTCATTCACAGACAGCCCATCTAGAAAAGGGCTCTGTACATGAGAACATAAGAACTAGGAGCAGGAGTAGGCAATTCAACCCCTCAAGCCTGCTCCGCCATTCAATACGATCATGGCTGATCTCATCTCGGCCTCAACTTCACTTTCCTGCCCGTTCTCCATAACCCTTCAACCCATTGCTCATTAAAAATCTGTCTATCTCCTCCTTAGATTTACTCAATGTCCCAGCATCCACCGTACTCTGAGGTAGTGAATTCCACAGACTCACGACCCTTTGAGAGAAGTGATGTCTCCTCATCTCTGTTTTAAATCTGCTACCCCTTATCCCAAAACTATGAGCTCTCATTCTAGATTGCCCACAAGAGGAAACATCCTCTCTACGTCTACTTTGTCAATCCCCTTAATCATTTTATATACCTCAACTAGATCTCCTCTCATTCTTCTAAACTCGAGAATAAAGGCCTAAACTGCTTAATCTCTCTTCATAGGACAAACCCCTCATCTCTGGAATCAATCTAGTGAACCTCCTCTGAACTGCCTCCACTGCAACTACATCCCTCCTTCAAGTAAGCGGACCAAAACTGTATGCAATACTCCAGGTGCAGTCTCACTAATGCCTTGTACAGTTGCAGCAACACTTCCCTACTTTTATATTCTATTCCTTTAGCAATAAATGCCAAAATTTCATTTGACTTCCTTATTACCTGCTGTATCTGCATACTCGCTTTCTGCGATTCATTCATGTAAGTTGCCTTCTGCCTTCCTCACTTTTTTTATTTTTTCTTAGGATGTGGGTGTTGCTGGCAGGGCCAGCATTTATTATGAATCCTTAATTACCCTTGAATTGAGTGGGTTGCTAGGCCATTTCAGAGGGCAGTCAAGAGTCAACCACATTGCTGTGGGTCTGGAGTCACATGTAGTGCAGACTGGATAAGGATGGCAGATTTCCTCCCCTAAAGGACATTAGTGAACCAGATGGATTTTTACCACAATCCAGTAGTTATGATTAATAATAATGAGACTAGCATTTTATTCCAGGTTTATTAATTGAATTTAAATTCCCCAGCTGCTGTGGTGGGATTTAAACTCATGTCCCTAGAGCATTAGTCCAGGCCTCTGGATTACTAGTTCAGTAGCATTACTACTGTGCTACCATCATCCTCCTCCTTCACATCAGCTGATTGCCAAATAGGGCTGTTCTCTCACATTAGCAAAGTTCTGCAGCCTGCAACAGGCCATCACAAATCTTGATACATGCTCTGTTGAGTATCACAGGGCTCCTCCAATGTGATCCAGTCTGCAGAATCATTGTTTCAACACGCCGATGGTCTTCTCTATCACGTTTCTCACAGTAGCATGATGGCCACGTATGTGTGAGTTGTGCACTGAAGTCATAAGCCATGTCATCAAAGGATAGCCCTTGTCAACCAGTAGCCATTCTCTTATATAGTATATAATATAGCCATTCTCTTGTTTGTCTTGGTGGCTCAAATGTAGATGGCACAGCAGACTGCTGCGGAATGAAGGCCTTCTGCCAGGATACCAGGCATTGATGTGCATGATATGCTGCGTATAGTCGCACACCAGCTCAGAGTTGACATGTGGCACTCTGCACCATGGGGAAGCCTGTAATCCTAGCAAAACCACATACTCACTGCTCCTGCTTCTCTCTGGTTGAAGCCTCTGCCTGCTCTAATTGTCTGCCAAAGATGTGAGTGTGCATGCACCAACAGGTATATAGAGAATCTCTGGTGCAGCCTGACCTAGCAACCTTCCGTTGGCCTTCCTCCTCTTCTTCCAAACACTTCAATAGGTGGATTCCCATTGGGATGCATTTAAAGGGTAGATAGATAAGCACATGAGGGAGAAAGGAATAGATGGATATGGTGCTAGGGTGAGCTAAAGAGGAGCAGGAAGTGGTGTGTATGGAGTGCAAAGGCCTGCTCTGTAGATCCAATGCAATTGTATGTATATCCAATGGGGGCAGAAAAATTGCTGGGCAGGTAAAAAAAAACAATTGATACAAAGACTGATCAGAACCTAAGTGCCAGTGGAGAATAAAAACCCCTTGCAGGAGTGTAATGCGAGGTTACACTCCTCAACCCAAATGGTTGAGGCACCGAAATCGCATTTTCTGAAGCCCGGTGGTCTGCTCAATGGTTGTCCTCGTGAGCAGGAGGCTTTGGTTGGAGCATTTCTGTGCCTCTGTCTGAGGTAAAGTCGAAATCTGATGCAAGTTGTAGCTTAATATATGATTCAAATTCAATGCATCATCTTGCAACTTCAGTGTTATGTATATCATATTACTGCATAAAACTAACTTCAGAAGTCTATTTCAGAAATTGGACTCCAGTTTTTCATCATGAACCATTTGTGACATTCCCATATATGTACTATATGCATCTTGTCAGGCAAGCCCACCCCCACCCCCCACCTACCAAGACTGAGGCACACATTATTTCGCCACATAAACATTAAAATTTAAAATTGCAAGCCCCCGACTGGAAGGACATTTGCATCGTAACAGGCAGTGTTGAAACAAAGGAACCAGTCCCTGCCCCAATACACAGAAGAGACCTGGTCAAACCAGTCGGTCACATGACCACCTGCTGGCCAACTGAAGAAGGGTCACTGACCTGAAACGTTAACTCTGCTTCTCTCTCCACAGATGCTGCCAGACCTGCTGAGTATTTCCAGCATTTCTTGTTTTTATTGTAGAAGAGTTTTAAATTGGAAAAACAGAATTTGAACTCAGAAAGCCGTGTGCTCCTGGAACTGAAGCAAGAATTACCTCCTCTCCTGTCTGCCTGCCTCCATCTCTTTCCCATGAAACTGAGTCTTGTGAAAACACATAAACCTCAAAGAGAGAAAAGTCTCCTATGTGAACAAGGTTTAAGAAGAACACTGGGCCCCAACGAATAGCAAGACTACCTACAATCATGTGAGCTCAAAGCACAGTAAACAAGAAACTCTTCTGATATTGCCTCAAACTCCTCTCTGCTATATTTTCCTCTTCTATTTTCACAGAATCACAGAATTGTTACAGCGCAGAAGGAGGCCATTCGGCCCATCATGTCTGCACTGGCTCTCTGAAAGAGCAACTCCCTCAGTTCCATTCCCTTGCCTTCTCCCCATCACCCTGCACATTCTTCCTTTTCATATAACTGTCTAATTCCCTTTTGAATGCTTCAATTGAACCTGCCTCCACCACACTCTCAGGTAGCACATTCCAGACCTTACCCACTCACTGTGTGAAAAAGTTTTTCCTCATGTCACCTTTGCTTCTCTTACCAAATACTTCAAATCTGTGCTCTCTCGTTCTCGAATCTTTCGTGAGTGGCAACAGTTTCTCTTTATCTACTCTGTCCAGACCCTTCATGATTTTGAATACCTCTATCAAATCACCTCTCAGCCTTCTCTTCTCCAAGGAAAACAGTCCTAACTTCTCCAATCTATCTTCATAATTGAAATTCCTCATCCCTGGAACCATTCTTGTGAATTTTTTCTGTACTCTCTCCTATGCCCTCACGTCTTTCCTCAAGTGTGGCGCTCAGAATTGGACACAATACGCCAGCTGAGGACAAACTAGTGTCTTATAGAAGTTCAACATATAACTTCCTTGCTCTTGTACTCTGTGCCCCTATTAATAAAGGCCAGGATATTGTATGCTTGATTAACTGCTCTCTCAACCTGTCCTGCCACCTTTAATGACTCATGCACAGATACAGCCAGGTCCATCTGCTCCTGCACCCTCTTTAGAATTGTTCCCTTTATTTTATATTGTCTCTCCATGTTGTTCCTACCAAAATGCATCACCTCACATTTTTCTGCATTGAACTTCATCTGCCACCTGTCTGCTCATTCCACCAACTTGTCTATGTCCTTTTGAAGTTCTACACTATCCTCCTCACAGTTCACAATACCTCCAAGTTTCTTATCATCTGCAGACTTTGAAATTGTACCCTGTATACCAAGGTCTAGGTCATTAATATATATCAGGAAAAGCAAGGGTCCCAACACTGATCCCTGGGGAACTCCACTACAAACTTTCCTCGAGCCCGATAAACATCCATTAATCACTGCTCTTTGTTTCCTGTCACTCAGCCAATTTTGTATCCATGTTGCTACTGTCCCTTTCATTCCATGAGCTACAAGTTTCCTCACAAGTCTGTCCCTATCTGCATGTGTATATCACGTGTGCATGCTAGCATGAGCGCATCATATATCCGTAGGCATGAACTGTATTAGAGTTTAAGTTTAAGCTTAAGGTTTAATAAATTTCATCTTTCTCCTATAAACCTGAGAAAACCTGGTGTATTGGTTTCTTTGCCTTATAATTGGAAAGTTGTGAACAAGGATTCACAAAAGTTGGGGGAGCTAAAAACA
Organism: Heterodontus francisci; assembly: GCF_036365525.1. Classification (NCBI taxonomy): domain Eukaryota; kingdom Metazoa; phylum Chordata; class Chondrichthyes; order Heterodontiformes; family Heterodontidae; genus Heterodontus; species Heterodontus francisci. The sequence goes on along the minus strand of NC_090372.1, from coordinate 117,367,583 downwards.
CAGTGCGTTTAAAAATAAAACCCTGCTACAATAAGACCAGGTAAAGACAGCAAAAGACCCCTAGAAACATTTCTCACCTGGTGGTAACAGAAATTTGGGTGCTAGCGTCTGGAATTTTACCCACAGGCGAACGAGTGGGAAGCCAAATTGTTCCCAATAAAAAAAGAGAAAAAGATCAATACAGGTTTTCTTGTGGTTGTGTGTGATTGAATGCTAACATGTCTGCAACTGAAGCTGGTAGCTCTCCAAGCCAGGGTGAAGTAACTTGGGATAAGTTAAAAGCACTGTCTATGGAGGAGTTGAAGAAAATGGCTGAGCAGTGTGGGATCACTGTACGTGGCAAGGCAAGGAAGTCTGAACTCTTAAGGCTAGTGGCCAACCATTTTTCCCTTGAATCTGAAGCAGCAGAAGCAGTGTTAGAAACAGACCCCAACAGTGTTTTGTTAGCAAAGATACAATTGGAATAGAGAAAACTTGAATTTGAGGAAAGGGAAAAAGAGAGAGAGAGGCAGGAGAGGGAGAAAGGAAGGGCCTTCCAAAAGGAATATGAAAAAAATGAAAGACAGGAGAGAGAGAAAGAATATTCTGGAAAGAATCCAAAGAGAGAGGGAGCTGAAGCGGCGTGAGTTAGCTCGGGGGCGACAGAGTAACCCCAGTGAAAGCATGGCCATTATGGAGGAGCACAATTCAGGGCTGGGTACGAAATTGCTAAAACTCACTCAATTAATTCCAACATTCAATGAGGAAGATGTGGAAGCATTTTTTGTGTCTTTTGAGAAACTGGCAAGGCAGTTAAAATGGCCAGCTGAGACTTGGTCTCTTTTATTGCAAAACAAACTAACCGGAAAAGCCCATGAGGTTTATTCCTTGTTGCCAGATGAGAGTTCATCAAATTATGAACTGACCAAAAATGCTATCCTCGAGACATATGAATTTGTACCTGAAGCCTATCTCCAAAAGTTTAGAACCCTCAAAAAGTAAGCTCATCAAACTATCTGGAGTTTGAAAGAAGTATGCAGCTGGCTTTTGACCAGTGGCTGAGGGCTTTAAAAATCCAGCTTAGCTATGAGAAGTAATCCTGTTAGAGGAATTTAACGACTCTCTCCCAGTCTCAATAAAAACCCATGTAGCAGAGCAGCGTGTTCAAGGAGCCCGGCAAATGGCTGTTCTGGCCGATGAGTTTGCTTTAATTTATAAGTCGATTTCCTAGGGGAGAACCTTTCCTATCGCCCCCAAAAATCTAAAAAAGACAAAGGGTGGGAAGGTGATCGAAGCCCAGGCAATCCTGGGAGAGAAAGGAAAGTAGGAGACACAGGGGACTGTCCTCCAGCCAAAAAGGAAGACGCTGTGAGCAAGAGTGAGACCCAGAGACCTGTGTGCTTCCATTGTAATAAAGCAGGGCATTTAAAAGCTGACTGTTGGAAACTAAAGGAGAAACCGGTAGGGTTAATCAGGGCACACCCACTCATTGAAGACGAGGGCCTGATGGAAAACACAGAACAAGCTGTGTCCTTAACTGCAGTAAGAGTGCAACCCAAGAAGCTTACTACGGCCAGTGCAGGAAATGTTAATAGGATTCCTGAAGGTTATCAGGATTTTGTATTTGAAGGGAAAGTAACCCCATATCCCTAAAGTGGGGCAAGCAAGCCCATAGTAATTCTCAGGGACACAGGGGCCACTAGATCCCTTTTACTGGAAAAAGGCCTGACCTTTCCCCCAGAGAGTGCAGTGAACACCAAAATGGTGGTGACTGGCACTGGAGGGCAGTGCATCCCTGTACCTGTAACCTAGTTTCCGGACCGGTGACTATAGGGATAATCCCTAGTTTGCCTGTGGACGGGGTTAACCTGCTCCTAGGTAATGATCTGGCAGGGGTGAAGGTGGTAGACACCCCAGTAGTGAAAAAAAGACCACAGGAGGTCAGAGATACAGGGCAGTGGCAGGAGATGGTCTCCTGAAGAGTCCCTGAATGTGTAGTGGATCATGATAAACCAGCTCCCTCAGAGGAGACTACATTGGCACTGCAGGCAAATGACCATGAGGTCTGCCTGTCCGAGACTTTCTGTGGAAAGTTAGGAGACCCCGGGGATGAATTAAATGGATTTTCCCTAGCTGAGGCTCAGCAAGCCGACCCAGTATTGCAAGAGTTAGCACAGGCTGCCCAGTCTGAAAGTGAAGCAGAGGGAGTGCCTGATTGCTGCTATTTAAAGAATGAGGTACTGATGAGGAAATGGAGTTCTCCTCACAGACCTGAGAACAAGGAGTGGGCAGTAATTCACCAGTTAGTGGTGCCACAGAGGAACCGGGGGGAAATATTAAGAAGGGCCCACGAGACTACAGTAGCTGTACATGTCGGTATACGAAACACCAAAGCCTGCATAAGACAGCAGAAGACCCCTAGACACATTTCTCACCTGGTCGTAACAATCTATATGCATCTAAAATAGAGTTAAATTATGTAATTGAAAAAATACATTAGCAAAACACCTTTGTTCATCAAAACAAGTTGACTGTGTTGAATTTCTTTGAACATTTTTCCCCTGCACTATTTTCTGTTGCTTGGAGACATTATATAAACCTTGAAATAAAATCATGCCATGGCAACAGCAGTGTACATGTTCATGGCAATTGTGTCGATGGACAAATAAGATGCTTTACATCTAGTGATTTGGCAAAGCCTGGTGCACAATTTAAAGACAGACTTTTAATCTACTTTTGCTTTTTAGATTGTGCTTGGAGAGAAGCCAAGTTCTCCCATTGTAATTACAAACAATTACCTTCTACAGCAGTGGAGGACTGGTATATCTACAAGGAGAACGCAAATAGCTGTTTAGCAGATACTGAAGTATTTATAAAGGTTTAAAAGTAATCATTGATGGAAAAGATGGCATGTTTACACCTTCTAGGTGTGCACGTGATGTGTTCAAATATTATTGACATGGCAATGAATCCTTTTGGCTGATACAATATCACAAACATACAATTATTCAATGTTTAAAAATATGGTAATTTTAAAATGCACCAAAATCTAATGATATAAGCAGCCATTTTGTGAGGGATGTAAACTATAAAAATAGACTATCAGGTTTGTTTCTGGTCTTAAAAATGTTACCTTTTCCTTATTGAGTCCCTGGTAACAATTTCTTACATTCATGTATGGACTGACCAAAAATTGAATGTACTGTGTTTTTCTTCATTAAAATTCCAAAATTTATGATTTAGAAATGACTTTGTATAGGAAGATCATTTTCTAATAAATAGTAATAATTTTTTTATTCATTCATGGGATGTGGGTATCGCTGGCTAGGATAGCATTTATTGCCCATCCCTAATTGCCCTTGAGAAGGTGGTGGTGAGCTGTCTTCTTGAACCACTGTAGTCCATGTTGGGTAGGTACACCAACAGTGCTGTTAGGAAGGGGGTTCCAGGATTTTGAACCAGCAACAGTGAAGGAACGGCAATATAGTTCCAAGTCAGGATGGTGCGTGGCTTGGATAAGAACTTGCAGGTGGTGGTGTTTCCATGCAACAGCTGCCCTTGCCCTGCTACATGGTAGAGGTCATGGGTTTGGAAGGTGCTGTCTAAGGAGCCTTGGTGCATTGCATCTTGTAGATGGTACACACTGCAGCCACTGTGCACGGTGGTAAAGGGAGTGAATGTTTGTGGATAGGATGCCAATCAAGCGGGCTGCTTTGTCCTGGATGGTGTCGAGCTTCTTGAGTGTTGTTGGAGCTTCACCCATCCAGGCAAGTGGAGAGTATTCCATCAGACTCCTGACTTGTGCTTTGTAGATGGTGGACAGGCTTTGGGGAGTCAGGAGTAGAGTTACTCGCCACAGGATTCCTAGCCTCTGACCTGCTGTTGTAGCCATGGTATTTATATGGCTACTCCAGTTCACTTTCTGGTCAACAGTAACCCCAGGATGTTGATAGTGGGGGATTCAGCGATGGTAATGCCATTGAATGTCATGGGGAGATGGTTAGATTCTCTCTTCTTTGAGATAGTCATTGCCTGGCACTTGTGTGGTGCAAATATTACTTGCCACTTACCAGCCCAAGCCTGGATATTGTCCAGGTCTTGCTGCATTTCTATATGGACTGCCTCAGTATTTGAGGAGTTGCGAATGGTGCTGAACATTGTGCAATCATCAGGGAACATCCTCACTTCTGACCTTATGATTGAAGGAAGATGATTGATGAAGCAGCTGAAGGTGGTTGGGCCTAGAACAACACTCAAGAAACTCGACACCATCCAGGAAAAAGCAGCCTGCTTGATTGGTTGGGCCTGAGGAACTCCTGCAGTGTTGTCCTGGAGCGCAGATGATTGACCTCCAACAACCACAACCATCTTCCTTTGCACTAGATATGAGTCCAATCAGTGGAGAGTTTTCCACTGATTCCCATTGACTCCAGTTTTGCCATACTCAGGCAAATGCTGCCTTGATGTCAAGGGCAGTCACTCTCACCTCACCTTTTGAGTTCAGCTCTTTTGCCCATGTTTGGACTAAGGCTGTAATGAAGTCTGGAGCTGAATGGCCCTGGCAGAACCCAAACTGAATGTTAGTGAGCAGATTATTGCTAAGCAAGTGCTGCTTGATAGCACTATCTACAACACCTTCCATCACTTTACTGGTGATCGAGAGTAGACTGATGGGGCGGTAATTGGCCGGATTTGTCCTGCTTTTTGTGTACAGGACATATCTGGGCAATTTTCCACATTGCCGGGTAAATGCCAGTGTTGTAACTGTACTGGAACAGCTTGGCTAGGGGCAGGGCAAGTTCTGGAGCACAGGTCTTCAGTACTATTCCTGGAATGTTGTCAGGGCCCATAGCCTTTGCAGTATCCAGTGCCTTCAGTCGTTTCTTGATATCACGTGAGTGAATCGAATTGGCTGAAGACTGGCGTCTGTGATGCTGGGGACTTCTGGAGGAGGATTCTGGAGAATTGTAACCAACAACCTACTCCCTTCATTGTGCCTTTCACATAACAAATATTCCAAGGCATTTTACTAGAGATTGGAGGACACTAAGCAGGAAGTGGGAGAGGGCAGCCGAAGATGACTGAGAAGTTTGAATGATGAATCGTGAGTTTTGGGAGCAAAATGGGTATTTAAGGAGGCAGTGGGTATCTGGAATAGTAGTGGCCATTTGGGGGATAGTGAGCATTAGGGAGTGGAAGAGTTGGCGAAGCAAGGTGTACAATGACAAGGCCTGTGATTTGAAACAAATATAAATGAAGAGGAGCAGATTCAGGTGGATAAATGGATACAGAGATGTGGAGAGGTAGCAGGGCTAACACAAATAGAAGGAGCTATGTAGAAATACAAAGAAAGAGAGGCCAAAGCTGAAAGATCCAGCTTCAGATGTGCAGAAAACAGGGACTGAAATGGATAGAAGAAGCCATGGAGTGGACAGCAGTGCCTAAATAGTCATGAAAGAATGTACAGAAAATGGGAATAAAAACAAAAAATGCTGCAAATACTCAGCTGGTCTGGTAGGATGTGTGGAACGAGAAGCAGAGTTAACGTTTCAGGTCAGTGACCCTTCATCAGAATTGTTCTGTTCAGAGTGTTCTGATGAAAGGTCATGACCTGAAACGTTAGCTCTGCTTCTCTCTCCACAGATGCTGCCAGACCTGCTGAGTATTTGCAGCATTTTTTGTTTTTATTTCAGATTTCCAGCATCTGTAGTATTTTGCTTTTATTTTGGTAGAGAAAACGGGGACTGAAATGGATAGAAGAAGGCATGGAGTGGAGAGCAGTACCCAAATAGTCATGAAACAAGTGCAAATAAATATGTAAATAATAGTGTTAGAATGGCTTGAAATAAATGAGAAAGAAAAAGGAAAGGAATTGAATGGAAATAAATAAATGAAAATGGGGAGAAATGGAAATGAAGGAGCAGAAAGAAATTGGACAGGAGAACCAAGTAGGAAGAGAATAAGATCAGGGAGGAAGTAAAACAGAGGCAGTTATGAAGCCATGGAGAATCAGACATGCTTGAAACCCACATAGACACATGCAGCCAAGAAAGGTTGGAGAGACAGAGTGACTGCAGAGAGAGAGAAAGCCAACCATATAAAGTGATCCAAACCAGACTAGAGTTAAGCTTTCAAATAAGATTGGTTGAAATATAAAATAATATACATGCATAAGGAAATTAAAAAGAATGAAAAGGAAACCAGATACAGATAAAATTTGTTTGGTGTTGTTGAAATTAAGAAATTTAAGTTGTCATAAATGCTAACCTAAAAAACGCAGAAAAGCTGGCAAAGAGCTTCACAATGTTGATGAAAGCTAACAACGCATAAGTCATATACAATTGTAAAACAGCCCTAATTAAAGGCCAATTACAGGACCATTGTTTCAGTAAGTTAAATACCTTTTTATTGCCTTAGATATAAGGATCTTTATTCATGGTTAGGATCATGATCCATAGTTCTGTTCGTTTTTCTGTGAATGGCTTCATGTTTGTTTCCAACCATTCACTGTTGGAGAAGACATGGGCTTCTACCAGACCCCACTTGTACAGGGTCCTGGTAAACATTTACTTGAGGGACCATCTAACTGCTTAGTGGCTCACTCACATCTGCATTATTGCTGGTTTGGTGTCGCTAATGGCTATGATGCCACCCACTGTGGTTCATGTGTGTACGTGATCACTGCACAGGCTTGCATTCTCCTCCTGTGCTGTCAGTCTGAGAGTAGCCCATGTGTACATAGACATGAGAACAACAGGGGGTTGTGGACACTGCTGGTCACTTAAGGCTTGCTCTGTAAACCTGGTGCTCATTCACTTCACACTGGATTGAGCCATGCCCCTCGTCATGGCACTGTGCTGGTGAACTGGCACAATACTGCCCCAATACCCAGTATCCATCATTCTAATTTCTCACTCCTCTTTGTCTGCCCTGATACCGTGAAGCTCAGGAAAGAAGCCCTGGAATGGCAAAGTATCACGAAAATATTATAGAAAATGTCATGTTCTCATCATATAAGAATCATAGTGTCCCTTTATCCAAAGGAACTGTCAATGGCCTTATCACGATGCTTGGATAAGTTTGGCATTTAAAATTTCCTTCAGTATAAAAAACTTCTGAGGTAAAATTTTCTTTTGGACTGGTACTAAATAATTTTCTTTTAACTTTAAAGAACTCCGTCCTAATTTATAGTAATCTGAGCTGCTCTAAATGCAGGTCTGTATACAGAAAGCAAAGTGGCCCCATTCTCATCTCTCAGCTGCTTGATTTATTCTGACTTTCACCTAAATAGCAATCTTATCAAATGCGCTCATGTAAAGAAAGGGAATCTGAATGACCCAATTAGGAAGTTTGTGCTCAATCACAGGGCTATGTTCTGATGAAAGGTCACAGACCTGAAACGTTAATTCTTTTTCTCCACACAGATGCCACCTGATCTGCTGAGTATTTCCAACATTTTTTGTTTCCATTTACGATTTCCAACAACCCCAGTAATTTGCTTTTGCACTAGAGCTATGTACCTGCCATCCATTTCCAGCCCTTGTTCGTGCTGTTTTTCCAGGGTTTGGAAAATATCACATTTGCAATGGAGCACAGCATTGCAGGATTCTCGGCTCTAAGATTATTTCGAAGCAATAAAAAAGAATGAACGGCATCTGGGGTGTGGTTCTGTGGGTACAACGTTTGATTAGGCTGAAAATAACGTTAAAAAAAATTACAAAGAGCTAGAGACAGAAGAGTGTCATGTGAAATACCATAGTCTACAAACAGAAGCAAAACGAGGTAAGGAGAGTTAAGAGGAAGTATGAAAAGACTTCTAACAAATGCAAAATGAATAGCGAAAGGTTTTCATAAACACATTTTAAAAAAAGGGAATAATTAAAGGAGTGGTGGGACCACTCAAAAATAAACATGGGAAGATTATTATCGTAGCTAAGGAAATAGCAGAGTTGATTAATAAATAATTTGCTTCAGTATTTAGAGGGAAGAGAAGGAAGTCATCAAACCATGTGGATGAGAAAGTAAAAGGGTAGCTAACAGAAATATCCATTATTAAAGAAATGGTTCTGATGGGATGTTAGAAATTGATAAATTTCCAGAACCAGAAGGTTATACATGCTGGAAAACTGAAAGGAGGCTAATGAAGAAGTAGCAGAAGGACTAACCATATTTTTTCCTCAAATTCATTACAGACATAGCTATGATTAAAAGACTGAAGGATGTAAAATGCAAAAAAGGGGAATGAGATAAGCCAGGCAACAACAGAGCATTTAGCCTCACATCAGTAGCATAAAAATTACTAGATGTATGGGATAAATAAATGAATTACTTAGAAGGGCATTGACAGATCAGAGATAATCAACATGGATTTTTTGAACGGTAAATCAGGCTATGCTTATTTGATAGAATTTGAAGGAGAATAGTAATAATGGAAAGTCTAGATACAAACTACAGGTCAGGGAGGGAGAAAAACAATGCAGTATATGTAGTTAGTACACCCTTCCAGAAAACATTTGATAAAATGCCACATATTATTCAAGAAGGGTAGTAGGGATAAACCAGATAATTACAGGCAGGTGGGTCTAACATCAGTGGTTGGGAAATTATTGGAAAAAATTCTGCAAGACAGGATTAATCTCCACTTGGAGAGGCAGGGATTAATCAGGGATAGTCAGCATGGCTTTGTCGGGGGAGATTGTGTCTAACAAATTTGATTGAATTTTTCGAGGCAGTAACTAGATGTGTAGATGAGGGTAAAGCAGTTGATGTAGTCTACATGGACTTCAGTAAGGCTTTTGATAAGGTTTCTGCATGGGAGATTGGTTAAGAAAGTAAAAGCTCATGGGATCCAGGGCAATTTGGCAAATTGGATTCAAAATTGGCTTAGTGGAAGGAGGCAGAGGGTGATGGTAGAGGGCTGTTTTTGTGAATGGAGGCCTGTGACCAGTGGGGTAGCACAGGGATCGGTGCTGGGACCCTTACTGTTTGTAGTGTACATTAATGATTTAGACATGAATATAGGAGATATGATCAGCAAGTTCGCAGATGACACAAAAATTGGTGGTGTCGTAAATAGTGAGGAGGAAAGCCTTAGACTACAGGACGATATAGATGGGCTGGTAAGATGGGCAGAGCAGTGGCAAATGGAGTTTAATCCTGAGACGTGTGATGTGATGCACTTTGGGAGGTCTAACAAGGCAATGGAATATATAATGGATGGTAGGACCCTAGGAAGTACAGAAGGTCAGAGAGACCTTGGTGTACTTGTCCATAGATCACTGAAGGCAGCAGCACAGGTAGATAAGGTGGTTAGGAAGGCATATGGGATACTTGCCTTTATTAGCCGAGGTATCGAATATAAGAACAGGGAGGTTATGATGGAGCTGTATAAAATGCTGGTTAAGCTACAGCTGGAGTACTGTGTACAGTTCTGGGCACCACACTATAGGAAGGATGTGATTGCAATGGAGAGGGTACAGAGGAGACTCACCAGGATATTGCCTGGGCTGGAACATTTCAGCATAGGCTGGATAGGCTGGGGTTGTTTTCCTTGGAGTAGGGAAGGCTGAGGGGGAACCTGATTGAGGTATACAAAATTATGAGGGGCATTGATAGGATAGATAGGAATAAACTTTTTCCCTTAGCAGAGAGGTCAATAACTAGGGGGCATAGATTTAAGGTAAGGGGCAGAAGGTTTAGAGGGGAGTTGAAGATAATTTTTTTTCACCCAGAGGGTGGTTGGAATCTGGAACACACTGCCTTAAGAGATGGTAGAGGCAGGAACACTCACGACATTCAAGAAGTATTTAGATGAACACTTGAAACGCCATAACATACAAGGCTACAGGCCAAGTGCGGGGAAATGGGATTAGTTAGGACGGGTGCTTGATGGTCGGCGCAGGCGTGTTGGGCCGAAGGGCCTGTTTCTGTGCTGTAAAGCTCTATGACTCGATATGAAATTGCAAAAATTAGGAGCCACAACATAAACAGGGAAATGGCAGCATGACTAGAGATGTGCTTAAAGACAAACAATCGATGTTTCTCAGGCTGCCAGCTAGTGGTCAGTAGGATGCCAATGGGATTTGTGTTGGGCCTAATATAGACATAAAAGGGTGGCTACCAAAGCTTTTGATGATACCAAGCTGTGAGGAGTCGGAAACTGCGAAGAAAAATGCAGAAGACTACAGAGCAACATAACCAGACTTGGAATCAAATAAGTGCAGTTTATAAATTAAAATGTGAGGCAAAATTGGGCAAAAGAATAAAGAACAGAATATATCTTAGACAGTAAATTTCCCAATGCAGTGGTGGAGCAGAATTAAACAAATGGGTGGACAGCTAAAAAAAGCCATTAAAGAAAGACAAATAGGATTTTCGTTATAACGGAGAGGCATTGTATGCAAAAGCAGAGATGCGATCGATTAGGAGCAATTGTTTTACAAGAGAAGTTATTGAATTTGAATTCCTTTGGTACAGGCACTGACCAATCCTAAGATTGATTATAGCATTCAAAATGTTACTATAGAATTACTTAACTAAGAATTTTGAAGCAACAAAGCAGGACAATGGGACTGTTTAAAATCATCCACTGGAAGAATGGCCAAAACACTTCCTGTTATGCTAAAATTTCTGTTTCTATTTACAATTATGGGGTTCAGAGCAGATTGGAAATTCACAGCAACAGTCATATCCTGGATCTCCACTGTACTCTGAGCTTTTTTATTTTTGTTTCCTTAAAAGTGGAGACCAAATTTAACTTGCACTGTCACAGAATGACGACATCCCGTTTCCTCGGGTTCCCAGTAGTGCCATGAATTTTCATTCCCAGCTCCGGTTAGTGAAATTATTCCCACTGGCTTTGGGCAAAGGTCATTCAGAGCATGTAAATGGCATCTGGAAATTAAAATTTCCTGAGCTGCACGCTCCAGGAGAGTGGACAGTTTGCCTCCCTCATTTCACCCGTGATCCGCAATTCCTGCTACAAATTAAAATCGACCCTTGAACTTCAGAACAAAAGACACTTTTTAAAATAACAAACCTTAAAATAGAAACACTGCATTAATAGCAAACTCTTCTAGCATTCCAGCAGCATCTCCCTTAGTAACAAAAAATCACATGATATCCACCAGAGGTGAAGTCACTGAGCTTTCACAGTAAAAGTCTGGCAGAGAGATAATCACTGCTATTAAAATCAGGCCCAGTAAATAAAGTGAACAGCAAAAATTGATTCCAATGTTTTGTGTAGTCTTTTTTATTTTTAAAATTTAAATCAATTTTAGTTCATCATGTACCTTAAAGGTTGCTGACTAACTTATTTTCAGGTGGCCTGCTCTGCTAATATAATGGCATTAAGCGAAGCGGATCTTCATGACTTTGACTTACATTAAAAAAAAGCTTTCAAAGTAGTATTAAAGCACATATATAAATGAAAAGCTTCAAAAGGTTTTAGGATACCTCAAATGTATAAAATTTGTTTTCTTTTATATTCTTAAAACTGATGCTTCACCTGACAAGCAGGGATAGGCACCAACATGTTACGCCATGGACATTTGGTAAAATTATTGACTCAGCCACAGAGATGAGGGCAATTAATCTGTATATAAAGCGTATAGCCAGCTGAATGCCATCAAAACACAATCCGATTTCTCCCTATTTAGTGAGATTCCTAGCATTGTTTTTGCTTGCACAAGTAGTCAATGTCTGCCCGCACACTTGATGTAGTGATGCGCAGAATCCGGAGAGATATCCAACTGTCAGGTGTGATCTTGATATCTTTCTCTCCCCTCTCGGTCTCTCTCCCCCTCTCTGTGTCAATCCCTATCTCTTCTCTGTATCTATCTCTCTCCCCTCTCTGTGTCCATCTATCTCCCCTCTCTCTCCCCTCTGTATTCATCTCTCTCCCTCTCTCTCTCTCTCTCTCACACTTTCTCCCTCTGTGTCCATCCATCTCCCTCCCCTCTCCCCCATCTCTCTCTGCCCCCTCTGTGTCTATCCCTCTCCCCTCTCTCCCTCTGTCTCTCCTCTCCCTCTCTCTCCTCACTTCCCATCTCCTGCTTTCCCTCTCTCCCCTCCCCCTCTCTCTGACAGTTGCAGAGAGCAGGCACTCTCCCCAGAGCTGCTTTGTGTTTGGACAGTTTTTAAAAAATTCACAGCCTGCAGTTTCACAGCTGACAGACTCTTAGAGCGGGAACAGCGGCATCTGAACTCAAGACAAGTTTGTGATTTTCAGTGGGCTTTTAAAAAAAAAATTGGACCTCACTGGAAAAACACAAACTTATCCTGAGTTCGGAAGTCGCTGTTCCTGTTCTCAGAGCCTGTCAGCTGTGAAACTGAAACTGTGAATTTTTTTTAAGTTGACTGGTCTGGAAAGAAGAAGTGAAATTTCTCATTCATAGAATCATAGAAAGTTTAAGGCACAGAAAGAGGGCACTTGGCCTCTCTGTGCCAGCCAAAAAACGATCCACCCATTCTAATCCTACCTTTCAGCATTTGGTCCATAGCCCTGCAGATTACAGCACTTGAGGTGCATATCCAGATTTCTTTTGAACGAGTTGAGGGTTTCTGCCTCAGCTACCCTATCAGGCAGTGAGTTCCAGACCCCCACCACTCTCTGCGGGGAAATATTTTTCCTCATCTCCCCTCTAATTTTTCTCCCAATCACTTTAAATCTATGCCCCCTAGTCACTGACCTCTCTGCTAAGCTAAATAAACCCTTCACCTCCACGCTATCCAAGCCACTCACAATTTTATACATTACAATCAGCTCTCTCTTCAGCCTTCTCTGTTCCAAGGAGAACAACTCCAGTGTTACGACCAGGTGAGAAAGGGGTCTAGGTTTCCCTCTCAGCCTTCACGTGGTCTTACAATAACAGGGTTTAATTTTAAACACACCATGTTTTTAGCTCCCCCTTGGTGAATCCTTGTTCACTGTTTTCCAATTATAAGGCAAAAAAAAACCCAACATGAACAGGTTTTCTTAGGTCTAAAGAAGAAAAGTTGAAATTTATTTGCGCTTGAACTTAAACTCTAATTTGGTTGATGCCTACGGATACATGACGCGTCCTAAGCCATGCAAATAGAGACAGAAAAGAGCAGAAGAAAAATAAAGTGGAAAATTTGAGCAATATATGAAGAATTTTTGTTACAGTTCTTCAAGCTCACTGGAGAGTCGTTGATTGTAGGTAGATCTTACTTTTTGTTGGGGCCCAGTATTCTTCTTAAACCTTGTTCACTGATGGACACTTTTCTCTCTTGGGTTCATGTGCCTTCAGTGGATTCAGAGGCTTGTGAGAAAAAGATGGGAACAGACAGGAGGGATCATCTCAGTCCAGGAGCAAACAGTCTTTCTCCATTCAAACTCTCTGTGGCTCGTTCAAAAGACCCTGGAACAGCCAGTTAGTCATGTGACCAGCTGGTCTAACCAGTCCTGGATTGTATTAGCTTAGCAGTCTCTGGAATGCTCCTCTTACACACAATACCTGGTGATCAAGGTCCATTGTGTGTTGAATGTGTCAGGGAATGGTCCTTTGTCCTTCCAATCACTGTCTGTTAACATGCAAATTTCTTTTCCAGCCACTGCTGATCTGTTTAATGAGTCATTTCCTCGCTCCAGCAACAATTTAAAATTAATGTTCATGACAAAATTAATGTGCCTCATTCTTGGCAGGTGGGGGCCTGCATGACACCAAGCCTATCCAATCTTTCCTCGTAGATGCATTTTTCCAGTCCTGGCAACATCCTCATAAATCTCATCACTCTCTAGTGCAGTTACATCCTTTCTGTAATGAGGTGACCTGAGCTGCACACAGTACTCAAGCTGTGGCCTAACCAATGAGTTATACTGTTCCAGCATAACCTCACTGCTATTGCATTCTATAACTCGGATAATAAAGGAAAGGATTCCATATGCTTTCTTGATCACCTTATCGACCTGTCCTGCTACCTTCAAGGATCTGTGGATATTCACTTTAAGGTACCACACTTCATCTACACTTCTCAGTATTTTGCCATTAATTGTGTATTCCTTTGCCTTGTTTGACCTCCCCAAATGCATCACCTCACACTCCTCCCGGTTGAATTCCATTTGCCACTTTTCTGCCCATCTGACCAGACCATCAATATCTTCCTGCAGCCTACAGCTACCCTCCTCGCTATGTACCACATGACCAATCTTTGTGCTGTCTGCAAACATCTTTGTCAAGCCCCCTGCATTTACTTCTAAATCGTTAATATATACCACAAAAAGCAGGGGACCCAGTACCGAACCCTGTGGAACACCACTGGAATCAGCCCTCCAGTCGCAAAAAGACCCGTCAACAATTACTCTTTGTTTCCTGCCACTGAGCCAATTTTGCATCCACCCTGCTGCATTTCCCTGGATCCCAGGGGATTTTTTTTTAAACCAGTCTGCCATGTGGGACCTTGTCAAAAGACTTGCTAAAATCCATGGAGACCACATCAACTGCACAACCCTCATCTATCTTCCTTGTTACTTCTTCAAAAAATTCAGTGAAGTTGGTCAAACAAGATATTCCCTTAACAAATCCATGCTGACTATCCTTGATTAACTTGTGCCTTTCTAAGTGACAGTTTATCCTGTCTCTCAGAATAGATTGCAATAATTTGCCTGCTACTGAGGTTAGACTGATTGGTCTGTAATTATTCGGTCTATCCCTTGCTCCCTTTTTAAACAGAGGTACAACGTTAGCAATTCTCCAATCCTCCAGCACCACACCTGTAGCCAGTGAGGACTGAAAAATGATGGTCAGACCTTCCGCTATTTCCTCTCTTGCTTCCTTTAACAGCCTGGGGTACATTTCATCTGGCCCTGGTGATTTATCAACTTTCAAGGATGCTAATCCCATTAATACTTCTCTCCCTAAGTTTATCACATCCGATACTTCATACCCCGCTTCCTTAACTACAATATCTGCATCATCCCCCTCTTTTGTGAAGACAGACTCAAAGTTTTCATTTAGAACGATACCAACATTTTCGGCTCCTACACATAGCTTACCTTTTTGGTCTTTTATGGGCCCTACTCTCTCCTTAGTTATCCTCTTACTCTCAATGTATTGATAAAATATCTTTGGGTTCACTTTGATTTTGCTTGCCAATATTCTTTCATGCCCTCTCTTTGCTTTCCTAATTTCCTTTTTAATTTCACCCCTCCGTTTTTTATACTCATCTCAGCTTTCTGTAGTATTGAGTTCTCAGTGTCGGACATAAGCTTTCCTTTTCCGCCTTATCATACCCCGTAAGCTCCTTGACATCCATGGGACTCTAGATTTGCCTGTCTCACCCTTTCTCTTTGTGGAGACATGTTTACTCTGAACTCCTTGAATCTCCCATTTGACTGCCTCCCACTGCTCTGAGACTGATTTACCTTCAAGTAGCTGTATCCAGTCCACTTTCGCTAAATCACTCCTCATCTTAGTAAAATTGGCCTTAGCCCAACTGAGAACTCTAACTCCTGTTCTATCTCTGTCCTTTTCCATAATTATTTTAAAACTGACTGATCACTACCACCAAAATGCTCTCCCATTACCATTGCTTCCACCTGCCTAGCTTCATTTCCTAAAATCTGAGTGTAAAACTGCACCCTCTCTTGTTGGACTTGCTACATACTGGCACCTGAATGCACCTCAAGAATTCTGCTCCGTCAATTCTTTTCATACTAAAACTATCCCAGTTAATATTGGGGTAGCTAAAATCCTCTACTATTACTGCCCTATTGTTCTTGAACTTCTCAAAGATTTGCTTACATATCTGCTCTTTTATCTCCATTTGACTGTTTGGGGGTCCATAGTACAATCCCAGCAGTGTGATTGCCCCTTTTTTTTTTCCTTAGCTCAATCCATATGGCCTCATTTGATGAACCTTCCAACATATCACAGCTGTAATAGTTTCCTTGACCAAATTTGCCACTCCTCTTCCCTGCCTATCACATCTGAAAACCATGTAACCAAGAATGTTGAGCTGCCTTTCCTGTCCCTCCTTAAGCCATGTTTCTGTAATAGCTATGATATCATACTGCCACGTGTCTATCTGTGCCCTCAGGTCATCTGCTTTATTTGTTATACTCCTTGCATTCCCTTGAGCACTGCCAAACTCTTTTTTTTCATTTTCACTTTGTTTCCTCTGTTTTCCAGACTCATCCAATAATTTTCTGCCTTCTGATTTTGTCCTAACTGAGTCTACCCTCAGGTCCCCATCCCCCTGCCAAACTAGTTTAAACCCTCCCCAACAGCACTAGAAAAATGTCCCGCAAGGTACTCAGTCCCAGCTCTGTTCAGGTGCAACCCATCTGACTTATACAGGTCCCAACTCCCCCAGAGCCGGTCCCAATGTCCCAGGAATCTAAAGCACTCCCTCCTGCACCAACTTTCCATGATTCTCTCTGCATGGACACACACCAGCTGTGCATTCGTGGAGCAGTGGCCCTTGTGGTTGAGGTACGTCTCCTCATTAATATATGGAGCCCACAGAGCCATCTGCCAGTAGTCGATGGCTCCCTGAACCATTGGGAGTCCAGCTAGTCTGGCAAAGTCATGTGCTGTCTCCTCGTTCTTCTCTCTGGTAAGAGAGAAGACTGTGAAGCCCCTTTCCTTCTGTACAGGGCCTCTATCACTTCCCTGATGCCTTGATGCAAGGCAAACTGAAATATTGGAAATATCACCTGCTGTCACCTGCAAGGATCTGTAGGTGTAGAAAGTGGGGGCCACAGTGATCTTCACTGCCAGTGGTTGTGTCACCCTCGGCCTACTGTGTGGCTGCAGGTCTGGTTGGAGGAGGTGGCACAGTTCAAGGAACATCTCCTTGTTGAAATGTAGTTGCCTCAGACATTGCCTCCTGGCTGAGGTGGAGTTAAGAGAAATGTTCTCTGAAGAGCCTTGCTGGATACGGCCTTCTATTGAGAACCCCCCTTCCTCCTCCTTCCGTGCACAGCTTTGCCTCTCTGCTGCCTGTGCTCCATCTCCCTGTCATATTGCAGTCAAGAGGAACGGCAAATATAGCCCCCATTACTGAAAGCAGATTTTTTCTTGACAGGTCTTCCACCTACTCTGATTTCCTTGTAAAAGTTCAGCACCACTCCCTTGTGAATCCAAAAGCTTTTCCAAACTCCACCAATAACACTCAACACAGTACTTCCACTCACTCTGCAGCAGCAGAAGAAAGTCAAAAGCACTTCACCTGGAAGCGCCATCCCTTTAAATAACACTAGTGGGAGTGGAGGGGGTCCTTTATGCAGCTGAATGCATGTTCGGCTGTGAGTGAATGAGAGAACATTAACAGCACCTGTAAGTTCCAAAATGGCAGTTTGTGTCCCAAATCAGCATTAGATGCTGTTTGAAATCATAATCCTCCGACCCTGCATGCTTCCAATGCATTGCACGGCACGCCCACGCTAGCACCCTTACAGTCAGGACACACCATGCAGGCCACACTGGAAGTGAGCAGAAGTAGTCCAGCCAACGTTTGTAAAGTTTTGGCTTTCCATAGTGAAAACAAAAATATCAAGTAACAGGTGTAATGCTAAATGTCAAAACCATGAAAAAATACTGAAGTTATTGAATGTAGTTTTCAGTAGAAAGCAAATCATTCTGGATATGAGTTTGAAGCATAATTTATTATCCTTGAAATTTGGAGTGGTATTAGCACAATATAAGAACATAAGAACTAGGAGCAGGACTAAGCAATTCAGCCCCTCAAGTCTGCTCTGCCATTTAATACGATCATGGCTGATCTCATCTCGGCCTCAACTTCACTTTCCTGCCCGTTCTCCATAACCCTTCAACCCATTACTAATTAAAAATCTGTCTATCTCCTCCTTAAATTTACCCAATGTCCCGGCATCCACCGCACTCTGAGGTAGTGAATTCCACAGACTCACGACCCTTTGAGAGAAGTAATTTCTCCTCAGCTCTATTTTAAATCTGCTACCCCTTATCCTAAAACTATGACCTCTCATTCAAGATTGTCCCACAAAAGGAAACATCCTCTCTATGTCACAAGGAGATCTATGACAGTTGATGTAGTGGTGGTGGTAAAAGTAATGTAAACAATTATGGCCTATGGACAACAAAAGGAGAATAACTCATGTTTAAATTGGCTGTGAGTCACACGTAGATTCAGCAGCTAACGAATTACACAAATCACTCAAAATTGGTGATGGTTTCTATAAATTGCAAATACCTAGAACCATCTCAATTTACAGCCAGTAAGAAAATGTTCTTTGGGAGCAGGGACAGTGTCTAGTGCACTCAGACAAGACAATACTCTGTCGCTACAATAATATCACTAGGATTCAATTGAAGGACTAATGTAATTTCTATGCAGGTACAGTTCTACTGTTTCAAAGTTAGAATGGATAAAGATGTGATATATATAGGGAGTGCTGAAGGTCAAATGATCTTATGACATAACTCCCATTATGTAGCACAGGCTGCGCGCTAATTAGTTACTGTCTCAGATTGGACTCCTTAACCTGACCATAAGCATTAAATTGCTGGGATTAATCCACATGTGGTTGAATGACAGTTAACTAAGCAGGAGGAAAACATGTACAATTAATGGTTTCAAACTGACAGATATTTTAAAAACAATTATTAATGTGCTCTTTGTGAACAGAATACATGGAAATAAAAGCAAAATACTGCAGATGCTGGAAATCTGAAATAAAAACAGAAAGTGCTGGAAATACTCAGCAGCTCTGGCAGCATCTGTGGAACGAGAAGCAGAGATAATGTTTCAATTCAGTGACCTTTCATCAGAACTGGCAAAGGTTAGAAAAGAATTAGGTTTTAAGCAAGTGAAAGGGGGGGTGGGTAGGGGTTGGAACAAAAGGGAAAATGTGTGTTAGGTCAGAGGGAAGGAGAGATTAAATAACAAGGCTGTCCTGGGACAAAGAGTATATTAATGCTTGTGGTGAAAGACAAAGCATTAGTCCGGAGAGAGTGTTAATAGCAGAATAATAAGCAGCTCTGTCCCCATGGCTAAAAAATAAATAAAATAATTAAAAAAGGAAAATATTAAAAAAGGCCAATCGTGCTCTTAAATGATTGAACTCAATGTTGAGTCCGCAAGGATGTAGAGTGCCTAATCAAAAGATAAGGTGCTGCTCCTCGAGCTTGCATTGATGTTCACTGGAACACTGCAGCTGGCCAAGGACAGAAATGTTGGCATGAGAGCAGGGGGCAGTGCTGAAATAGCAAGCAACCAGAAGCTCGGGGTCCTGCTTTTGGACTGAGTGGAGGTGTTCCGCAAAGTGGTCACCTAATCTACGTTTGGTCTCCTCAATGTAGAGACGACCGCATTGTGAGCAGCAATACAGTATACTAAATTGAAAGAAGTACAAGTAAATTGCTGCTTCACCTGGAATGTGTGTTTGGGGTCTTGGATGGTGAGGAGAGAGGAGGTAAAAGGGCTGGTATTACATCTCCCGCGATTGCATGGGAAGGTAATGTGGGAAGGGGACGAGATGTCGGGGTGATGGAGGAGTCGACCAGGGTGTAGTGAAGGTAACCATCCCATCGGAATGCTGACAGTGAAGGGGAAGGGAAGGTGTATTTTGTGGTGGCATCACACTGGAGGTGGTAGAAATGGCATATTTCTTTATGGCATATATCCTTTGGATATGGAGGCTGATGGGGTGGAATGTGAGGACAAGGGGAACCCTGTCACGGTTCTGGGAGGGAGGCGAAGGGGTGAGGGCAGAAGTGCGAGAAATGGGCTGGACACAGTTAAGGGCCCTGTCAACCACAGTGAGGGGGGAGTCCTCGGTTGAGGGAAAAAGGAAGACATATCAGAAGCATCGTCATGGAAGGTAGCATCATCAGAGCAGATGCGTCAGAGACGGCGAAACTGGGAGAATGGGATGGAGTCCTTACAGGAAACAGGGTGTAAAGAAGTGTAGTCAAGGTAGCCCTGGGAGTTGGTGGGTTTATAATGAATACTAGTAGACAGCCTATCCCCAGAGATAGAGACAAAGAAGTTGAGGAAGGGAAGGGAAGGGAAGTGTCGGAGATGGGCCATGCAAAGATGAGAGAAGGGTGGAAATCGGAAACAATGGTCATCAAGTTTCCTGTTCAGGGAGAGAGCAGGAAGTGGCACCGATACAGTCATCAATGTACCGGAAAAAGAGTTGGGGAGGGGGCCTGAGTAGGACTGGAACAAGGAATGTTCGACATATCCCACAAAAAGACAAGCATAACTAGGACCCATGCGGGTACTCATAGCAATACCTTTTACTTGAAGGAAGTGAGTGGAGTTGAAGGAGAAGTTGTTCAATGTGAGAACAAGTTCAGCCAGGTGAAGGAGGGTGGTGGTGGATGGGGCTGGTTGGGCCTCTGGTCCATGAAGAAGCGGCACAGTGGCGCAGTGGTTAGCACTACAGCCTCACAGCTCCAGGGACCCGGGTTCGATTCTGGGTACTGCCTGTGTGGAGTTTGCAAGTTCTCCCTGTGTCTGCGTGGGTTTTCTCCGGGTGCTCCGGTTTCCTCCCACAAGCCAAAAGACTTGCAGGTTGGTAGGTAAATTGGCCATTATAAATTGTCACTAGTATAGGTAGGTGGTAGGGAAATATAGGGACAGGTGGGGATGTTTGGTAGGAATATGGGGTTAGTGTAGGATTAGTATAAATGGGTGGTTGATGGTCGGCACAGACTCGTTGGGCCGAAGGGCCTGTTTCAGTGCTGTATCTCTAATCTAATCTAAGCGGAGAGCCCTCAGACCATCCTGGTCGGGGATGGAGGTGTAGAGGGATTGGACGTCCATAGTGAAAAGGAAGCAGTTAGGGCCAGGAAACTGGAAATTGTCAAAATGACATAGGGCATCAGAAGAGTCACGGATGTAGGTGGGAAGAGACTGGACAAGGGGAGAAAAGTAGAGTCAAGATAGGAAGAAGTAAGTTCAGTGGGGCAGGAACAGGCTGAAACAATGGATCTACCAGGACAATCCTATTTGTGGATTTTGGGAAGGAGGTAGATGCGGGCTGTCCAGGCTTGCAGGACTATGAGGTTGGAAGCTGTAGAGGGAGGATCTCCGGAGGAGATGAGTTCAGTGACAGTCCTGGAGACAGTGGATTGATGTTCGGTGGTGGAGTATTGGTCCAGGGGAGGTAGTAAGAAGTGTCTGAGAGTTGGCGCTCAGCCTCTGCAAGGTAGAGGTCAGTACGCCAGACAACAACAGCACCACCCTTATCAGCAGGTTTGATCAAAATGTTGGGGTTCGACCTGAGAGAATGGAATACAGCAAGTTCGGAGGGAGACAGGTTAGAGGAGTGAGGTGAGCGGAGAAATTGAGATGGCCGATGTCATGCCAACAGTTCTCAATGAAAAGGTTAAGAGTGGGTAACAGGCCAGATGGAGGTGTCCAGATGGAGTGAGAATACTGGAGGCAGGTGAAAGCGTCCTCTGGTTGAGGGGAGGACTCCTGGTCAAAGAATTGAGCCCAGAGGCGAAGATGACAGAAGAAGAGCTCAATATCATGCCGAGCACAAAATTCATTGAGGTGGGGGCATAAGGGGAAAAAATTGAATCCTTTCTTAAGTACAGATCGTTCAGTGTCTGAGATGGGAAGGTCAGAGGGTATTGTGAACACACGGCAAGGGGTCAGA
This sequence comes from Heterodontus francisci, assembly GCF_036365525.1. Taxonomy (NCBI): domain Eukaryota; kingdom Metazoa; phylum Chordata; class Chondrichthyes; order Heterodontiformes; family Heterodontidae; genus Heterodontus; species Heterodontus francisci. The sequence goes on along the minus strand of NC_090372.1, from coordinate 117,345,988 downwards.
TTAGGAGAAGGGATGGGGTCAGAGAGAAGTGAAGGGGAAGAAGGATCTGGAGGGGCGTTGGTACCCAATAGCTGCTGGAGGTTGTGTTCCTTAACACCTGAAAGGAAGAGAAAAAGTTTTTTGTTAATGCATCAGATAAAATGAAGGATGAAATGAAACTGCGGAGCAGAACAACTTTGAGATCAGATGAGGCGGCGCTGCTGGAGAGAGAGGCCGAGTGTATACATGTGCCGACGTACGGCACTGAGTGTGGATCTCCGGATGCACGAGAGCATTATATATCTCGGAGATACCTGTAATCCTGGGTGGATACACAGAATCACAGAATTATTACAACGCAGAAGGAGGCCATTCAGCCCATCATATCCGCACTGGTTCTCTGAAAGAGCAACTCCCTCAGTTCCATTCCCTTGCCTTCTCCCCATCACCCTGCACATTCTTCCTTTTCATATAACTGACTAATTCCCTTTTGAATGTTTCAGTTGAACCTGCCTCCACCACGTTCTCAGGCAGTGTATTGCAGACCTTAACCACTCGCTGCATGAAAAAGTTTTTCCTCATGTCACTTTTGCTTCTCTTACCAAATACTTTAAATCTGTGCCCTCTCATTCTTGATCCTTTCGCGAGTAGGAACAGTTTCTCTTTATCTACTCTGTCCATACCGCTCATGATTTTGAATACCTTTATCAAATCACCTCTCAACCTTCTCTTCTCCAAGGAAAACAGTCCTAACTTCTCCAATCTATCTTCATAACTGAAATTCCTCATCCCTGGAACCATTCTTGTGAATCTTTTCTGTACTCTCTCCAATGCCCTCATGTCTTTCCTCAAGTGCAGCGCCCAGAATTGGACGCATTACTCCAGCTGAGGTGGTCTAGTGTCTTATACAAGTTCAACATAACTTCCTTGCTCTTGTACTCTATTAATAAAGCCCAGGACAGTGTATGCTTTATTAACCGCTCTCTCAACCTGTCCTGCCACTTTCAATGACTTATTCACAGATACACCTAGGTCCCTCTGCTCCTGCACCCTTTTAGAATTGTACCTTTTATTCTATATTGTCTCTCCGTGTTCTTCCTACCAAAATACATCACCTCGCATTTCTCTGCATTGAACGTCATCTGCCACCTGTCTCCCATTCACCAGCTTGTCGATGTCCTTTTGAAGTTCTACACTATCCTCCTCACAATTCACAATGCTTCCAAGTTTCGTATCAGCTGCAAACTTTGAAATTGTGCTCTGTACACCAAGGTCTAGGTCATTAATATAGATCAGGAAAAGCAAGGGACCCAACACTGAACCCTGGGGAACTCCACTACAAACTAAAAGCAAAATACTGCGGATACTGGAAATCTTAAAATAAAAACAAGAAATGCTGGAACCACTCAGCAGGTTTGGCAGCATCTGTGAAAGAGAAGCAGAGTTAACGTTTCGGGTCAGTGACCCGTCTTCGGAAACCTTCTTCCGAAGAAGGGTCACTGACCCGAAATGTTAACTCTGCTTCTCTTTCACAGATGCTGCCAGACCTGCTGAGTGGTTCCAGCATTTCTTGTTTTTATTTCACTACAAACTATCCTCCAACCTGAAAAACACCCATTAACCATTACTCGTTGTTTCCTGTCACTCAGCCAATTTCGTACCCATGTTGCTACTGTCCCTTTTATTCTATGAGCTACAAGTTTGCTTATATTTCTGTTGTGTGGCACTGTATCAAACGCCTTTTGAAAGTCCATGTACTCTACTTCAACAGCATTGCCCTCATCAACCTTCTCTGTTACCTCCTCAAAAAACACCAACAGGCCGTTAAGTATGATTTTCCCAAAAGAAATTCATGCTAGCTTTCCTTAATTAACTCGCATTTGTCCATGTGAGTATTGATTTTGACCCGAATTATTTTTTCTCAAAGTTTTCCCACCACCAAAGTTAAATTGACTGGCCTGTAGTTGCTGAGCTATCTTTACACCTGTTTTTGAACAAGGGTGTAACATTTGCAATTCTTCAGTCCTCTGGCACCAGCCTCGAGTCTAAGGAAAACTGAAAATTATGGCCAGTTGTCACGGACCTGAGTTATTTTTTTCTCCCCGAATTAAAAAAAAGTGTGTGTGCCTTTAAGACTGTTAAAAAAGTGGTGCACCTTTAAGGGAGGAGAACATTCTGGAGAGACAGTGTACCAAAGCTGCATTTTGGTTACCGAGCAACAGTAGCAGAGAGAGAGGTCTGTGTGTGGAACGAGCAGAAACTGGTTTGAAGCAGTTGGTTCTGTGAGACTTGCCAGCGAGGAACTGAAGAGAACGGAGCTGTATTGTTCTCTCTCAAGAAAAATTGTACATAACCCTAAGTAAATAAGAAAAGCTTTACTTTCTTAACAAATTATTTGTATTGCTGTGCTTATCGTGGAAGGAATTGCTAATGCGACCGCAGCTGAACTATCTGCCTATCAAGAACCGAATATTTTTCATCAAATCCAAGTGAAGACTTCAAGTGCACTTTGATTATCTTCACATCAGAAGACCTCAGTCACCAGGAATGTAAAACGAAAAAAAACTTACTTATTTATTTTACCCTCAAGGGAGAGCTAATTTTTTAAAACTCTACCTTTAAAACCGGATGACTGTTCTTTTTGAATGTATGTGCGTGAATGCGGGAGTTGGATTAACTTAAGCAGTTACATAAGAACATAAGAAATAGGAGCAGGAGTAGGCCATTCACCCCCTCAAGCCTGCCCCGCCATTCAATAAGATCATGGCTGATCTGCCCCAGACCTCAACACCTCTCTCATGCCAGCTCCTCATAGCCCTCAACTCCGATATTTCAAAAATCTATCGACCTCCTCTTTAAATACTTTCAATGATCTAGCCTCCACAACTCTCTGGGGTAGAGAATTCCAGACATTCATGCCCCATGAGAGAAGAAATTCCTTTGCATCTCAGTTTAAATGAGTGTCCACTTATTCTGTAACAATGTCCACTGGTTCGAGATTCCCCCCACTAGTGGAAACATCTTCTTGACATCTACCCTGTCAAGCCCCCTCAGAATAATGTACATTTCAATAAGATCACCCCTCATTCTTCTAAACTCTAGTGAATAAAGGCCTAACCTGTTTAGCCGTTCTTGATCAGTCAACCCCTTCATCCAAAGAATCGGCCTAGTGAATCTCTTTTGAACTGCCTCCAATGCCAGTATATCCTTTCTTAAATACGGGGACTAAAACTGTACACAGTACTCCCAGTTGCGGCCTCACCAACACCCTTTACAGTTGTAACAAGACTTCCCTATTTTTAAACTCCAACCCCCTAGCAATAAAGGCCAAAATTCCATTTGCCTTCTTAATTACTTGTTGCACCTGCATGCTAACTTTTTGTGTTTCATGCACAAGAACACCCAGATCCCTCTGTGCTGCACTTTTTTGGAGTCTTTCTCCAGTTAAATAATATTCTGCCTTTTGATTCTTTCTACCAGAATGCATGACTTCACACTTTCCTGCATTAAACTCCATCTGCCAAGTTTTTGCCCACTCACTCAACCTATCTATGTCCCCTTGCAGATTCCTTAAGTCCTCATCACAACATGCCCTCCCACCTATTTTTTGTGTCATCAGCAAATTTGGATATATTACACTCTGCCCCCTCCTCCAAGTCATTAATATAGAGAGTAAATAAATGAGGCCCTAGGACTGATCCTTGTGGCACTCCACTAGTTACGTCTTTCCAACCTGAAAAACACCCAATAATCCCGACTCTCTGTCTTCTGTGAGTTAACCAATCCTCAATCCATGCTGATACATTACTCCCAATACCGTGAGCTCCTATCCTGAGCAATAATCTTTTATGTGGCACCTTATCGAATGCCTTCTGGAAATCTACATACACTACATCTACTGGTTCCCCTTTATTAACTCTACTTGTTATATTCTCAAAGAACTCTAGCAAATTTGGCAAACATGATTTCCCTTTCACAAAACCTTGTTGACTCTGTTTGATTGCGTTAAGCTTTTCTAAGTGTCCTGCTATTTCTTCCTTAATAATGGACTCTAGCATTTTCCCAACGACCGATGTTAGGCTGACTGGCCTATAGATTTCTGCTTTTTGTCTCTCTCCCTTCCTGAACAGGGGCTACACATTAGTGGTTTTCCAATCTGCTGGGACCCTCCCGGAATCCAGTGAGTTCTGGAACATTTCAACCAATCCTCTATCTCTGCAGCCACTTCCTTTAAAACCCTTGGATGCAGGCCATCAGGTCCTGGCGACTTGTCTGCCTTTAGTCCCATTAGTTTATCAAATAATTTATCCCTCGTGATAGAGTCTGTTACAAGCTCTTTCCTTCCATTAGCTCCCTGCTTATCTGATATCTGTGGGATGTTTATAGTGTCCTCCACCGTGAAGACTGATGCAAAATATTGATTTAAATTATCTGCCATTTCCCTATTCCCCGTTATCAATTCTCCAGTCACTTCCTCCAAGGGTCCCACACTCACTTTAGCTACTCTTTTTCTTTTTATATACCTGTAGAAGCTCTTGCTGTTTGTTTTTAGATTTCTTGCCAATTTATTTTCATAATCAATTTTCTCACTCTTCATTAGCTTTTTAGTCTTCTGTTGCTGGTTCCTAAAAAATTCCCAATCCTCTGGCCTACCACTAGCTTTCGCCACTTTGTATACCTTAGTTTTTGATTGGATACTCTCCTTGACCACCTTTGTTAACCACAGGTGGTTCATCCTTCTCATCGAGTCCTTCTTGTTGACCGGGATAAATTTTTGCTGAGCATTCTGAAATATTTGCTTAAATGTCTGCCACTGCTCATCCACTGGCCTTCCCCTTAGTTTATCTTCTCTGCCCGTTCTAGACAACTCTTTCTTCATACCTCTGATGGTCCTTGTTTAAGGCGCCCTGGTTTGAGACCTGAGTTGTTCACCCTCAAACTGAATTTGAAATTCTACCATGTTCTGATCACTACCCCTTAGAGGATCCTTAACTACAATATCTCTTATTAATCCTACCTCATTACACATTACTAGATCTAAATTACTAGCCTGTTCCCTGATAGGTTCTGCAACATATTGTTCTAAGTAACAATCCCTGAGACAGTCTGCCAATCTGATTTGTCCAGTCAATAAGCAGATTAAAATCACCCATGACAATTGTAGCACCCTTCTTACACACGTCTGTTATTTTACAATTTATACTTTGTTCTACAGTGAGGCAACTCTTCAGGGGCCTATAGATGACTCCCACCCATGACTGCTTCCCCTTGCTATTCCTTATTTCCATCCAAACTGATTCCACATCACGATCTATTGCACCGATATCACTACTCACCACTGCACTGATACCTTCCTTTATTAACAAAGGTCCCCCACCTCCTTTTCCTTTTTGCCTATTTTTCTGGAATGTTGAATACCCTTGAATATTGCGTTCCCAGTCTTGGTCACCCTGCAACCACATCTCTAATAGTTATCAAGTCATATTCATTTATTTCTATTTGTGCTGTCAACTCATCTATCTTGTCACAAATGCTGCATGCATTCAGATAAAGAGCTTTAAGCTTTGACTTTTTACCATTATTACTTATTCTGGTTCTAAGTTCTGCTGCGCTCTTCTGCTTATATTTTCTGCCCCATACGTAAGAACATAAGAACTAGGAGCAGGAGTAGGCAATTCAGCCTCTCGAGCCTGCTCCGCCATTCAATACGATCATTGCTGATCTCATCTCGGCCTCAACTCCACTTTCCTGCCCGTTCTCCATAACCCTTCAACCCATTACTAATTAAAAATCTGTCTATCTTCTCCTTAAATTTACTCAATGTCCCGGCATCCACTCCACTCTGGGGTAGTGAATTCCACAAACTCACGACCCTTTGAGAGAAGTAATTTCTCCTCATCTCTGTTTTAAATCCGTTACCCCTTATCCTAAAACTATGATCTCTTGTTCTAGATTGCCCCACAAGAGGAAACATCCTTTCTACGTCTACTTTGTCAATCCCCTTAATCATCTTATATACCTCAATTAGATCTCCTCTCATTCTTCTAAACTCAAGAGAGTAAAGGCCTAAACTGCTCAATCTCTCTTCATAAGGCAAACCCCTCATCTCTGGAATCAATCTAGTGAACTTCCTCTGAACTGTCTACAATGCAGCTACATCCGTCCTCAAGTAAGGGGACCAAAACTGTACGCAATACTCCAGGTGTGATCTCACTAATGCCTTGTACAGTTGCAGCAACACTTCCCTACTTTTATACTCTATTCCTTTAGCAATAAATGCCAAAATTCCATTTACCTTCCTTATTACCTGCTGCACCTGCATACCAGTTTTCTGCGATTCATGCACGAGGACACCCAGATCCCACTGCACCAAAACACTCTGAAGTTTCTCTCCATTTAGATAATAATTTGCCTTCCTATTCTTCTGACCAAAATGGATAACCTCACACTTATCCACGTTAAACTTCAACTGCCAAATTTTGGCCCATTCACCTAACCTATCCATATCTATTTGTAAATTTCTTATTTCTTTATTGCAACTTACAATCCCACCTATTTTAGTGTCATCTGCAAATTTGGCTATAGTACCTTCTTTCCTTGCATCCAAGTCATTAATATAGATTATAAATAGTTGGGGCCCGAGGACCGAACCCGGTGGCACCCCACTAGTTACATCCTGCCAACTAGAAAAATAACCATTTATCTGGACTCTGTTTTCTGTTGGTTAGCCAATCCTCTATCCAAGTCAATAAATTGGCCCTAACCCCATGTGATCTTATCTTGTGTATTAACCTTTTGTGCGGCACCTTATCAAATGCCTTCTGGAAGTCCAGATATACTACATCTACAGGATCCCCATTATCTACTTTGTTTGTTACAGCTTCGAAGAACTCTAGCAAATTAGTCAAACACGATTTACCCTTCATAAAACCATGCTGACTCTGATGGATTGCATTTTGACTTTCTAAATGTCCTGTTATTACTTCCTTAATAATGGATTCTAACAATTTACCAACAACAGATGTTAAACTAACTGGTCTATAGTTTCCTACTTTCTGCCTCCCTCCCTTTTTGAATAAGGGCGTTATATTAGCTTTTTTCCAATCCACTGGAACCTTTCCTGCATCCAGGGAATTTTGGAATATCATAACCAATAGGTCCACTATCTCCACTGCCACTTCCTTTAAGACCCATCAAGCCCTGGGGACTTGTCTGCCTTCAATCCCAATAGTTTTCTCAGCACTTTTTCCTTAGTGATGATGATTGTTCCAAGTTCCTCCCTTGCTATAACCCTTCCTGTCACACTTTGATTACTGTTGGCCTCTTCACTACCCTGCATCTCTGCTCTCTTGTTTCTTTTTGATTTTATAAAGTTCCCTTCAATTGAAACCACCCCCCCCCCCCCCCACTAATTAGTTTAAGTCCTACCTACAACCCTAGTTATACAATTCACCAGGACACTGGTCCCAGCATGGTTCAAATAGGGCCCATCCCAATGGAACAGCTCTCTCCTTCTCCAGTACTGGTGCCAGTGCCCCATAAATTGGAAACAAAAACAAGAAATGCTGGAATCACTCAGCAGGTCTGGCAGCATCTGTGGAAAGAGAAGCAGAGTTAACGTTTCGGGTCAGTGACCCTTCTTCGGAACTTCGGAACCCCATAAATTGGAACCCATTTCTCCCACACCAGTCTTTGAGCCACGCATTTACCTCTCCAATCTTATTTACCCTAGGCCAATTTGCACGTGGCTCAGGTAATAATACGGAGATTATTGCCTTTGTGGTTCTGCTTTTCAATTTAGCCACAAGTTGCTCATAGTCCCTCAGCAGAACCTTGTTCCTAGTCCTATCTATGTTGTTGGTACCTACATGGATCACGACAACTGGGTCCTTCCCCTCCCACTCCAAGTTCCTCTCCAGCCCAGAAGAGATGTCCTTAACCATGGCACCAGCTAGGAAACACAGCCTTCGGGACTCCCTGTCTTTGCTGCAGAGAACAGTATCTATTCCCCTAACTATGCTACCCCCTATTACTATTACATTTCTTTTTTCTCCCCCCACTTGAATGGTGATCTGAACCGCGGTGCTTTGGTCAGTTCGCTCATTCTCCCTGCAGTCTGTGCCCTTGTCCACACCGGGAGCAAGAACCTCATACCTATTGGAGAAGGGCACTGGCTGAGGCTCCTCCGATGCTAAATTCTGGTTCCCCATACCTGCCTCACTCGCAGCCACACCCTCCTGTCCCTGACCATGGTTCAAATGTAATGTAATTAATATAAGGGGTTTGACTGTCTCCTGAAACACAGTGTCCAGGTAACTCTCCCCCTCCCTGATGTTATAAGATCTTTAGACATAGGTTTATCGTAACAGTGTTTAAGATTTAGTTTTTTTTAAATAAAGTTAATTTGTTGTTGTCTAAAGATACCTGGTTTGGTCAGTTTCATTCTGGGGATACTAGAGTATTTAATTTGGCAGTTTTTCTGATTTGGGTAAAAATGAATAAATATGCTGTGACCTGTGGAGTGACGGGACTGAATTAACAGTTCGTTGCTCCCGCCTCGGTCGTAACAGATTTAATTGGGGACTCTTGTCCATGATCAGGATCATATCTAATTAGTTGGCTCCTGTCTGGGATCAGAATCAGACTAATTTGGGGGCTCACATTTGGAATTTTTTTTTTTAGAGATACAGCACTGAAACAGGCCCATCGGCCCACCGAGTCTGTGCCGACCATTAACCACCCATTTATACTAATCCTAAATGAATCCCATATTCCTACCACATCCTCACCTGTCCCTATATTCCCCTACCACCTACCTATACTAGGTGCAATTTATAATGGCCAATTTACCTATCAACCTGCAAGTCTTTTGGTTGTGGGAGGAAACCGGAGCACCCGGAGGAAACCCACGCAGACACAAGGAGAACTTGCAAACTCCACACAGGCAGTACCCAGAATTGAACCTGGATCGCTGGAGCTGTGAGGCTGTGGTGCTAACCACTGCGCCACTCATCTCTGGGATAACACATAAATTGGGGTCTTGCGTCTGTCATCATATTAATTGCTCTCGCGTCTGGGATCATATTAATTGGAAACTCGATTGTTGGTATCCAAATCTAATGCCAATTACAAAACTAAAAGGAATCAGGTTTCTTGTATAATAAGGTACAGTCTATACCATTGTAATGGCATTAGCAATTGCAGCTGAGTTTCTGGGTCAGGTGAATGTAACCCTCCGTAACTTGATAACTTTAACTAAGAATAAACTAAAAGAATTGGCAGCAAAATTGGGGTTAGAATTGAAATCAGGTGCCAAAAAAGCAGTGATAATTGACCTAATAGCCCAACATCTGGAATGAGAAAAAGAAGAAGACGACAAGGAACAAGAAGATAGTCAGTCAAAGAATGATGCAGTAGAATTGATTAAAATTCAGTTACAGTTGTGGCAACTGGAGCTTCAATAGGAAACAGAAAAAGAAATAGCAATAAGAAAACTTGAGGCTGAAAAAGAATTAAGAAGACTTGAACTTGAAAAAGAGGAAAGGCAGAAAGAGAGGGAATTTAGGTTAAGAGAGATGGAACTAAGACAAAGGGGTAGTCTTGAGTCCAGGGAAAATTCGGGTCAGGAAGACTCTGAATTCAGCTCAGGACCCAGCAAAAAGCTGTTTAAATTTATCCAAGCTCTTCCTAAGTTTGTGGAAAGGGACGTAGAGACATTTTTCATATCTTTAAAAAAAAAAGCCAAACAGATGAAATGGCTGAAGGAAAGCTGGACACTGCTTATGCAAAGCAGATTGGTAGGCAGAGCTCATTAAGTTTATGTCATGCTTCCTGAAGAGGCTTCTGCAGATTATGAGGTGGTAAAAAAGGCTATTCTCGCTGCATATGAGTTAGTCCCTGAAGTTTACCATCTGAAGTTTCGGAACTTCAGGAGATTGGCTGGGCAGACAGATGTAGAATTTGAGAGGGTGAAGCAAATTAATTTTGACCGTTGGATATGGGCATTGAAGATGGAAACCTCATATGAGAACCTTTGAGAGTTGATTCTCTTGGAAGAATTAAAAACTCAATTCCTTCAGTAGTGAGAACTCATGTAGATAACCTGAAAGTTTTGAAAGCTAGGCAAGCAGCAGAAATTGCTGATGATTTCAAGCTTGTGAATAAGCCAAAACCTTTTGTCCGTCACCCCAATAAATCTGAGAAGGATAGAAGGTGGGAGAGTGAAAGGAAGGCAAGTAGCCAGGGACAAGAAGGAATAGCTGGAAATGCCCCAGGATCACCTCCTCAGGCCAGAAAGGAAGGTGCTGCGGGTCGAAGTGAGGTTCGCAAGCCAAAGTGTTATCATTGTCACAAAACAGGTCATCTTCATTCAGAATGCTGGAAATTGTGAGGTAAACCCATAGGACTTGTTAGGGTACGCAAAGCTAATGCAGAGGAAAAGGCTCTGACTGAGAGTATAGCAGACCAGGCTACAGCTTTCACAGCAGCTGTAAACCAGATACAAAAAAAAAGAGTAGAGGTCAAGAATAAAATTACCGAAAGTTATAATGAATTTTTGTCAAAGGGGAAAGTAAATCCACATGCTGTAAGTGAGGCAGGAAAACCTATCATTATACTCAGGGATACAGGAGCAACCTAAAAGCTCTTGCTGGGGTAAGATATAACGTTTCCACCAGAGAGCACCTTGAACGCTAACGTTTTAGTTAATTGAATTGGCAGGGAGCATATATCTGTACCAGGAGGAGGATAAGCCAGTACAGGTATGTCAGGTAATTGGTACTGTTGAGAAGGAAAAGGGTAGTGAGGATGAGGCAGATGCAGGCCTAGAAAATTCTCAGATTGAAGCTCCAACTATCAGATTAGCGAAAACAGAATGCCTAGGAAAATTGAACAATATGCTTTTGCGCTTAGAGGCAAAACAATGTGAAGACCTAACCAGGCTTTTCACAACATTTAAAAGAGTTTGAATGGGTAAGCTGGGATGTACAACCTTAGCTACACATGATGTGGGTATAGGGGGAACCATTCCTTTAAAACAACATCCTTACCACTTCAGCCCACACAAACAGGCCCAAGTGAAAGCAAAGGCCAATGCATGCTGAAGGATAGCTTAGTTGAACCTAGTCAGGACAGCTGGAATTTGCAGGTGGTCTTGATGCTTAAACCTGGTGGGTCAGCTCAAATTTGCATAGACTATAGAAACATCACTGCAGTAATGAAGACAGATTCCTACCCAAATTCTCATTTAGAAGACTGTATGGACAGAATGGGCAACACCATGTGTCTTACAGAGACAAATGTGTCAGAGGGATACTGTCAAATTTCTTTGACACCTCAAGATAGGAAAAAGTCAGCTTCCGTTACACTGGACGGGGCTTTTCAGTATCAAGTGATGCCACACAGGTTAAGGGGTACTAGAGAAATTTCTCAGAGAATAGTGAACCCAGTAGTGGCTAGTGTTCCTACCTGTGCAGTTCACCTGGCTTGAAAGAAAGACATGAAACAATTGGGAGACTATGTTTGGAAGTTTGCAATGGGCTAATTGGGACAAGCTTTGTAAAATTTAAAGCCAAAAATGTTTTGATGGAATTTATTGTTGTAGTCTTATCATTTTAGAAAATTGTATATATTTCAGGGAACAATAATGTTATCGCTGATGCTTTGTCATGAATTTAACTATGTTAACTCATATAGATGGCTACGGTATAAAGAAAATGCTGTAAATTATTAGCAGAGTGAATGGTACGTGACTGAAAAAACAGTTAGTGCTTTTCCATTTTCTATTTTTGCACTGTAATGAAAAACATTTCGGGAATGGCGTTTCATTTTGCCAAGGGCGGAGGTGTCACGGACTTGAATTATTTTTTTTCTCCCTGAATTTAAAAAAGTGTTTGTCTTTAAGACTGTTAAAAAAGCAGTGCACCTTTAAGGGAAGAGAACATTCTGGAGAGACAGTGTAGCAAAGTTGCATTTTGGTTACCGAGCAACAGTAGCAGAGAGAGAGAGAGGCCACATGGGATGATGTGTCCATTTTGACTGTGTGAGGAGCTAGCAGAAACCAGTTTGAAGCAATTGGTTCTGTGAGACTTGCCAGCGAGGAACTGAAGAGAAAACAGCTGTATTATTCTCTCAAGAAAAGTTGTACATAACCCTAAGTAAATAAGAAAAGCTTTTCTTTCTTAACAAATTATTTGTATTGCTGTGCTTATCATGGAAGGAACTGTTGATGCTACTGCAGCTGAACTATTGGCCTAACAGAAGACTTCAAGTGAACTTTGATTATCTTCACATCAGAAGACCTCAGTCACCAAGAATGTAAAATGAAAAAAAACTTACTTATTTATTTTATCCTCAAGGGAGAGCTAATTTTTAAAAACTCCACCTTTAAAACAGGACGACTGTTCTTTTAGAATGTGTGTGTGAATGCGGAAGTTAGATTAACCTAAGAAGTTATAAGATCTTTAGACATAGGTTTATCTTAATAGTGTTTAAGATTTAGATTTTTTTAAATAAATAGTTAATTCGTTGTTGTCTAAAGATACCTGGTTTGGTCTGTTTCATTCTGGGGATACTAGAGTGTTTAATTTCGCAGTTTTTCTGATCTTGGTAAAAATTAATAAATATGCTGCAACCTGTGGAGTGATGGGGATGAATTAACAGTGCGTAACACAATGTCTCTGCGATTCCCACCCGCACTTCCCTCAATATCCCTGGCTGCATCTCATTCAGCCCTCGTGCTTTATCTACTTTAAGTACAGACAGTCTATCTAATACTTCCTCTTTATCAATTTTAAACCCCTCTAGTTTCTGACTTACCTCCTCTTTCAGCATTGCCTGGGTTACATCTTCTTTCTTGGTAAAGACAGAAGCAAAGTATTAATTTATACCTCAGCTATGCCTCTGCCTCCGTGTGTAAGTTCACTTTCTGGTCCTTAATCAGCTCCACTCCTCCTTTTACCACCATTTTACTATTTATACGCCTGAGAATTGCTGAAAATAGAGACATGTTGTTGAAGCTTTTCATCTTGCACTCATCAGGATCATTTGCAAGAATGTCAATGTAAGGGAAAGCAACAACTTTATACTGCATGAGAAGTGAGTGCTGATTGGTTGGCAAGTGAACTCTGATTGGTAGAGGGATTGCCATGGAGAATGCACCAGTTTACAGTGACTGACAGTTAATTGCCAAGCTTTGTTTGAAATTTAAACTCTGGTCAAGGCATTGCCCTGAGGAATGAACCATTTTGTTTAGCTGAAACAGGCGCAATGTGTGTATATGTTCTTTCTGTCTGCAAAGAACAGGGCCCAGTGTATTAATATATCTAGCTTCCAGTATGTGCAAATGTGCCACACTGCGAGCCGTACTGACAATCTTAAATTAGCTGTCAGCGTAATTCTTAGCAAACTGCGGATTATTTAGCAAATGTTGTCCAATCGCGGAATCACGTTTAATGTTGGACACTGTGTTTTGGGTTTTGCAAGCACGGGCTGGTTGGGCACGGCCTGTACCTTACCCATTGCAAACAGCGGAAGGAACATGTTGTTTGATATGATCCGCCAGTCTTTGGGACATACGGCCTATATACCTAGCATCACACTGGCGTTTATATGCCTATAGAAAACTTTGGGATTTCCTTTAATGCTAGCTGCCAGTCTCTTTTCATGCTCTCCCTTTGCTTCTCTTATTTTCTTCCCTGCTGGACCTTCTATATTCAGCCTGGTTCTCAATAGTATTTTCTGACTAGTATCTGTCATAAGCACACTTTTTCTTCTTTATCTTAATCTCTACCTCTTTTGTCATCCAGGGAGCTCTGGATTTGTTTGCCCTACTTTTTCCTTTCAAGAGAACATACCTTGACTGTGCCCAAATAGTCTCTTCTTTGAAGGTAGCCCATTGTTCATCTACGGGTCTTCCACCAGCTTTTGACTCCAATTTATTCGCCCCAGCTCCATTCTTACCACATTGTAGTTGGCCTTCCCCCAGTTAATTATTCTTACCTTGGATTGCTCTTTGTCCTTTTCCATAGTCAGCCTAAACCTTATGATACAATGATCACTATCCCTTAAATGCTCTCCTACTGACACTTGATCCACTTGGCTCACCTCGTTCCCAAGAACCAGGTCTAACAGTGCTTCCTTTCTCGTTATACTAGCAACACACTCTAGGAACTCTTGCCCTTCACTGTCCTTTACACTACTATTATCCCAACCTATGTTTGGATAATTAAAGTCCCCCATTATAACTATCCTATAACTTTTGCACCTCTCTGTAATTTCCTTGCAAATTTGTTCCTCCATGTCCTTCCCACTAGCTGATGGCCTATAGACAACACCAAGCAATGTACCTGCACCTTTTTTGTTCCTTAGCTCGAGCAAAATTGATTCTGCCCTCGACCCCTCTGGGACATCCTTTTTCTCCAGCACTGCAATGCTCTCCTGAATCAAAACCGCCACCCCTCCCGTTTTTCTCCCTTTCCTATCTTTCCTGAACACCTTGTATCCAGGAATATTTAACACCCAGTCCTGCCCTTCTTTGAGCCAGGTCTCTGTTATAGCCACAACATCATATTTCCACATGGCAATCTGCACCTGTACCTCACCAGTCTTAATAACCACACTCCATGCATTCATATGCGTGCACATTAACCCTGATTCAGACTTTATTGCTTTCTCCCTTACTCTGATCCCACCTAATAAAGTACTATTCCCTTCTCTCGTGCTATCTCCCCCCGTATTCTGTGCACCTTGGGATTCCTCTCTAATACTTGCTCCTGGTTCCCACACTTGAGACAAGTTACCAGTTTTGCTTCCCTCCACTCTGAGCTCTCTCTCAGGTTCCCATCCCCCTGACAATTTAATTTAAACCCTCCCCAACAGCACTAGCAAATCTCCCTGCGAGGATATTCGTCCCAGTCCTGCTAAGATGCAACCTGCCCATCTTGTACAGGTCCCACCTGCCCCAGAACCAGTCCCAATGTCTCAAAAATCTGATGCCCTCCCTCCTACACCAGTTCTCCAGCCACTTGTTCAATCGCTCAATTCTCCTATTCCTATGCTTACTTGCACGTGGGACTGGGATAATCCTGAGATTACTGTTTTTGAGGTCCTGCTTTTTAATCTCCTTCCTAGCTCTCTAAAATCTGCTTTCAGGACCTCATCCCCCTTCTTACTTATGTCATTGGTACCAATGTGGACCACAACCTCTGGCTGTTCACCATCCCCCAGAAGAATGTCCTGCAGCCTCTCCGTGACATCCTTGACCCTGGCATCAGGGAGACAACACACCATCCTGGAGTCACGTTTACTGCTACAGAAACACCTGTCTGTTCCCTAACTAATGAATCCCCTATCAGTACTGCTCTTCCACTCCTCTTCCTCCCCTTCTGTGCAGCTGAGACACCTGTGTTGCCACAAACTTGGCTCTGACTGCACTTCTCTGAGGAACCCTCACCCTCACCAGTATCCAAAATGGAAAACCGATTAGTGAGTGAGATCATATCAGGGGACTCCTGCACTACCTCCCTGGTTCTCTTAGACTGCCTGGCGGTCACCCATTCCCTATCTGTCTACAGGCTCCCAACTTGTGGTGTGACTCCCCTCCCTAAATGTTCTATCCATGTAGTACTCCACCTTGCGCATGTACAACACTGATTCCAGCCCCCGCTCGAGTACCAAAACCTGGCGCTCAAGCTTCTGCAGCTGGTGACACTTCCTGCAGAAGTGTTTATCTAGGACACATGGTGCATGAATGACTTCCCACTTGCCACAGGCTCTACATTCCACTTGGCAGAGCTGCCCTGCCATAGCTTAACTTTACAGATTATTTATTAAAAGTAGAATAGCTTACCAGGTACTCACCAAACAGCTCACAAAACGTGATGGATGGCTCTTCAGTTGGAATCCACGTGGAATAAGCTAGAGCCCGAGACGGTCACTGAGGAAGGAGATGTGGCTTTGAAAACAAGTTTTGGTAGACACCTTATCAAACACCAGGAGGGAAATAGAAAGCAATGAAGGTGAACAAGGTAAAAGAGACAAACAGAAATCCCATCGGAGAGAAGAGCAGAAGTTCTTCAAAGTAAGCATTCCTGGAAGAAAAGTGGCAGTGAATTAAACACTAAAATAAAAGCAAAATGCTACAGGTGCTGGAAATCTGAAATAAAATAAAAAGTGCTGGAAATACTCAGCAGATCTGGCAGCATCTATGGAGAGAGAAGCAGAGTTAACGATTCAGGTCTGTGACCTTTCATCAGACTGGCAAAGGTTAGAAAAGAATTAGGTTTTAAACAAGTGAAGGGGGTGGGGTACAGGTGGGTGGGCAGTTTGGTGGGGAAGAGAACAAAAGAAAAGGTGTGTGATGGGGCAGAGGGCAGAAGAAATTAAATAACAAAGCTGTCATGGGGCAAAGGAAAAGAGCATGTTAATGCTTGTGGTGAAAGACAAAGGATTAGTCCAGAGAGCGTGTTAGTGGCAGAGTAATGAGCAGCTTTGTCCACATGAAAAACAGGCACGTGGTTAAAAAAAATTTAAAAAAAGAAAAATATGAAAAAAAGGCCAGTCATGCTCTAAAATTGTTGAACTCCAGGTTGAGTCTGCAAGGTTGTAGAGTGCCTAATCGAAAGGTGAGCTGCTGCTCCTCGAGCTTGCGATGATGTTCACGATGTAATATGTGGAAATAATCATCCATGTAGCTGGCTAGCTAGAAGGCACACCACTGTACAATCAGCAAACAGTTCTGATATCTAAATGTTGTCACATTGTTAACAGCCTAGAACAGGGGTCGGCAATCTTTTTGACGTGAAGAGACTTTTCTAAAAAATTTGCCTGAAATAAAAACTATCGGGAGCCGCAAGATGGAAAAAATTAAAGAACAGAGTAAAAGCAAAAGCATACCTTAAAGGGGAAAATGTGTTTATCAAAAATCTAAGGAATTTATTTGATGCTGTAAACGTCATTTGCTTTAACCTCTCTCTGATGCTTAAAAGAATGACTGCAATTACTACTGAATTCATGTAATTTCAATCTTGTATATAGGTCGGCAAAAATCCAGATTCTACATCCCAGGAATCGGGAAAAACTGTTATTTTTGTTTTAAAAGTTGAATCTTAATGTTACCCAAATCTTAAATTTGTCTTTGACTTTATTAACTTTTTTCTGGAGAATCATAACTTTCACTTCTAAGTGGATATTTTTGGATAAGGATTTGAGCTTTGCAAACAATTGCCAGGCAGAATTCAGTTTTTTGTTAACATGAAACATTTCATTCCATATCAGACACACAGGAGTCCTTTCTTTAAAATCAGAGGTATATGTAATGTGTTCTTTATGTAGTCTGATGCAACATAAATGAGATTTGTGGAGTCCAGTTTGCTGAAGATCTCAAACAGGTTTATTAACAGCTCAACTATTATATACAGTACAGAGCAAACTATTTACATAACCTTCATCTGGGTGTTACAGTTGCTGAGTGACTCTGGCTTCAAGTCACAAGACTACGTCCTGGTACTCAGCTCATTAGCATACTGAGATCTTAAAGGGACATCACTCTTAAAGGCAATCATACAACAGTATATACACATTAAAACACGTATTTCTTTTTTGCATTTTGTGATATTGATTGTTAAGGCTATTCAAGTGCCGTACAACTTTTGAAGCCTGCCAGCATAGAAACTAAATTTTTAATTAAGCAAATAGAAGCGGAAAATTGCGTTGCCATCCAGTTCTTTGATTTGTCCTTTTCTTGACTTAATATTTTAGTTTTTTTTTATGATAATGTGATTCAACTGGAAAAGGTTGGGAGTTGCAAATGAGATGTTAAAGAGTTGCATGTGACTCCAGAGCTGCAGATTGCCGACCCTTGGCCTAGAAGATAAATTAATTAGTTATTTTTAGAAAGCCTTTATCCAAAGATATAAATATGGTAATGGGCATTTCCCTGATATATGACTTTAATTCTCCAGTTTTTCCTTTCTGTGAGTTCCTGGCTTTATGGCATGATAAAAAAAATTGCTACTGACATGTTTGAGAGTGATTCATGAAGTGAATTTAATAAAGAAGGGCATGATCTTGCAATGGTGTAAAATCAGCATAGTCTGAAAGTCATGATAGCAATGCAATGAGTAGTGCCTGTGCTTTGTTGCGTCAATGATAAAAGAGATAGAGATGAGGAAGAAAAAGTGTGCTTATGAAAGATGTCAGGGAGATGATACAATGGAGAACCAGGCTGAATTTAGAAGGTTCAGAGGGAAAGTGAAAAAGCAAGTAAGGGAAGCAAAAGGAGAGTATGACATAACATAAAAAGGAACCCCAAAGTCTTCAATATGCATATTAATTGTAAAAGGGTGGTAAAAGGTGGAGTAGAGATGATTAGGGACCACAAGGGGGATTTATGCATGGAGGCAGTGGGAATAGCTGAGGTATTAAATGAATACTTTGGATCTGTCTTTATCCACTGGAAGGATTTAAAATTGATGAGGAGGAGGTATTAGATGGGCTGTCTGTACTTAAATTTGATAAAGCATCAGGACTGGATGAGATGCATCCAAGGATACAGAGGGAAGTGAGAGTGAAAATTGCAGAGGTACTGGCCATAACTTTCCAGGCTCCCTTAGACTCAGGGGTGGAGAATTGCAAATTTTACACCCTAGTTCAAAAAATGATGCAAAGATAAGTCCAGCAGCTACAAGCCAGTCAGTTTAACTTTGGTGTTGGGGAAACTTCTAGAAACAATAATTTGGGACAAAATTAATAGTCACATAGACAAATGTGGGTTAATTAAGAAAAGCCAGCATAGATTTGTTAAGGGAAAATCATGTTTAACGAACTTGCTGGAGTTTTTTGAAGGGGTAACTGAGAGGGTTGATGAGTGCAATGCTGTTGATGTGGTGTGCATGGACTTCCAAAAGGCATTTGATACAGTGCCAAACAACAGAATTATGAGTTAAGTTATAGCTCGTGGAATAAAAGGGACAGTAGTAATATGGATACAAAATTGGCTGAGTGACAGGAAACAGAGAGTAATGGTTAATGGATGTTTTCGGGCTAGAGAAAAGTTTGTAGTGGAGTTCCCCAGGGGTCAGTGTTGGAACTCTTGCTCTTCCTGATGTATATTAATGACTTAGACCTTGGTATACAGGGCACAATTGCAAAATTTGTGGATGATACGAAACTTGGAAGCATTGTGAACTGTGAGGAGGATAGTGTAGAACTTCAAAAGGACATAGACAAGCTGGTGGAATGGACAAGTGGCAGATGACGTTCAATGCAGAGAAATGTGAAGTGATTCATTTTGGTAGGAAGAACATGGAGAGACAATATAGAATAAAGGGTACAATTCTAAGGGGGGTGCAGGAGCAGAGAGACCCGCGTGTATATGCACATAAGTCATTGAAGGTGACAGGTTGAGAGAGCGGTCAATAAAGCATACAATATCCTAGGCTTTATTAATAGGGCATAGAGTACAAGAGCAAGGAAGTTATGTTTAAGTTGTTTAAGACACTAGTCCAGCCTCAGCTGGAGTATTGCATCCAGTCTGGGCGCCGCATTTAAGGAAAGATGTGAAGGCATTGGAGAAAGTGCAGAAAAGATTCATGAGAATGGTTCCAGGGATGAGGAACTTCTGTTATGAAGATAGATTGGAGAAGTTGGGACTGTTTCCCTTGGAGAAGAGAAGGCTGAGAGGAGATTTGATAGAGGTATTCAAAATCATGAGGGGTCTGGACAAGGTAGATAGGGAGAAACTGTCCCCACTTGTGGAAGGACCAAGAACAAGAGGGCACATATTTAAGGTAATTAGCAAAAGAAGCAATGGCGACATGAGGAAAAACTTTTTCACGCAGCGAATGGTTAGGATCTGGAATTTACTGCCAGAGAGTGTGGTGCAGGCAGGTTAAATTGAGGCATTCAAAAGGGAATTAGATAGTTACCTGAAAAGGAAGAATGTACAGGGTTATGGGGAGAAGGCGGGGGAATGGCACTAACTGAATTGCTCACTCGGAGAGCTGGTGCAGACATGATGGGCTGAATGGCCTCCTTATGCGCTGTAACAATTCTGTGATTCTGTGAATTGGATTGAGATCAACCATGAAATGCTTTTTAAAACAAAAGACTCCAGAAATTACTGTTGGAGAGATATTAGTGGTCGAATGTTTGCCCCTTCATACAAAGCTCTCTTGTCTTATTTTAGCAGATGGATTAATTTGTATAATATAATAATTTGCAAAATATTTTCATATTTGTTCTATTAGTGAGGTTGATCTTTATTATTTATAAAGGATGAAGAAAATGTTAAGCATATTCAGTCTTTTTCATTTCCTGTGGGGGTAGGAAATCTCCTCTTCTGCAGTCCGTCTGGTGTCCTAAACACACACTGTATGCTGAGCTGCTGTCAGGCCTTCACCAGTCCTGCTCTCGGCCAGCTACTCAGGGGGTATGTAAATCAGCCTGAGGATTCTCCCTGCAATAGCCTTTTATTCAGGGAAAATTCTAATCTCTGTACAGAAAAGAAACTCAGCACAAGACTTAACCATAACTTTACTGTGAATTTACCCAGGCTTCAACAGCATCTAACCAAGTCTCCAACACTCAGTCAGAGACTTATGTGGAGATTGCAATCTCTTTCCTCCCACAGGTCACAATCTTTTATGTGTTTGCACTGTACTTGCAATTACCAGCATATTGTCAGCTTTCATTTACTGGACAGGAAGAGAATGCTGTGAGTGTGGCTGGCACCACATTTTTATGTTTTCTAAAAGGGCTTGTGCTTCTGCTATGAATGCTGGATTAATCCTGCTTTGACACCTATCTCTCACTTTCTCTCACTCTCCAGTGAGTTAACGTAAAATCCCTTAGACAGATGGGCTGTGAAGAGAAATAAAAACAGAAGAAATGAAGCAGAGAAAATAAAACAAAGGCAGGACAAAAAGATTAAGAAACAGGAGTGATGAGAGGAGTTGAGGAGAAATATGCATGAATGGCACTTGACCATCCTTGGGGCCTATTTAGCAAGTGCAGCTTGTCACTGATAGTGATGCTTTTTGTATTCATTCATGGGATGTTAGCACTGCTGGCAAGGCCAGCATTTATTGCCCAACCCTAATAGCCCTTCTGGTGTAAAAACACCCACAGTGCTGTTAGGAAGGGAATCTCAGGATTTTGACCCAGTGACGGTGAAGGAACGGCAATATATTTCCAAGTCAGGATGGTGTGTGACTTGGTGGGAAACTTGCAGGTGGCATTGTTCCCATTGACCTGTTCCCTTGTCCTTCTAGGTGGTAGAGGTCAAGGGTTTGGAAGGTGTGGTTGAAGGAGCCTTGGCCAGTTGCTGCATTGCATCTTGTAGATGGTACACACTGATACCACTGTGCGCCAGTGGTGGAGGGAGCGAATGTTTAAGGTGGTGGATGGGGTGCCGATCAAGCGGACATCTTTGTTCTGGATGGTGTCAAGCTTTTTGAGTGTTGTTGGCGCCACACTCATCCAAGCAAGTGGATAGTATTCCATCACACTCCTGACTTGTGCCTTGTAGATGGTAGACATGCTTTCGGAGTCAAGAGGTGAGTTACTCGCTGTAGAATTCCCATCCTCTGACCTGCTCTTGTAGCCACAGCATTTATATGGCTGGTCCAGTTAAGTTTCTGGTCAATGGTAATCCTCAGGATGTTGATGGTGGGGGATTCAGCAATGGTAATGCCATTGAATGTCAAGAGGAGATGGTTAGATTCTGTCTTGTTGGAGATGGTCATTCCTTGGCACTTGTGTGAGGCTAATGTTACTTGCCATTTATTAGCACAAGCCTGAATGGTGTCCAGTTTTTGCTGCATGTGGGCACAGACTGCTTCAGTATCTGAAGAGTTGTGAATGGGACTGAACGTGCAATCATCAGTGAACATCCCCATTTCTGACCTTATGATGGAGGGAAGATCATTGATGAAGCAGCTGAAGATGGTTGGGCCTAGGACACTACCCTAATTAACACCTGTAGCGATGTCCTGCAACTGAGATGTTTGGCCTCCAACAACCATAAACATCTACCTTTGTGCTAGACATGACTCCAGCCAGTGGAGAGTTTCCACCCGATTCCCATTGACTTCAATTTTATTCAAGCTGCTTGATGTTATATTGGTCAAATGCTACCTTGATGTCAAGAGCAGCCACTCTCAACTCACCTCTGAAATTCAGCTCTTTTGTCCATGTTTAGACCAAGGCTGTAATGAGGTTTGTAGTCAAGTGGTCCTGGTGGAACCCAAACTGAGCATCAAGGTGCAGGTTATTGCTGGATAAGTGCTGCTGGATAGCACTGCCAATGTCACTTTCCATCACTTTGCTGATGATTGAGAGTATACTGATGGGGCGGTAATTGGCCAGATTGGATTTGTCCTACATTTTGTGGACAGGACATATCTGGGCAATTTTCCACATTGTTGGGTAGATGCCAGTGTTGTAGCTGTACTGGAACAACTTGGCTAGGGGCACATCTAGTTCTGGAACACAAGTTTTCAGCACTACAGCCAGGATGTTATCGGGGGCCTTAGCCTTTGCTATATCCAGTGCGTTCAACAGTTTTTTGATATTATGTGCAGTGAATTGAATTGGCTGAAGATTGGAATCTGTGATGGTGGGGATCTCAGGAAGAGGTTGAGATGGATCATCCACTTGGTACTTCTGGCTGAAGATGGTTGCAAATGCATCAGCCTTGTCTTTTTGAACCCACATACTGGGTTCCCTCAACATTGAGGATGGGGATATTTGTGAAGTCTCCTCTTCCCATTAGTGGTTTAATTGCCCACCACAATTCACAATTGGATGTGGCAGGACTGCAGAGCTGTGATCTGATCTGTTGGTTGTGGGATCGCTTAGCTCTGTCTATAGCATTCTGCTTCCCTACTTAGCATGTTTCAGCAATAACCTGCACCTTGTGCTCAGTTTGGGTTCCACCAGGACCACTTGACTGCAAACCTGTGTTGTAGCTTCACCAGGTTGGTACCTCATTTTTAGGTATGTCTGGTGGTGCCCCTGGCATACTCTCCTATACTGCTCATTGAACCAAAGTTGGTCTTTTGGCTTAATGGTAATTGTAGAGTGAGGGATATGCTGGGTCATGAGGTTACATAACGTGGTGGAGTACAATTCTGCTGCTGCTGATGGCCCACAGTGCCTCATGGATGCCCAGCTTTGAGTTGCCATATCTGATGTGAATCTATTCCATTTAGCATGGCAGTTGTGCTACACAACACGAAGGAAGGTGCACTCAGTGTGAAGGCAGGATTTAGTCTCCACAACGACTGTGCGTTGGTCATTCCTACCACTCCTCTCATGGTCAGATGCATCTGCAGAAAGTAGACTGATCAGGACAAGTTCAAATAACTTTTTCCCTTTTATTGGTTCTCTCATCATCTGCTGCAGACCCAGTCTGGCAGATATTTCCTTCAGGATAGACATGAAAGACCGCCCACCTCGTGGTGCTTCTTCCAAATGGTATTAAACATAGAGGAGTACTGATTCATCAGTTGAGGAACAGCAGTAGGTGATAATCAGGTGCCTTGAGACCTCATGGGGCCCCGAGTTAATTTTGAGGGCTCCCTTCCACCACCTCTGATGGTGATTGAAAGGTATGATTTTGTGAGTATGACTATGTCAGGCTGTTGCGTGACTAGTCTGTGGCACAACTCTCCCAATTTTGACACATGTCCCCAGATGTTAGTGAGGAGGTCTTTGCAGGGTTGATTGAGCTGAGGGTGCCTATATCATATCGCATCCCTCAGTCGATGTCGGGTGGTCCATCTGGTTTTATTCCTATTGGACTTTTCTGTCACAGTTTTGATGCAATTGCATGGCTTACTAGGCCATTTCAGAGAGCACTTAAGAGTCAACCACATCACTGTGGATCTGGAATCACATGTAGACCAGACTGGGTAAAGATGGCCCTTCAAGACATTAGTGAACCAGATAGGTTTTTACAACAATCCAGTGCCTCATGACCACTATCAATGAGGCTAGCTTTTATTTTCCAGATTGAATTTATTCTGAATTGAATCCCAGCTGCCGTGGTGGGATTTGAACTTGTGCCAAGAGCATTGGTCCAGTCCTACCGAATTACTAGCCCAGTAACTTTACCACTATGCTATCATTCCCGGTTTATATTTTACATGCATCTCTGTTCTATAATATGCTGTTGAAATCTCATACCTAGGATTTGTCCAGTGCCAACAGCCCTGTTTAACCCCTAGAATTCCTACCAGTAAATCCTGAACACATTTCACAGTAGCTGTGGGAGAAAAGCAGATGATATGGAACATGAAGAGATTTCAACTTTTATGCCATGGGTTCCTTCCAAGTTGTAGCTGCTGACATCAGTGACATTTCACAGTTCAAAGTTCACTGCTGTATCTAGGAGGTTACTACACTAGTAGGAACACCTATGTCTTCTTCCCTATGAGCAAAATGACGCAGTACTGGAGAGCACTTGGCTTGACCTGCTTGGTAGAACTCCCCAGAGAGCAGGGTGCCACAGACTGCAGAAAATTATCATGCATCCTTCATATTATCAGCTTGACATCATTATCAATCATAAGGGGCTGTGATCTGTCAGGTGCAGCTGCTTTTTGACAATGCAGTTCTTTTAGTTTTTAGTTTAGTTTAGAGATACAGCACTGAAACAGGCCCTTCGGCCCACTGAGTCTGTGCCGACCATCAACCACCCATTTATACTAATCCTACACTAATTCCATATTCCTACCACATCCCCACCTGTCCCTATATTTTCCCTACCACCTACCTACACTAGGGGCAATTTCTAATGGCCAATTTACCTACCAACCTGCCTCTGCCTACTATCCAAACAGCAGCCATTATTCTTTCATCCTGTGCCAGTCCTCTGTGTCACCTTTATTCAAGCCAGGCTAGCAACTTACAGGCTGACTACTGGGCAACAAGGACTTTCACCTTTGGAAATGGCTTATGATTCCTGTCTGGAACCCAGATACAGCTGCAGAGCTGATCTACAACAAGGTTATGTTACCTCCAGAAACATCTTTGAACAATTGGTGTGCACAAGCTTCTGCTGCCCGGATCATTCTGGAGGAGCTTTGCAGTACACACCTCAGTCAGTATCCAGATTTGTGGTTGTCTGCTACATGTTGCACAACTTTGCCATCACAATGGACGAGCCCTATCACTGCCAGGGCAGCAACAAGTGCAAGAGGAGGAATAAAGGGAGGAGGAGAGACCACCACTGCTCCAAACTGCCAGAACTCCTGGAGACCAGCTTATCGAGGAGTGTTTCATCTAAATCAGCACTCACATTTTCAATACAGTCATTGTCATCACCGTCCTTACTACCACCACCTGATTGCTTTCCTTCACCCCAGCCTTATGAGCCTTCTCTTCACTGCAAAGATAAATCCAGAACAAAAAAACAAATTTATCAAACAAATACTAGCACAGTAGATGGCTTAGCTAGCCAAAAATTTACTAATAACCTTTGTGTCTGTCTTGTGTGCTCCTCTCCTATCCTGGTGCCCCTACAAAATGTTTCCCCAGTAATTTAGGGCGGCACAGTGGCGCAGTGGTTAGCACCGCAGCCTCACAGCTCCAGGGACCCGGGTTCGATTCTGGGTACTGCCTGTGTGGAGTTTGCAAGTTCTCCCTGTGTCTGCGTGGGTTTTCTCCGGGTGCTCCGGTTTCCTCCCACAAGCCAAAAGACTTGCAGGTTTTTAGGTAAATTGGCCATTATAAATTGTCACCAGTATAGGTAGGTGGTAGGGAAATATAGGGATAGGTGGGGATGTTTGTTGGGAATATGGGATTAGTGTAGGATTAGTATAAATGGGTGGTTGATGTTCGGCACAGACTCGGTGGGCTGAAGGGCCTGTTTCAGTGCTGTATCTCTAATCTAATCTAAACTATAGTTTGGGAGGTGGAAGGCTGTTGAGTTTCCATTGAGAACACATCAGATGGCCAGGGAGAATAGCCTCGAGCAGCTCTGGGCCTAGCGTGCCTGGCTTTAGACTGCACCATGTTGGTGTGGCTGAGCTAGCTGTGTGGTTCTACCAAGTGTTGTGGGATCGCTTTGAGACTGTAAGTGAAGGCTACTGAAGGAAGTGATATTTCGTCACACGTGACCATAGAGTTGTGGGTGTAGTCTGACAGAGTGAGACATGTGTAGATGTGCTCCTGTAGTAGCTGTGTATATGTATATATATATATTCTAGTAAATTTATAATAAAAATCTACATATTCTTTGGATATTACTTGTAGTCCTGTGAATCTTACAATAGTTAACATACCAAAGGAACAAGTAATATTACACCAAGGGCAGTGGCGAATTGAATGGCGGAAGAGCAGTCATGCTGTCATCCTGAATGAGGACAGCAGGTGTCAGTAAATTGGGTCTATTCTGCCTGGAGTTTGGAGGAAAAGAGGTGATCTCATTGAAACATATAAGATCCTGAAAGGGCTTGACAGGGTAGAAACTGGGAGGTTGTTTCCCCCGGCTGGGGAATCTGGAACACAGGCACAGTCTCAGGATAAGAGATCAATAATTTAGGATTGAAATAAAGAGAAATTTCTTAGAGGGTCGTGAATCTTTGGAATTGTCTACTTCAGAGGATTGTGGATGCTCTATAGGTGAACATATTGAAAGCTGGGATTGATAGATTATTGATCTCTCGGGGAATCAAGGAATATGGGGAGCAGGCAGGAAAATGGAGTTGAGGCAGATCAGCTATGATCGTATTGAATGGCGGAGCAGGCTTGAGAGGCCATATCGGCCACTCGTGTTACAATTTCTTATGTTCTTATGTTCTCACGGAGCCATGGCCATTCTCCTGGGTCTGTGCCTCAGCAGCACTATGGCTCTGTCAATGGCAGCTTGTCACACAGAGTGTATGGGTCAGATAGAAGTCAGAAGGAAAATAGAAGATAAGGTATGAAGAAATGGCAGTGTGAATATAATCAGTAGGCAGCACAAATATTGTGAGCTACCTGAGTCTATACTAATAGGCGTATGCTCGGTCGTGATCAAATTTCTAGCCCACATTTAATAAACACTTTGCAAAACTGTTACATAAAAACTATTTCTTACTAAAAACTAAATGAATGAATCAAAAATAATATACCATCATTTTTATTTTTTTTTATTCATTCATGGGATATGGGCGTCACTGGCTAGGCCAACATTTAACAGTAGCATCAAGTTAAAACAAAAATATAAAAATATATGAAAAATAAAAAGCTTAAAAAAAGGAAACCTTAAATGGACAGAAGATTGGCTAGCTAACAGGAAACAGAGAGTAGGCATAAATGAATGATTTTCTGCTTGGCAAGATGTAACAAATGGTGTGTCACAGGGATCTGTGCTGGGGCCTCAACTTTTTACAATTTATATTAATGACTTGGATGAAGGGACCGAAGGTATGGTTGCTAAATTTGATGATGACACAATGATAGGTAGGAAAGTAACTTGTGAAGAGGACATAGGGGTAAACAAAGGGATATAGATAGGTTAAGTGAGTGGGCAAAGATCTGGCAAATGGAGTATAATGTGGGAAAATGTGAAATTGTCCATTTTGGTAATGGTGAGAGTTGCAAAGCTCTGGGATGCAGAGGGATCTGGGTATCCTAGTGCATGAATCACAAAAGGTTCAGGAAGTAGAGATGAGGAGAAATTTTTTCCGTCAGAGTGTCGTGAGTCTTTGGAACTCTCTTCCTCAAAAGACGGTGAGAGCAGTCTTTGGATATTTCTAAGGCAGAGGTGGATAGATTCTTGATAAAGAAAGGGGTGAAAGATTATTGGGGGTAGGTGGGAATGTGGAGTTGAAGTTACAATCAGATCAGCCATGATCTTATTGAATGGCAGAACAGGCTGAAGGGGCCGAGTGGCCTACTCCTGGTCCTAATTCGCATGTACGCATGTTCGTATGTTAAAGAAGTTCCCAGTAAACATGCATTTATTAAACCTTTTATGAAGATTTAATAAAAATGTGCAAGTTTTATCAATTACTGAGTATAAAATTGAAAACACCACAATGGAGATGGCATTTCTCACACAATGGTACATCAAATATGTAGTGGTGATCTGCCCAAAGGCAGGTCCTCTGCTCATTTCTCCATGCCTCATGGTCCTGTGCTTTTCTCTTCAGTTGCTCGTAAGAGCCTCCCTTTTTTTAACTTCCATGAGAAATGAGTAACATGTCTAGGGAAAATGTACTTGGAGTGGTTTCCCATTGCCTTCCTCAATTTGCTTTAAAGACAACACAAGTCCTCTTCCCAAAAGATCTTCCACCTGTAAGCAGCCGTTGTCCCTCGAGGTTTTAGCTCTTCCGCCATCATCACCGAAAGCTTGCTGGTTCCACCATTGGCCATGGCTCGTAACCCTGAGCATGAGACCCTTACCTGGGCCTAAGGCAACTCACAAAATGGCAAGGACGACCATGCCCTGAGGGTTCAAATGACCCTGCTACCCTAATTAAACAGCCATTATATTAATACCTTTTAAGCTTTGGGTATTGTTCTGTGTGAAGAATGCAGATATAAGATCACACAACAATTAAATTTATAATCAGAGAAGTGAATTACCCTGAATCTGAGTAATTTACACTGGCTCACTGTAAGTCTACTTTAAGGAGTTTATTGTCAAACTAATTACCAAACAGTACAGTGGGTTGGGGTGGGGGGGGGGGGGTGGGGGGGTTGGTGGTGTGTCTTACCCTGCTGTTTCCTCTCATGGTCAGAAAGGCTTTCTTACACCCAGCTGTTTATGTCCATTGCCTTACACTGTAAGTCACAACTGCTTAGGTCATGCCCAGCTGTTAGGTGTTGGAAAAGAGTTTGCATTCTTTCTTCAAGGCTGAAGAGTTTGCCTAATAAGGATTTCCAGTGATTAAGTCAAGACATTCCTTTTATTTCTTTCCTTTATTTCTGCAAACCAAATACATGCTTGATTTACTGACTGGGAACTAACTGATTGCTGAAGGATTAAAGTCCTGACATTACTTGCAAAACTGTGGCTTTCCCTCACCTAGTCAAACAAAGGCTGATCAACATCAACAACTTGCATACATGTAGTGTCTTTAATGTCGTGAAATAAAAATAATCCAAGTCATTTCACAGGAGCATGGTCAGATAAAATTTGACACCAAGCCACATAAGGCAACATTAGGACAGTTGACCAAAAGCTTTATCAAAGAGGTAGACTTTAAGCAGCGTCTTCAAGGTGGAGAGAGAGAGAGATGGAGAGGTTTAGGGAGGGAACT
Organism: Heterodontus francisci; assembly: GCF_036365525.1. Classification (NCBI taxonomy): domain Eukaryota; kingdom Metazoa; phylum Chordata; class Chondrichthyes; order Heterodontiformes; family Heterodontidae; genus Heterodontus; species Heterodontus francisci. Next base: position 117,316,757 of record NC_090372.1, on the reverse strand, counting down.
CCACAGCTTAAGCCCAGACAGCTGAAAGCATATTCAGCTTTATAAGTTTATTATAAAACATAATTTTTGTTGAATACTTAGAAAATCAATAAGAATGGACTTTGCTAATATTCAACTGGTTTGTATGTCCATGTTGTTTGTAGTTTATATTAGGTGGATAATTTTAACCCCCAAAATGGGCAGATTTGGTCAGATGGGAAGTTAAAATGTGAAAAATCTCAAACCCGAACACAATCCTCTTCGAACCCGCCCATTTCGGTAGGCGAGATGGAAAGGTAGGCAACAAGTCCACTCCCAGGTTGCTCATTTAAATATTTAATACAACTGCGATTTATACAGAAATATCTGTATTTCAAACTTAACACTGGTCAGCGGGGTTTCTCAGACTTTGGAAAACCTGGCAGGTAAAGGGAGGTGACGACTGTTGCATAGAACAACTAAGTATCTTTCCAGCACTACATGAGGGCTAAGAGGAGAAGAAGTACTTTCCACTGGCCCACCAAGCAAAGCTATTCATCTCCCCAGAGATCAGACCCACCCCTTTGATCACAGAGCCCATCACTTCCTCCAATCCCTCTCCAAACTCCCCCTAATCTCTCTCTGACTGCCCTTCCCCCATTTCTGCCCAGATCTCTCTCTCAACTCCACGATCATCCCAGACCCTCCATATCAAGCTGTATCCATGCATTCCCTTGTGATCTCTACCCTGAGAAGCAGGAAAGCTAGATGTTCCTGGGCTATGGCCTTCTCTACAGAGTTCTCCATCCAGCCAGGAGCCAAGCATGTCATTCAGGCTAGCTTCAGGGCAAGGAACCAGTTAAAAAAACATGCACGTCATGAAGTTAAAACTTCACGGTGTTAACTTTTCCCACCCTAGCTTGGAATCCCACCGCAGTAAATGTTGGGGCAACTATTCAACTGCAGTAGTCTGAAATAAAGATTGCCAAACCTTAGGACAAAAAAAGGTAGAAACAGAGGCATTGGTCTATATATTGGATTGTGTCCCAATTGGGTTGTGAACTAGGCACAGTACATGCTGGACATACCTAATGAGGCTGATGTAAGAACCAAACCAAATTGGTCCTCCTGCCTCTTTTAGGGTGATGCCACATGCACTAAACCCATCAGCAGCCCCCCAATGAGAGGACTGTAGAAGTCACAAGTAGCAGGAAGAAACAGCCATCCAGTCTAAGTGCTGAAATATTGACAGTAGTTTAAGGGCCATGTCATGACCAAATTCTGAGAAGGCTCCCATTGAAATGTAGCAGCTAGTCCTTCTACTGAGGTAACACTTTGAAGGAACATAAGAATAGGTAGAAGAAACCAGAGAGCATAGTCTCTCACCAGGCGCAAGCACAAGGAACATAAAGGGCTGGATTTTTAGGACCCGCCAGGGATGAGAATGGAAGCGAGTGGGTGATGAAAATACCGGCACCAGCTGGCATGCCAGTTTCCCGTCTCTGTTCCCGCCGCCAGCAAGTATCATCAGGGCAGGGGTGACCAACCCCAAGAACCCGCCCGATCTGCTAAAGTGTGCAATAAATGTTTAAAGATGTATTATACTTAATATGTTTTTAATAAATAACTAGGAGATGGCGGGCCTTCCCTAACCCCACCAATGGTCATTTCACTGCCCAATATTTACAAAACCTACCTTATTCCCTACCCGAACTTTACCCCCCAACCTTCTAACTTTTGCCCTTCAACCTCTTCCCACCATCCCCACAGCCAATAAAAATTGTTTTCCCCAAACCCCCACCCTACCCAACGTGAAAAGTTTATTCCTCCCCCCTCCCCACCAAGTTCTCGCCTTGGAACTCCATACAGAGCTCTGAAGGCGCACAAGCTGTGTTCGACAGCCGTAAGATTGGCGTGGGCCGGCTGCCGCCAGCAGGTAGGTTCATTTAAATCTAATTTTTATTAAGTTGAATATTTAGATGCAGGCCCTGCCGCCAGGCGGCGGAGGAACCTCAGTGCGGCACCCCGCCACCAGTAATATGCGGAGAGCCCTTGTCAACATTGGGGGTCGAGGCGGGCCTCTCCATGCTGAATGTTACGGGCACCCCCGCCGTGACCCAAGGTGTCGAGGAGCTGGTAAAATTCAGACCAGTATTTTGCCTGACGAGGTGGCTTCCACTCACAGCCACTGCTTTGCGGTGCTCTCCTTGTGTCCTTGAAGGAGGTGGAGGCAGGCTGCAAACTTAGCTGTAGTTGAGGCTGAGAGGCACATGGCTGTTGTCCTCATCATGAAGGTGCCAATAGGGGCACCTCCAGAGGGTGCTGCAGTGGCATCAATGCAGAAGCAGCCTCCGTTACTGGCCCCTGCTGCATAGATGGTCCCCTCAGTCAGAGGGGCCAAGGAGGCTGATGATGATGATGCCACCACATGAGGGGTGGCAGCCTCATCTTCCTCAGTGGCAGCCTCAGCCCTTGGCTGGCGCTTTGGATGGCCGGAAGGGAGCACCAGCTGGAGCACAACTGGCATCCATTCCAAACATCTCTGTGCCATCAGCGCCACTGACCAGTCCATGCTACAGAGTGTGGCATGCACTCTGTGAACATCAGTGTGCATTTACTGCATGCAGTCCGAGTGCTGCCGTATATGGCTCTCCATGAGGTTGGCCACTTTCTCAATGGAGAAGCTCTTGTGCTCGAACTCCTGAGCCATGGTGGTGCACATGAGCTGAATGGACTCCTCTCAGCCCATGACCCTGCACTGCCTCAGGGAATTCTGACATGTGGGAACGCATCTGTTGCTGCTGGTCTAAGTAGAGCCTCCTTTCCTATGACTCCTAAGGCTCTGCATCTGTGCCCAGCTAAGCAGGTCTGTGTCTGTCCTCTGACCTCTGAGGGGGTCTGCCACAGCTACCTCTGCATCTCTCAACTCTTCCTGCACACTCGTGCCATGCTCATCACCCAGTGCCACCCGATCTATGCACACGCGAGGACCCACCGAAGGGACTGTATCTGAGCAGGTGGATGGTGCACTTGTAAGGTGTGATGGTGCTAGCTCTGAGGTCTCCTCTGGCAGTACTTAGTCTGGTGCAGGTACAAGAACCTGCCCTCTGCCTCAACATTTGAAGTTGTGGGAGACACAAGAGATCATGAGAACTAACATTGGAGAGTAGAAGCCTCTGCAGTGCTGAGGTTTTCCAATGCAGCCAGGTCTTTGACATCCTGTCAGACAGGCTGGAGCGCAATGCAACCCCTTAATCTACGCATTCCAGTTTCTATTCACCATCTCCACCAGGTATACCCATTTCACCTTCCCCAACTTGCTCGTGGTCAGCAGCCCTGGTAATCTTCAGTGCTCCCTGTCCATGGTGTTGATGATGTACAGGATGGGAACCCTCCTCCTGTCTGGGCTTTTTCGCGAGCATTGTGAGCCTGTTTCTACTGCAAGGACAGAAGAGAGAGAGACAGAAGGCACCGCTGGCCTTGATGGCCAATGCCAGTGGCTCTTTGACATAGGAAGCTGCATGTATCAGTACTGGCAGGTCCTCAACAGTACTAGGGCTTTGAGCCATGCTGAGGAGTCAGTAAGTACCCATACACACTCCTCCCATATTCAGGAGCAGCATGTTCTCTTAGGTTCCTCAGCTGGAGTTTCTGCTGGGGGGTAAATACCCAGAGGCCTTTCATGAGGGTCTGGCATTGTATTCACCTTGTCAGAGTGAATAAGGTCATTGAACCTCTTCCTGAACTGCACCCAGTTCTCCCAGACCACACTCAGTTTACTCACAGTCTCCGCCACCTCGATCCAGGCCTGCTTGGTCTGGGAGGGCGCCTTCTTCTGCCACCCTCTGGAAAGAGGACCTACCCTCTGTCCCTCATTGCCTCCAGGAGGACCTCCAGATCCGCATCCACAAAACAAGGGGTTGCCTTGCCCCAGGTTCCAGCCTTCTCCCTCTCCTGCTCCATCAAAAATACAGCAATTATTTCATGAAATTGCAGCCAGAGTAATGGCTGCTGTGGTTGGTTTGAATCTTTCAGTCCCACTTCCATTCTCGCCCCTGCAGGCGCTAATGGGCTGCCCAACCAGCCCAATAGGCCCCCAAACAGTCACATAAACAAATAAACTGGTTGTTACCGCTTTGGAATGTCGTGTGGAGAAATGTATGAGTTCATCATGGCCCCCTAGCAACAGATACATGGCTGACATGAATAGGCTGGGCTTTCATTCCAAAGGCACCATATGAGATTTTTAGAAAATAAATTCATTTTACTTTTACCATCAGTTAGGTTTATGGCAAATTTGATAAACTAAAGATCCATTATGAAGAACAAAATACAGATCTAACATACTGTAAACTAAAGTAATCGCAAACAACTTGCAATATTGAACATTTGCGATTGAATTTATTCAATCAGAAACTCTCTTAAAAGGCACTTTAATCACAGGACGTACTACTGTAACATATTTCTAGTACTACAGGATGTAAAAAGGGAAGCAGGAAATGCTGACTCAGTATCATATTCTGGTTAGTTTTAGTTACTGTGAAATTATCTGAAGGTTCATCGCAGAAAACAGGACATGGTCACAGATACATAAACACAGCCAGTGGCTTATAACTACTTTTTTAAAGGGTTTTTAAAAAAGTTTATACAGTACCTCAGTCATCTTTTCTAAAGAGTTCTGTGGTCACATGAAGCACCCCAAGCCAATTAATGCAGCAATCCCAAACAAGTTCTGCCGCAAGAGAAAGTGAATTTTGCAGCCCATTACTAAGTGGTCCACACATAATTGCAATTTAAGAAAACTGTAACAGTAACAATTTTCAGATTTAAAAAATGGCACATGTTTAGAGAGCAGCAACTGAATTGTGGAGACAGACAGCAGCAGATCATGAGCTGAGATAAAGACAGCAGTAAACAGTAGTAGAAGCAGAAGCGGAAGCCTGGAGCAACTAATCTGCAGCTTGCCAGTCAGACGCCTGTAGTCAGCCAGCCTGAAACCACACTCCCCCAGCCGTGTCGCTAGCAACCATATTTTTAATAAAAAGAGTTTTTTTAGCCTTACTTTGGCAGAGGCACCTTAACTAAAGATTACTGTCCCCTGAACTTTTGCCATTAAACTTTAGAAAAAAATCTGCAAATTTTAAGCACATGGTAGTGATGAGGGTTTTACCTACATTGTCCTGCAATTGTGAAACCAAACTATACTTTATTGCCCCACCTACTGCAGCATTAGCATTAGTGATAGCTGTGCTTATGCCAGGGAAGGTAGAGCCCTGTGTGTTCATAATCACGTGCACTGAGCTCAATTTACCAACCTCCAGTGACATTTCTAATAGAAAGGAACTGGTATTAAAGTAGTTAGCATAATCTGCATAACTCAAATCCCTAGATGTAAGGGAATGATCTGACATGATACCAACAGAATTATTTCAGACGAGATACTTGATGGTATTAATCATATATCACTTACTCTGTATTTTTAGAATGCAAATAATTTTTATTTATTTAAAGGTTCAGGCTCCGAAATTCCCGAGAGTCTGCTGTACAAGTGTAAGTATGGTGAAGGAGGACCCAACCATTCCAACCATAACGTAGTGACAGTGATAGTACTAACATACCTTGCTGCCATATAAGATTCCTGCACGGTGAATTTGCGGCTCTAACACCTGTATTCTTTTTCTTTATCGGATAATCTTGCATTTAATAAAAGGAAGCAACAAGCAACTGGTAGTCCAGATCTGTATACTTAGTATTTGTGAAGAAGTACATTTAATAGGCTCCAATAACTTAGAGGTCAGTGGAACTGAGGGAATATGATCTGGAGCCGCTTCTAAAACTTAATACTCTATATAGTGCATATTCTTATTTTCACAATAAATAATACCTTTGGCATTGTTATATATTGGGAGGAATTTGTAAAGAAAGACAGGCACCAAGGTGGCCAGATCACAGGTTTAATAATGTCAACACGCACAGGGCATGCTCATAACATAGGAATATATTCCACTGCTTCCCCCTTTAAAAAAAATAAAAAATTTACACGAACCATACAACTTCAAAAACAAACAAATCTTTGAGAATATGCACAATCGGCAAAGTAACAACTGACTCTTTTTCTTCAAACAATATCTATAAATCAAGTCTAACAACTGGTTTACAAAATCTTCCTGATTTTCTCACAGGTTTTGGTGTAGAGTCAGGCTTTGGACTGTTTGGTTTCAGTTCAGGACTTACAGAAGATCTTGTTTCTTTTCTTGAAACTGGTACTTCAGACACCGAGGTCTGAACTGGTTCACACTCTGGCAAAAGCTCACTATCAAGTAGGGCATGATCAAGTTTTGGATCATCCCTCACTGGAAACTCTTGGAAATGGGCGAGTCGCCCATGACTATGGTTGTAAATGAGTTTTTGGCAGCTTATTCCTGCAGTTTTGACAAAATGGTACATTTGCTCACTAATGATTGTAGATCACTGTCTAGAAACTTCTGGCTATAGATTTCATGCTAAACATACCCGTATTTTCAGTATGAAGTTCTGCCAGAATCGTGTCTCTTAAAGAACTGCCACTCTATGACCCCATTTAATAGGAACATTGGAATATAGGAGCAAGAGTAGGCCATTCAGCCCATCAAGCCTGCTCCACCATTCAATACGATCTTGGCTGATCATCCACTTCAATGCTTTTTTCCCACACTATCCCCATATCCCTTTATGTCATTGATATTTAGAAATATGTCAATCTGCTTTAAACATACTCATGACTGAGCATCTACAGCCCTCTGGGGTAGAGAATTCCAAAGATTCACAACCCTCTGAGTAAAGAAATTTCTCCTCATCTCTGATCTAAGTGGCTTCCCCCTTATTTTGAAATTGTGTCCCCTGGTTCTAAGCTCCCCAACCAGCGGAAACATCTTACCTGCATTTACCCTGTCTAACCCTTTAAATATCTTGTAGGTTTCAATGGAGATCACCTCTCATTCTTTGAAACTCGAGAGAATACAGGCCGAGTTTCCCCAATCTCACTTCAAAGGACACTCCTGCCATCCTGGGAACAAGTCTGGTGAACCTTCGTTACACTCCCTATATGGCAATAATATCCTTCCTAAGGTAAGGGGACCAAAACTGTACACAAAACTGTGCAGTCTAACCAAGGTTCTATACAATTAAAGCAAGACTTCACTACTCCTGTACTCAAATCCTCTGTTCACATGACAACTTGTTATATCGATTGTGGAATAGTTTCAGTTCCTCATCTGTATACCAGTCAAACTCTGTCCGACTATTCTGTTTGTAGACTCTTTTTACAACTGGTCTTTCTGAGTTTCAGCTGTAATTGCAGTGACTGGAAAGTCCTCATCCACAACTCAGATTGCACCTTCGCAGTTTACTTTAGAGGTTTCATGTGGCAAACGTAACAATGCCTCAGCTATAGCATTCTCCTTTGAGCTATGATATTTCAAGTCACAGGTGTACTTTGAGAGAGTACAGTCCATTGCTGCATCCTTGATGCTGCCATTGTCAATATTGCAGACTTTGGACCCAGAGTAGACACGAGGGATTTATGATCTGTAACTAGCGAAAGTTTCTACCCAACAGAAACTGGTGAAACACTTTGATTTGGAAGTTGATTCCAAGCACTTCCTTTTCTATCCGTGCATAGATACGTTCACTCTTAACAAAGAACAAGGTACTACCACTCTGTGACCCCATTTACTGCAACCCTGTTCACATAATAACTCGTTACATTGACTGTGGAACAGTTTCAGTTCCTCATCTGTATACCAGTCAAACTCTGTCCAACCATTTAAAGTCTGTTTTTGGATTCTTTTTAGAATTAGGTCTTTCTGAGTTTCTAGTTCATGTGACACAAATGCTTGACCATCATCCATGACATGACTAATCATTGCTCCAACTCCATAGTTTGAAGTATCTTATGCTAGCTTCAGGACACGATTTGTGTCATAATGAACGAGTAGTGCATCACTGGTCAAGCTTCTCTTACATGCATCGTAAGCATCTTGTTGTGCTTTAGATCATTCCCAGTTCACATCTTTCTTCAGCAACTTGTAGAGGAGCTAATACTGTTGCAAGGTCAGGCAGAAATCATGAGTAGTATTGAACCATGCCTAGAAAAAAATCTAAACTCAGACACATATTTTCCCTTTGGGGCACTGACTAATGCTTGTATCTTTGCTTTCACTGGCTGTAATCCTTCTTCATTGATATTCAAGCCAAGGTACACTACCTCAGATTGCATGAAAGCACACTTGCTCCTTTTCAACATCGCATTGTGATCATTGAGCCTTTTTACACTTCGTCCAACACTTGAAGATTCTCTTCCTCTGCTGCGGTCGCAATCAACACAGTATCCTGATTACACAAGCAATGTGCACTATTTGCAAAATCTTATCCATTGTAGCTTGGAAGATTTTTAGCAAAAACTTCACAACATAGGGCAGCTTCATGTAGGTGTATAACCTCATGTGTGTTTATTATGAGATACTGATGACTCTCGTGATCCACATTGAGTTCTGCATAGCATGGGACAAATCTAACTTCCTGAATAATTTAGATTCCGCTAACTCCGCATACAAATCTTCAAAGGTCAGTCGTGGATACTGCTCATCATCCACTGCCTGGTTGATTGTGACTTTGCAGTCCCTGCATAGTCTTATATTTTAAAAGCAAAATACTGCAGATGCTGTAAATCTGAAATAAAAACCGAAAGTGTTGGAAATTGGAAGTTTGGGCGGCACAGTGGCGCAGTGGTTAGCACTGCAGTCTCACAGCTCCAGCGACCCTGGTTCAATTCTGGGTACTGCCTGTGTGGAGTTTGCAAGTTCTCCCTGTGTCTGCGTGGGTTTTCTCCCACATGCCAAAAGACTTGCAGGTTGGTAGGTAAATTGGCCATTATAAATTGCCACTAGTATAGGTAGGTGGTAGGGAAATATAGGGACAGGTGGGGATGTGGTAGGAATATGGGATTAGTGTAGGATTAGTATAAATGGGTGGTTGATGGTCGGCACAGACTCGGTGGGCCAAAGGGCCTGTTTCAGTGCTGTATCTCTAAACATAAACAATACTCAGCAGCTCTGGCACCATCTGTGGAGAGAGAAGCATAGTTAATGTTTCAGGTCGGTGACCTTTCATCAAAACTGGCAAAAGTTAGAAATGTAATGGGCTTTGAGCAAGTGAAAGGGGGGAGGGGGAAGAAGAAGTATGTGATAGGGCACAGGGCAGGAGAAATTAACAACAGAGATGTCACAAAATAAAATTCTTATGGTTTTGTCTGACTTGGGCACTACTACAATTCGTGTTGCCTAATCACTATGATTCAGTTTTCACTTGCACACCTTTCTTCTCTAGCTTCTTTAGTTCCTCTTCATCCTGGGGTTTGAGAGCATTAAGAACCCGCCAAGCTTTGCAATATACTGGTTTTGCATCATGCCTAATTTGGATGTGCACTTTCACACCGATTTATACCTTCATAGCTATCCTCTAAAATGTCCCTATAACTATTCAATATCTGATCAAGCTTCTCAGTTATCTCAACATGGAAAACAAATTTCCAATCTAACTTCAGCTTACGAAGCCAGTCTTTGCCCATTAAACGTTGATTTGCTGACACACCTTGCTACAACAATGGGTAACTTGAGGGACTTGCCCTTATATTGGACATTGCATTATTAGCTCTAAAGAACATGTCCATACTTTCAATGTATGAACTGAATGGTTTTCAAGTTCTATCATACACTCCTAGCCTTCCGATGTATACTGTGGGTGCAGCCATTTTGTCCTATTTTCATATGTAACAGTGACCCAGTAAACAAAAGCTAAGTCAGCTTAATCATCACAAATTCACCAAAAGCAGTGTTGTCAGTAGTTGAACAAGATGGATACTAGGACCCTGCAGAATCCATTCAACCAAGTGCAGCCACATTGTTTTCAGAAACAATGAGGCCCATGTTACGACCGAAGTGGGAGAAGCGCACCGTCTTTTCTGGCTCCACTTCTCCCCAGGTCACAACATATATTTAAATGTTTACCCAGTTACCACTGCGGTCAATCATATATTCTACTCTTTATCCCAGAATAAAATCACCAACCAGGTTTCTTTAATAAACAACAAAACTATCAGTTTATTATCAAACAAGACTTATCAGGTAACAAAGCAAAGCGATCACACACAGAATATGAAAGTTCCCCTTTTAAATTGCCCACACACACCCACTCACACACACACTGAAAAAAATACAGATATTCACTCTGCAGAGGTATGTTGTAAAAAAAAAGACAAAAAAGGAATATTTTGGCCAAATACTTGCTAATTCTTGAAGAAAAAAAGAGGAGATATGGAAGGAAGTCAGTTGGCTGGGTATACGGTGACAGGTCACTGCGATCTTTTCTAAAGCAGGTCTTTTCAGGCAGCACTGAGGATTCATCTGGCAGTTTTTTTCATCTTCTCAGGAGAGATGCAGCATCATGGATTTTAGCTCTCCCACACGGGATCTTTGCAGGGTTTCTTCAAAGAGGTAGAGAAAGAGGTGAGCTGGGTGTTTTTCCCTTGGCAAGTTGATCACCAACTGTTTTCAAAACATTTCACAGCCCAAATGAACCAAAACAATATCTCAGAAGTGAAACCACAAACAGAAAGTCAACCTCCTGACCTCCATAAACCTCGACACGTGGCTTCTCTGTAAACATCTTTCCCAGGTCACCAAGGTTTCTGTTGTTTATTGAGCTTAAAGCACATGATTTCCAGCAAAGGTTTTTGTCAAACAACATCTCAGTGTCCTTTCAGTGAACTGTCAACAACAAAACAAAGTTCAGCATTTATGAAATCTTTAGCCTTCCAATGAATCCATCACCATAATTTAAATATGAGACCTCAAAAAAACTTAACAAAAAATATAGAAGCATCTTCAAAACACCCAACACAATCTTGTCGAAAAATCTTCACCATCCTAGCTGGCAGGTTACCAGAGCTAGCTTATTTTGTTCATCACAGTCTCTGCTGCTGATAAATATTGGGAGAAACTTGTAATTAAAGAAAGACAGACACCAAGATGACCAGATCACATGTTTAATAACATCATCGTGCACTAGGCATACTCATAACTTGGAATAGATTGCAGGCATGGATGGCATAGAAACTGTGGTGCACAACTGTAGGTAACACAAACTGTCAATCCTATGGATCGCTGGCATCTGAACTCCTAACATTGTTCTTTCACATTTTGCAGATTCAACAGCACAACTGCTTGGATTTATATAGAGATAATCAAAAAATAGATGCCGAGCCAAAAAAGGAGATATTAATGGGATGACCAAATGTTTGATCAAAGAGGTAGGTTGTAAGCAATGCCTGAAAGGAGGAGAGGGAGGTGAAGGAGTATAGGGAGGGAATTCCAATGTGCAGAGCCTAGGCAGGTGAAGACATAGCCATCAACAGTGGAGATAAAGGAGGAGGGGGAGCACAAGAGGATTATCATTTTAAATTTGAGATACTGAGTGACTGAGAACCAATGTAGATTATCAAGGACAGGGTGATGCATGAGCAGGACCTGGGGCTGAATTTTTGCCTTGGGGGTGGGAAACAGTAGCCAGGACTGTTTCTGCATCCTGAAGAACTCCGGGGGGGGGAGGGCGAAAAGGTCACTCATTGGAATTTTGACTGGGACGCCTCCTTAATTAGCATGGACAAGTCCCCTGTCCAAATAAGGCAGCAGATGGGCTCTTGAAGCTGGGGGGCCATCAGAGGCCTTCCAGCTTCAGATGAGCACCCAGCTGCAGTAAAAGGTAAGGAACTGAGAGGGCACCTCAACAAGAAGGTGCCTCCTCAACCACTTAGTTAAAATTTTAATTTGAAAATACAGAAAGCAGCCAGGTTGGAATTATTGAGGTGGGGAAGCAGCTCTACAGGGTAACCTTTGGTTGTACCCCCATTCGGCCAGGTAGGGAGGGCCTGTAGGCCTGCCTGGAGTGCTGGCACACAAGTGCCAGGCAATGATTATCTCCAACAAGAGAGAATCTAACCATCTACTCTTGACATTCAACAGCATTACCATCGTTGAATCCCCCACTATCAACATCCTGACAGTTACCATTGACCAGAAACTGAACTGAACCATATAAATACTGTGGCCACAAGAGCAGGTCAGAGGATGGAAATTCTGCGTCGAGTAACTCACCTCCTGACTCCCCAATGCCTGCCACCATCTACAAGGCACAAGTGTGGTGGAATACTCTCCACTTGCCTGGATGGGTGCAGCTCCAACAACACTCAAGAAGCTTGACACCATCCAGGACAAAGCAGTCAGCTTGATTGGCACCCCATCCACCACCTTAAACATTCACTACCTCCACCACCGTGCACAGTGGTAGCAGTGTGTACCATCTACAAGATGCACTGCAGCAACTCACCATGCCTCCTTCGACAGCACCGCGACCTCTTCTATCTAGAAGGAGAAGGGCAGCAGATGCGCGGGAACATCACCATCTGCAAGTTCCCATCCAAGCCACACACCATCCTGACTTGGAAATATATCGCTGTTTGTTCAGTGTCGCTGGGTCAAAATCCTAGAACTCCCTCCTTAACAGCACTGTGGGTGTACCTACACCAGATGGATTGCAGCAGTTCAAGAAGGCGGCTCACCATCACCTTCTTAAGGGCAATTAGGGATGGGCAACAAATACTGGCCTTGCCAGGGATGCCCACATCCCATAAAATGAATTTAAAAAAACAGCTTGCTGCTTGGTGTCCGCCTCCAGGTAATTAACCTTTCCTCCGTCGTGTCGGGAAACAGGAGGCTGACTGGAATACTCCAGCTGACCTCCTTAATCCCTGGTTAACAAGGCTCTTAATGAGCTTAATTGCCTGCCCACCACATGGAGGTGACTTTCCTGGGCTCTGAACCAGCATCGGCCATAACCAGGTTGGAAAACTGGCAATCTGGTTGGCTGTGCGATTTTCGGGCCCCATCCACCTCTCTTCCCGACGTGGGTGGGGCCTGAAAATTCCGCCCTTGCTACAGGATAACAAGAAGGCAGAATGAGCTGAGGTTTATGAAGGGCGGTGGATAGGAGCCTAGCCAGGATAGCATTAGAATAATCGAGTTGTGAAGTGACAAATGCATGGATGAGAGTTTAAGTAGTACATGGGCTGAGGTAGGAGTAGAGATGGGTGATGTTACAGAGGTAGCAGTGGGAAGTCTTTGTGATAGGAAGGATAAGGAGTTGGAAGCTGAGCTCAGGGTTGAACAGGATACCGAGGTTACAAACAGTCTGGATCAATCTGAGACAGTAGCTGGACATGAAGATGGAATTTTGCAAAGGTATGAAGTTTGTTCCTGGGGGCTGAAAACAATGTGCAGAATTTTAACTGCCAAGTTGGGGAAGGTTTGGCTGCGGGAGGTGTTTAAATTCCCAAAAAGTGGTATCGGGTCAGGAACTCAACATGATCTTGCCCACTTCTGGGTTTAAGCTGGGCGGGTTTGCAGCAAGTATGGAACCCCCATGCAGCTGTCTGGCAAGTCAATACAATATTCAAGGAGGCAATTAACTTTGAATTTAACCCAGCATTCTGGATTTAATGGTCAGCACACAGGTTTCTCGAGCTGTCTACAACTCATTAGTAGTAGCAACACCAGCAGCAGCAGCAATAGCAGCATCAGGACCAGCAACAACAGCAAGAGCAGCTTCGTTCTTTGTAGCCACATGCCAGATGACAGAGGGGATGGACACAGAGCTGCAGTTTGAAGGAGGAGGAGGAGATCAACAGTGCCTCAGAAGATTCAGGCTTTCGCTGCAGGATGTTGCAGCATCCTGGAAGAAGACCAATGAGGCAGGCACACATTGCCAGTGTTCATTAAGATCACCACAGCCCTAAATTTCTTCTGCTCTGGCTCCTGTCAGGGATCAACCGGTGACATCTCTCAAGCAACGCTCAATCTGTTGCCCTAGGTGCATCTCGCAGATCACCAATGTCTTGGTAGCCAAGGTAGCGAAGGCTGCCACATGTCCACTTTGCCATGGATGAGGCCACTCAAACACAGAGGGCTGTTGGCTTTGTTACAGTGTCGGGCTCCAATAGGTATAGGGAGTCACTGATTACATACATTTGGCAATCAAGGTGCCCTCAGATCAGCCAGAAATCTACATCAATTGCAAGGAATTCCATTCTCTCAATGTTAAGCTTGTGTGTGACCTCTGGAAGGTTGTCATGCATGTTCGTGCTAGATATCCAGGCAGCTGCCATGATTCCTTCATTCATTCTGCGGCAATCACATCTCCCACAGGTTTTTGCTCCTCCACACAACATCAGCGACTGGTTCCTGGGAGACAAGGCTACCCTCTGAAGACCTGACTGATGACTCATGTAAGGAACCCTACCAGTTCACCAGAGGAGAGATACAACAGGAGCCACATGACCATAAAGGGCATTAAATAACAAGTCATTGGGTTGCTGAAAATGTGCATCAGGTACTTCGACAGATCTGGAGGAGCCCTTCAGTATGCCACATCAAGGTTCTCCAGAATGGTTGTGCTCTGCTGTGTCCTTCGCATCATTGTGCTGCAGAGAGGAGTAGAGCTGCAGCAAGAGGAAGGTGCAGAACAACTGGGACCCTATGAGGAAGAGAAGATGAAGGTGGAAGAGGAAGACAAGGAGGAGCCAAAAGTGGTCATGGTGCCTGAAGCTGCATGCCTGGCTGCCAGAGAAGCCTATGCTGAAAAATAGGGGATGCAGCAAAGTAGAGGTCAGGAGAATGAGGAGTACAAATAAAGTGTTTCAATCATCAAAATAAACATCAGCATAACACCATTATCATTGCTATATGCATCCTTATGCAACTATTAAGTCTATTTAATCTGCTTCCTCTTATTCCTACGTGATGTAACCCCTGTGGTTTCAGTTGAGCTGGAGGCAGGCTGATAGTTCTCCTGCTTTAAGACATTAGATTAAGGCAGTGGACCTCTTCTGGGTTTTGGAGCCTGTGAAGGCACTGCCAAAGACGGCACCACCTGCACCGGGGCAGGGGCAGACTTGATTGTCAGGGCAGGAGGTAGAATGTGGGACTCTGTCTGGGGTGGGGGGTTGGGGGCAAGGGGTCAGAAGTGGGACTGCCTTGACGAGAGTCCCCACTGCCATGTGTCCTATCTCCATCTTTCCACTCATGACCCACCTGCACTTGTCTGCTAGCCAAGAGCTGGAAAGCACTTTGCTGCACGTCAATGAGGCATTGAGCCACCAAGGCAAGGCTTTACTCCATCTTGTGTAAAGTTGCATACAGAGTGTGCAGGCCATTGGTCTGGGCCAGCATGCATTCAGTGGCCTGCCTTCCAGGCAGGTGGCCACTCTTTCGATGGAGCTGGACATCGCAGCAAATGCCTGAGACATCATGGCACTCAGACCAACAAACGAACATACATACGAACATACGAATCAGGAGCAGGAGTAGGCCACTCGGCCCTTCGAGCCTGTTCCGTCATTCAATAAGTTCATGGCTGAACAGATTACTCCACATTTCCACCTACTCCCGATAACTTTCCACCCCCTTGCTCATCAAGAATCTATCTACACCTGCCATAAAAATACTCAAAGACTCTGCTTCCGCCGCCTTTTGGGGAAGAGAATTCCAAAGATTAACGACTCTCTGAGAGAAAAAATTTCCACTCATCTCTGTCTTAAGTGGGCGACACTTTATTTTTAAACAGTGACCTCTAGTTATAGATTCTCCCACAAGGGGAAACATCCTTTCCACATCCACCCTGTCAAGACCCCTCAGGATCTTATATGTTTCAATCAAGTCACCTCTTACTCTTCTAAACTCCAGTGGATACAAGCCTAGCCTGTCCAACGTTTCCTCATAAGACAGCCCGCCCATTCCAGGTATTAGTCCAGTAAACCTTCTCTGTACTGCCTCCAACGCATTTACATCCTTCCTTAAATAAGGAGACCAGTACTGTACACAGTACTCCAGATGTGGTCTCACCAATGCCCTGTATAGCTGAAGCATAACCTCCCTACTTTTGTATTCAATTCCCCTCGCGATAAACAATAACATTCTATTAGCTTTCCTAATTATGTTCTGTACCTGCATACGAACCTTTGGTGATTCATGCACTAGGACACCCAGATCCCTGTACATCTCAGAGCTCTGCAATCTTACACCATTTAGATAATATGCTTCTTTTTTGTTCTTCCTGTCAAACTGGACAACTTTACACTTTCCCACATGATACTCCATTTGCCAGGTCTTTGCCCACTCAAGTAACCTATCTAAATCCCTTTGTAGCCCCATTATGTCCTCTTCACAAGTTACTTTCCTACCTATCTTTGTGTCATCAGTAAATTTAGCAACCATACCTTCGGCCCCTTCATCTAAGTCATGTATATAAATTGTAAAAAGTTGAGGCCTCTACACAGATCCCTATGGCACACCACATCTTACCAACCAGAAAATGACCCATTTATGCCTACTCTCTGTTTCCTGTTAGCTAGCAAATCTTCTATCCATGCCAATATATTACTCCCTACATCATGAGCTTTTATTTTCTGCAATAACTTTTGATATGGTGCCTTATCAAATGCCTTCTGGAAATCTAACTACAATATATCCACCGGTTCCCCTTTATCCACAGCACATGTAACTCCCTCAAAGAACTCCAATAAATTGGTTAAACATGATTTCCCTTTCACAGAACCATGTTGACTCTGCCTGATTACCTTGAATTTTTCTAAATGCCCTGCTGTAACATCTTTAATGATAGCTTCTAACATTTTCTCAAAGACAGAGGTTAAGCTAACTGGCCTGTAATTTCCTGCTTTCTGTCTCTCCTTTTTTGAATAAAGAAGTTACATTCGCTATTTTCCAATCTAATGGAAACTTCCATGAATCTAGGGAATTTTAGAAAATTAAAACTAACCCATCAACTATCTCACTAGCCACTTCTTTTAACACCCGAGAATGAAGTCCATGAGGACCCGGGGACTTGTCAGCTCGCAGCTCCAACAATTTGTTCAGTACCACTTCTCTGGTGATTGTAATTTTCTTGCGTTCCTCCCTTCCTTCCATTTCATGACTTACAGCTCATACTGGGATGTTACTTGGATCTTCAATAGTGAAGACCAATGCAAAATCTGCCATCTCCTTATTAACCATTATTAATTCCCCAGACTCACTTTTTATAGGACCAATGCTCACTTTGTTAACTCTTTTCTTTTTTAAATAACGATAGAAACTCTTATTAAGTGTCTTTATATAAACATAAAAACATAGAAAATAGGAGCGGGAGTAGGCCATTTGGCCCTTTGAGCCTGCTCCGCCATTAATTATGATCATGGCTGATCATCCAACTCAGTAACTTGTTCCCATTTTCGCCCCATATCCTTTGATCCCTTTAAACCCAAACGCTATATCTAACTCCTTCTTAAAAACATACAATGTTTTGGCCTCAACTGCTTTCTGTGGTAGTGAATTCCACAGGCTCACCACTCTCTGGGTGAAGAAATTTCTCCTCATCTCAGTACTGAAAGCTTTACCCCGTATCCTTGGACAATGACCCCTGGTTCTGGACTCCTCCACCATCGGGAACATCCTTCCTGCATCTACCCTGTTAGAATTTTATAGGTTTCTATGAGATCCCCCCGCATTCTTCTGAACTCCAGCAAATATAATCCTAACTGACTCAATCTTTCCTCATACGTCAGTCTCGCCATCCTAGGAATCAGTCTGGGAAACCTTCGCTGCACTCCCTCTATAGCAAGAAAATCCTTCCTCAGATAAGGAGACCAAAACTGCACACAATATTCCAGGTGTGGCCTCACCAAGGCCCTGTATAATTGCAGCAAGACATCCCTGCTCCTGTACTCGAATCCTCTCCCTATGAAGGTCAACATACCATTTGCCCTTTTTACCGCCTGTTGCACCTGCATGCTTACCTTCAGCGAACTGGTGTACGAGAACACCCAGGTCCCGTTGCACATACCCCTCTCTCAGTTTGTAGCCGTTCAGATAATAATCTGCTTTCCTGTTTTTGCTACCAAAGTGGATAACCTCACATTTATCCACATTGTAATGCATCGGCCATGCATTTGCCCACTCACTCAACTTATCCAAATCACCCTGAAGCATCTCTGCATCCTCCTAGCTAGCTTTCTCTCATAGTCGAATTTTACCTTCTTTATCAATATTTTAGTCATTCTTTGCTGTTTTTTATATTCTGTCCAATCTTCTGACCTGCCTCCCATCTTTGCTTGAGATGGACTCCTCCAATCTCTCTCCAAGGGTGCACAGTGCCTCTGGAAATTCAGACAGAAGCATACCTATTTCCCATTGTTGCTCCACAAGTTCCCAATTCATGGATGACCCCCAAGGCTCAGCACCTAAATCCAGCTGAGCAGAGCTTAGAGTGTTCTGTGCCTTCGGATGGGGACTCTCCAATGGTGTCCCTGTCTCCAGTATCTCTTCCTACTTGCATGTGATGTGCACTCCACTATGTGACCGCCTGCCGATCTCGAGTCAAGTACCCACCGAGGTTTGTGTATCTGCGTTGGTGAAGGGTGCACATGTTTATCTAGTGGTGCATCCTCAGAGTGTTCACCCTCCTCGACCTGGTCCTCATCAGTTCCTCTGTCACCTGTGAAGAGCCTGTGGGAAATCGAAGACAAGAGTTAGTGCTGACATTGAGAAAGGCTACAAACTCAACATAGTGTTTATTGTGACCTTTCAGTTAGTGGTGACATGAGTTCAATGTGAGTTAGTGCCAAGTAACAGTGCATGATGTAATGCTGTCACCAGGTCTCTGGGCCAACCCCATTTCTCCATCACTGGCACCTAGTGTATGTGCCACCCTGCTGATCTCCAGGGCGTGCTCTTCCAATGTAGTTAGGATGGCTATGACTGCAGGTCCACCCTGGCTCTCTGCCTTTTCCTGGAGTTGTGTGCTCTCTTCTCCTGCAATGAGAGAAGGCAGTGAGTTATGAATGTGAGAAGTGGAATGTGTGTTGAGGATGGAATGAGAATATTTGAGGAGGGTGACCATGAGGGATGGGTATGAGAGGGCTATAGAATGAGGTGAGTGTGAGTGTTGGCTCTTCAGATAGAGATTTGAGGAGGTACCTGAAGAGAAAAGAATGTGTGGAACTGCAAGGTGTTTTGGTCAGAGGAGTGCTGTGTGGGAGAGTGCTCGGGAGGTCAGACAGTGATGGATGCCACCTGAGAGTGGTATGACTTTCCGGACCTAATGATGTCATTAAACTTTTTCGGGCACTGAATCCAGGTCCTGGGCACCATATTCTTGCCGCTAACAGCCTCTGCTACTTTCAGCCATACCTGCTATGTTTGGGTGGCTGGCCTCTTCCTCCTATCCACAGGGAAGATGACCTCCCTCTGGCCCTCACCACTTCCAGCATGACATCAGGGAAGAATTAGAATTAGAATTAGAATATTACAGCGCAGTACAGGCCCTTCGGCCCTCGATGTTGCACCGACCTGTGAAACCATCTGACCTACACTATTCCACTTTCATCCATATGTCTATCCAATGACCACTTAAATGCCCTTAAAGGTGGCGAGTCCACTACTGCTGCAGGCAGGGCGTTCCACGCCCCTACTACTCTCTGAGTAAAGAAACTACCTCTGACATCTGTCCTATATCTATCACCCCTCAACTTAAAGCTATGTCCCCTCGTGTTTGCCATCACCATCCGAGGAAAAAGACTCTCACTATCCACCCTATCTAACCCTCTGATTATCTTATATGTCTCTCACTTTGATTATAAATCCTGTCTCTTATAACCTTTTCCAACATTTTACCCACAACCGAAGTAAGGCTCACAGGTCTATAATTACCAGGGCTGTCTCTACTCCCCTTCTTGAACAAGGGGACAACATTTGCTATCCTCCAGTCTTCCGGCACTATTCCTGTCGACAATGACGACATAATGATCAAGGACAGAGGCTCTGCAATCTACTCGCTAGCTTCCCAGAGAATCCTAGGATAAATCCCATCTGGCCCAGGGGACTTATCTATTTTCACACTTTCCAAAATTGCTAACACCTCCTCCTTGTGAACCTCAATCCCATCTAGCCTAGTAGCCTGAATCTCAGTATTCTCCTCGACAACATTTTCTTTCTCTACTGTAAATACTGATGCAAAATAATCATTTAACGCTTCCCCTATCTCCTCTGATTCCACACACAACTTCCCACTACTATCCTTGATTGGCCCTAATCTAACTCTAGTCATTCTTTTATTCCTGATATACCTATAGAAAGCCTTAGGGTTTTCCTTGATCCTATCCGCCAATGACTTCTCGTGTCCTCTCCTTGCTCTTCTTCGCTCTCCCTTTAGATCCTTCCTGGCTAGCTTGTAACTCTCAAGCGCCCTAACTGAGCCTTCACGTCTTATCCTAACATAAGCCTTCTTCTTCCTCTTGACAAGCGCTTCAACTTCTTTAGTAAACCACGGCTCCCTCGCTCGATAACTTCCTCCCTGCCTGACAGGTACATACTTATCAAGGACACGCAGTAGCTGCTCCTTGAATAAGCTCCACATTTCGATTGTTCCCATCCCCTGCAGTTTCCTTCCCCATCCTACGCATCCTAAATCTTGCCTAATCGCATCATAATTTCCTTTCTTCCAGCTATAATTCTTGCCCTGCTGTATATACCTTTCCCTGCCCATCGCTAAGGTAAACCTAACCGAATTGTGATCACTATCACCAAAGTGCTCACCTACATCTAAATCTAACACCTGGCCGGGTTCATTACCCAGTACCAAATCCAATGTGGCATCGCCCCTGGTTGGCCTGTCTACATACTGTGTCAGAAAACTCTCCTGCACACACTGGACAAAAACTGACCCATCTAAAGTACTCGAACTATAGTATTTCCAGTCAATATTTGGAAAGTTAAAGTCCCCCATAACAACTACCCTGTTACTCTCACCCCTGTCGAGAATCATCTTCCCTATCCTTTCCTCTACATCTCTGGAACTATTCGGAGGTCTATAGAAGACTCCCAACAGGGTGACCTCACCTTTCCTGTTTCTAACCTCGGCCCATACTACCTCAGTAGACGAGTCCTCAAATGTCCTTTCTGTCGCTGTAATACTCTCCTTGATTAACAATGCCACACCCCCCCCACCTCTTTCACCATCTTCTCTGTTCTTACTGAAACATCTAAATCCCAGAACCTGCAACATCCATTCCTGCCCCTGCTCTACCCATGTCTCCGAAATGGCCACTACATCGAGATCCCAGGTACCAACCCATGCTGCAAGCTCACCCACCTTATTCCGGATGCTCCTGGCGTTGAAGTAGACACACTTTAAACCAGGTTCTTGCTTGCCAGTGCCCTCTTGCGTCCTTGTAACCTTATCCCTGACCTCACTACACTCAACATCCCGTGCACTGGCACTACAATTTAGGTTCCCATTCCCCTGCTGAATTAGTTTAAACCCCCCCGAAGAGCACTAGCAAATCTCCCCCCCAGGATATTGGTACCCCTCCGGTTCAGGTGAAGACCATCCTGTTTGTAGAGGTCCCACCTACCCCAGAAAGAGCCCCAATTATCCAGGAAACCAAAACTCTCCCTCCTACACCAAGAGTGAGAGAACCGGGAGTAGCCTTCCCATGTCTTCCTTCCATCTTCTTGCTTTCAGCTTGCTTCAGAAATGAGCTTTTTTGCAGCCATTCTGACCACTAAAGAGTCCTATTAAATACACAGCCTTCACTGACAGAGTGTAGGTCATTGTCATACCCGCACTCTGTGATTGGCCAGAAAACCTGGACGCAAGATTCTAATGCCGTGGCTGAGTCAAAGAGCCATGGCAAAGCCCAATTCAATTGCAAATGGCTTCCTGACCCGCTGCTGTGTACGAGTCTATTCCATTAAGATTCCCCCAAATATCTTAAGTTGTTCGAATGTTTAACTGGGGGAAAACTGAGACTCATCCAAGACTAGTTTGATTACACAGAGTCAGTGTGTTTCGTCTTTATGTTATTTCTGGTTCCCAGCTGTTGGAAAGAATCACACTTTAAACTTGAAAAAGGCTGGAGTCAGTCTTGTTTATTTCAACACCAGGCTTATGCTGTAGAACCTGTTGAACTGGTTCTTGTGTTACATATAATATGACTCCCCTGTGCAGCCGTGAATGAGGCCCCCCACTGGAATACTTACACATAACAACTTCTTTGGGCTTCTTGTCTCGAGAGACAATGGGTAAGCGCTTAGAGGTGGTCAGTGGTTTATGGAGCAGCACCTGGAGTGGCTATAAAGGCCAATTCTGGAGTGACAGACTCTTCCACAGGCGCTGCAGATAAAATTGGTTGTCGGGGCTGTTACACAGTTGGCTCTCTCCTTGCACTTCTGTCTGTTTTCCTGCCAACTGCTAAGTCTCTTTGACTCGCCACTCTTTAGCCCCGCCTTTATAGCTGTCTGCCAACTTTGGCAATCACTGGCAACTGACTCGCACGACTTGTGGTCAATGTCATAGGACTTCATGTCACATTTACAGACGTCTTTACAGCGGAGACATGGAAGGCCGATAGATCTGATACCAGTGACGAGCGCACTGTACAATGCGTCCTTGTGGATCCTGCCATTTTCCATGTGGCTCACATGGCCAAGCCATCTCAAGCACCGCTGGCTCAGTATGTACTGGGCATCAGGACGTACGCATATGCTGGGGATGTTGGACGCCTCAAGGACTTCTGTGTTGGAGTTACGGTCCTGCCACCTGATGCCAAGGATTCTCCGGAGGCAGCGAAGATGGAATGAGTTGAGACGTTGCTCTTGGCTGACATATGTTGTCCAGGCCTCGCTGCTATAGAGCAAGGTACTGAGGACACAGGCTTGAAACACTCGGACTTTTGTGTTCCGTGTCAGTGCGCTATTTTCCCACACTCTCTTGGCCAGTCTGGACATAGCAGCGGACACCTTTCCCATGCGCTTGTTGATTTCTGCACTGAGAGACAGGTTACTGGTGATAGTTGAGCCTAGGTAGGTGAACTCTTGAACCACTTCCACAGCGTGGTCGCCGATATTGATGGATGGAGCATTTCTGATGTCCTGCCCCACGATGTTCGTTTTCTTGAGGCTGATGGTTAGGTCAAATTCGTTGCAGGCAGCCGCAATCCTGTTGATGAGTTTCTGCAGGTCTCTGCAGACACACTCCTGTGTGGGATGTTAATGCAGCATCGTCAGCAAAGAGGAGTTCCCTGATGAGGACTTTCCATACTTTGGTCTTCGCTCTAAGATAAGCAAGGTTGAACAACCTGCCATCTGATCTTGTGTGGAGGAAAATTCCTTCTTCTGAAGACTTGAACGCATGTGAGAGCAGCAGTGAGGAGAAGATCCCAAACAGTGTAGGTGCAAGAACACAGCCCTGTTTCACGCCACTCAGAATAGGAAAGGGGTCTGATGAGGCACTGCTATGCTGAATTGTGCCTTTCATATTGTCATAGAATGAGGTGATGATACTTAGTAGCTTTGGTGGACATCCGATCTTTGCTAGTAGTCTGAAGAGACCATGACTGCTGACGAGGTCAAAGGCTTTGGTGAGATCTATGAAAGCAATGTACAGGGGTATCTGTTGTTCGCGGCATTTCTCCTGTAGCTGGTGAAGGGAGAACAGCATGTCAATGGTGGTTCTCTCTGCTCGAAAGCCGCACTGTGCCTCAGGGTAGGCACTCTCAGTCAGCTTCAGGAGTCTGTTTAAAGCGACTCGAGCGAAGACTTTCCCCACTATGCTGAGCAACTAGTTCCTAGCTAATTAGTTCCTAGCACTTTACAGATAGTATAACAATATATACATGTATAACATCCCTCTTTCTTTAAAACATAATGCCCCTATATCAATATAACTGTCTATATAAATAAAGATGACTATCATCCAACTTGTGGAAATAATCTGAACCCCTTTTTAGAGTCTTTTATAGCGTGTCTTCTTTCTTAAAAAATATTATTCACGGTATCACTTGGGTGGTAAGATGTTGTGCCTCCATCTTGTAGATTTGGCATTTGTTGCTCTCAGTAGTGAGTTGGCACGCCGTACAGGCGATGTTGTGTCACTTGCTGGTGATGTTAATGTTGTCTCGCTGGATAGTGATGTTTTGGGTGTTGTTGATGGTCTTTTCTGTTGTTCCAGCTCAGGTGTAGGTCGAATATGGGTTCTGTTCCTTTTCATTTGGTTATCGGTTTCGGTCTCAATGATATATGACCTTGGAGTCTCAGCTTCACCAACAACTTTTGCTGGGTTCTAGGTTTTCATGATTGGATCCTGTAACATGTACAGTTTGTCCTTTCAACAGTTCGGTTAGGGATTTAGCATACTTGTTGAAGTGTTGCTCTCCTCTTACCTGTGCTTCAGTCAGTTGTTGTCTCACTTCCACCTGGTCACTTGAAGGATGTATTTTTCTTGGCAGAGTTCTTATATTTTCTTCCATTTAACAGCTGTGCAGGTGATTTCAGGTCAGCCTTGAGAGGTGTGGATCGGAGTGATAATAAGGCCAGGTTTGGATCTTGCTTCGTCTCTTGGCATTTCACAAGTGTTCTTTTGACCGTCTGGACATGTCTTTTTATAAATCCGTGTCCCCGTGGGTAGTGTGCTGATGGGGTGATGGTGTTAAACCCATACTGGTCAGCGAATTCCTTAAATTCTCTGGATGTAAATTGGGTGCCTTTATCACATATTAACCTTTCAGGAATCCATTGCTCAACGAACAGAACTCGTACTGCAGAGATTATTGTTGTGGCTCTCAAATCTTTCATCTTCTGGATAAAAGGGAATTTTGAGTAGTAGTCTGCGACTATGAGATACCAGTCTTGATTATGTGTGAATAAATCGACTCCTACAGTATGCCATGGTCTGGGCGGTACTTCAGTAGCTATCATCTCCTCTTTCTGTTGTGTGTTTCTGTACTTTTGGCATACGTTGCATGTAGACACCATATTTTCAATATCTTTGTATATGCCTATCCAGTACACAGCTGATTTGGCTCTGAGCTTAAACTTCTCCATTCCCATGTGGCCTTCATGTATCTTTTGGAGAAGTTCTTCCTGCATTGTTTTGTGTATGATTATTCTGGATCCGGCCAGCAGGACACCATTTTCTGGTGAGATGTCATCTGATAGACCAGTGCTGCCATACTGCTGGCTTTGTTTGCTGTATCTTATCAAGCCATCCCTGGATCACTTGCTGAGAGAGCATCTGTAACTCCTTGTCTTTGCTGATCTCATCTCTAATTTGACTCAGTTTCAGTGGTGTTACGTTCAGTAGGTGATGAATCTTTATGCCTAGATCTTCTCCTGTGGTGACAACCAAGATAGGGCGTCTGCCAGCACCGTTTCTCTTCCTGGTTTATATTTCAGAGTGAAATCATAACTCTGAAGCCTCAAGAGTAACCTCTGCAGTCTTGCTGGTGCTTTACATAGATTTTTCTTGTAGATCTGCTCCAGTGGATGATGATCACTCTCCACTGTGAACTTCCTCTATAGATATGTGTGGAACTTCTCACATCCATACACGACTGCCAAAACCTCTCTCTCTCTATGTTGGGATATCTTGCCTCAGCTGATGTCAGAGCTTTGGACGCAAATGCTATTGGCTTTCCCTCTTGTACCAGGGCTCCTTTTGTGGAAGCATCTACTTGCAGAGTGACAGGTTTCTTTCTGTCGTAGTATGACTGACTTGTCTCCTTGCATACTTCCTTTGTGAGTTTGTTGAAACTCCTGTCATGTGACTCTGACCACTGGTATTCTACATCTTCTTTCATCAGCTCCCACAGGTTCGCTGTGTGTTCCGACATGTGCGGAATAAAGGAGCTCACGTATTGTATCAAACCAAGGAAACTTTTCAACTCTCACTTATCTCTTGGGGCTTCCATCCCTGAGATAGCTGAGATTCTTTCAGGGCTCGGTTTAACTCCGTGAGGTGTGTACACCATTCCGAAGAACTGGTATTCTGTCACTTTCACAATGCATTTGGCTGCGTTTACCTTAATCCCAGCTTTCCTGGTTCTCTCCATGGCTTCATGTAAATGGTTGTCATGATCTTTTCCATCTACACCATATATCTAGATATCATCAGCTATGCCGACTGCTCCTTTGCATCCCCTGTATGTCTCGTCTACTTTCTGTTGGAACACATCCTGGCTCACTTTGAGGCCAAAGGGTAGAGGCAGGAATTTGTACGTTCCAAAGGGTGTATTGAATGTTGTCAAAAGAGAAGATTCTGCATCTAGCTTCATATTTCAGTAGCCATTTCTGGCATCAAGCTTGATTAAAACTTTGGCCCCTGCCAGTGCTAGTGTGATTTCTTCCAATGTGGGAATAAAGTAGTGATCCCTCTTTATTGCTTGGTTATGATCTTTGGGATCCAGGCAAATTCGTAGCCATCCATTTGGCTTCTCTTTCACCATGATGGAATTTACCCAATCTGTAGGTTCTGTGACTCTGGTGATCCCCTTCTTTTCTTCCATTTCTCAGAGCTCTCTTTCAAGCTTTCCTTTCAGTTCTACTGGTACTTTATGTGGGGGATGAATTACTGGTTTCATTGCTGGGTCAATAGTGATGTGATACTCAAAATCTTTGAAGCATCCAACCGTTTCATCAAAATACTCTGGGTACATTTGTACCAGATCTTCTTTGCTTCTTATCGGAGGGCACTTTTCAACGGGTGTACTATCTTCAATCCTCAGTGTATGCTGTTTGCATGACCTTGTTTGGTTTCAGAGCACCTTCCCTTGGATAACCATTTTTCTCCAAATTTTCAGGAAAGATCTGCTGGTATAGTCTGAGCGGGATGATGTTACTCTGCGCTCCAGTATCAACTTTCACCTTCAGATTTATTATTGTGGGCTCATTTCTCAGCTTTTTCCTGATCTGAATGGTTGTGTGAATTTCTTTTCTCTGGGGACTGTCACATCCAGACATTTCATACAATTCTATGTTTCCTATATCTATCATGTTCTCAAACCCATCGCCATCTTCCAGGGTATGGATGTTTTGGTTTCTTTCACTGTTCCTTCACCCTGTTACTCTGGCTCTGATGACTCGTCTACCACCTTGTTCCATTGTTCTGCACACTTTTTCCCAGTGATTGGTCTTTCCGCAAGCTCTGCAGATTGATCTATATGCCGGACATTTCCTTCTATCTGTCAATTCATGTGGTCGTCCACAGCTCCTGCACATCTTTCTCTCTGTTTGGTGTACATTCTTTAGTTGTTGTTTCACTGCATTAACCCTGCTGCCTGTCTCTTGGCTTAACTGAAGGTTAGCCATTTGGGAGGTCAGAGTCTTCATCTGTCTGCTCGTGGCTTCATGTGCTTTGGCAGTGTCTACAGACTGCAATATTGTGAGCTTGTCCTGTCTGATTAGAGCTTTCTGTACTTCAGGATGTGCAGAACTCCAAATGAGCTGATCTATCAGCCGTTCATCTGTGTCCTTAAATTTACATTTTCTGGCTGCATTTTTCAATCTTGATACAAAATCGTCAATAGGCTCACCTAGTTCCTGTCTGAGGCCTTGAAATTCATATCGGTATATCCAATGATTTTATTTTGGTTGGGGATGGGTGCTGAATCTTTCAAAAATTTTGTCTGGGTTTCTGCTGTCCTCAGCTGTTAAATAAATTTAATCCTTTATCTCCAGCCCACAAAAGGATATAGCTGACCCTGTCCTCTTCACTAGTGCCTTTTAGGAAACTACTGAATGACAAATTGCACTCTTGTTTAAACTTCTCAAATGCCTCTATGACATCATCATTTCCCCAATTCATTATGGGCTGTAGCAGTGCATTCATTCCTGTCCCGGCTGACATTTCTATCTTTTTTTTTGGAGTTTTCACATGAGTCACTCAGTTTTTCTGTCTCTCTCTCTCTGTCACTAATTTGGGTCACTTTTCTCAATCTGATGCTTTTAAAAATGTTGTAAGTTTACTCACAGACACTCACTGCCACCATGTTTCATCTCAATGTTGTTTCTGGTTCCCAGATGTTGGAAAGAATCACACTTGAAACTTGGAAAAGGCTGGAGTCAGTCTTGTTTATTTCAACACCATGCTTGTGCTGTTGAATTGGTTCTTGTGTTACATATAACATGACTCCCCAGTGCAGCTGTGAATGAGGCCCCTCACTGGAACACTTACACATAACAACTAGTTCCTAGCTAATTAGTTCCTAACACTTTACCGATAGTATAACAACATATATGTATATAACACAGTGGAAAGGTGAAGAGGTAGAGCTGAGTATTTTCAGTGTATATGTGGAAGCAGACTCTATGTCTGCAAATGATATCACCAAGGAGCAGCATATAGATGAAGGTGAGAGGAGCCAAGAATGGATCTGTGGGGAACCTAGAGGTAACAGTAAGATGAAGGGAATCTATGACTATGATCAGATATTTAAGAGTGCAACTAAGTGAGGGCAATCCCGCTGAGTTGGGCAATGAAGGAGAGGTGTTGGAGAAGGATGGTGTGATTTACCATATAAAAGGCTACAGAGAGGTTGAAGAGGGATTATGCACTATGGTCACAGTCAAACTTTAGTAAGGGTCATTTTTTTCAACAATTAAATTGTTAAAGCAGTATGCCCTCTAAAAATCATATTGTCATTTTAAATAGTTTTTTTACGCAGCCAGTACATTCTTTTGAAAGGAATCCAACTTAGATTATGGAAGGCTCAATTCTTAACAGATGGACAGCAGGCTTGCTGAGTGAAATGTACTTAATCAATTCTCCCTGCACTGAAAGCATCTGCTCCATTAATAATTGGCTAAACTGGTGTTTTTAGTTTATTTGCACTAATTATTTGTCACTCTATGGCACAGTAGTAATGCAACCTAAACATCAATTTTCTGTTTGGTAATTGTGTGGAAAAATTTCTTAAAATATAGGGCTTATTTTATTTTAAAATTCAATAAATCCTCTGATTTTTCTATTATTTAATTTTGCTTCCACTGGGTTTCAAACAGAGAATTCAATTTTGAAACCCAACACAGTTCTGCTTCTGACAGAATTATTCCCTTTCTGATGAATTTGACTTCTGAGTCATCTTTGCTCCAATTTCAATCATTCTTGGTTCCTTCTTTTTTCAGTTTGAAGGATTTAAGTACAAGACATCTCTCACCAAAATTCCAATTCTAAATCTGTTCCAATGATGACACATTTTACTTTTCTTCAGTTATGCATTTTGTTACGAGGAAAAAATAGCTAGCATTTGAGTTCAACACAGCATAATTAAAGAGTTGCTATGGTAACAGAATGATATCTGGTTGAGAGTGTACACGCCAGACATCTCACATCCTACAAGAGAACCTTCTGTATGTGTATAATTCTGCTTCTGATTAGTTAGGAGTAATATGATTATTTGTGATGAAATGGAATGGAATCCTCTTATAGTCCAGTGTCATAATTTAGAAAATAAATTATCTAAATATGTACATGTTATTACTTAATAACTTGGGAACAAATAGAGATTTCTTAACAATTTGCTTAAATGGGCTCTTAAAATTCTTGAAACTAAGGGCCTATGTGTGAATTCCAGCCTGAACTAAAATACAAACATAGTTAACTTTACAGCTAAATCATTAACAATCTCAACCAAATAACTAGGCATAGTACTTCGCACAGAGCATGCGCAAGAATGTGTATATTTAAAGCAGGGGTTCCTATTGAATCCTGTAAAAGCACACTTTTGTTAGGTTTTTAGGGAGTGGCAATGACAGTGGCCCAGACTTCCACATGAAATAATCACACCTCATTGAACCATTCCAAATTGCTTCACATATAATGTATTACTTTGGAATAGTTGGCATCCTTACATTTACTAAAGATGATGGACACGCAGCAAACAATCCATTTAGGTGGGGTGTCTTCTCGTGGTGCACCTTTGCTGATTGCTGTGAAGGCCAAACCTTGAGAGGCAGGTTCTACCACAAATGCAGCAAGTGATGTTGCCAAGTGACGCTGTGAGTTATTGTTTTTGATGTTGGCACCTGTTGCCAAGCTGCTGTAGCAAATGGTTGTCGTGGTAGTGCACACCAGTCCATAGGATGTGTCACCATTTCCCTCTTTCACCAACTAGTGACTCCCAGGTGTGATAGTCGACATTTAGGGCCTTCATGTCACGCTTGCAAACATCCTTAAAGCGGAGCTTTGGGCGCCCTACTGGTTTTCTGGTCCCGGCTACTTCACCATGCAGAAGGTCCTTGGGTATGCAACCATCTTCTATCCTGCGGATGTGTCCGACCCACCAAAGCTGCCTTTGTTTGATTGGTGCCAACACACTTGGGAGCTCTGCCTTTGAGAGGACTGCCACATTAGTGATTTTGTCCTGCCAGGATATACCCATAATGCGCTGCAGAGAGCTAAGATGGAAATTATTGAGCTTCTTTTCCTGGTAGCTGTAAGTCTCCATGTTTCACAGCCATACAGCAAGGTGCTGAGAACACAAGCCTTGTAAACCATCAGCTTGGTCCTAAGGGTGAACTTGGTGTTATCCCATGTGCGTTTTGCAAGCTGGCCAAAGGTGTTAACATCTTTCTCTATGCGTGTATCAAGCTCTGCATCAAGGGACAGATTGTCTGTCACCGTGGACCCAAGGTAGCAGAATTTGCTAATCACTTTCAGTGGGGTGTTATTTAGTGTGATCAGGGGCAGAGATGCAACACCTAGTCCCATGACCACAATTTTCTTGATGCTTATAGTCAAGGAGAACAAGTTACAGGCACGGGAGAGATAGTCCATGAGTCTTTGTAGCTGAGTTTCCATGTGAGTGACTAGCGCAGCATCATCAACGTAGAGGAATTCTCTGATCAGGATGTGATGTGTTTTTGTCTTCGCTTTCAGCCTTGATAGATTGTAGAGCTTGCCATCTGACCTAGTGTGCAAGCAGACTCCTTCCATATCTGCAGGGAAGGCGAAGGTCAGGAGCATGGAGAAGAAGATGCTAAACAGAGTGGGGGCTAGGACACAACCCTGTTTCACTCCATTCTTCACTCTGAAACTGTTGGAAGTGGAGCCATCAAACTGTACAGTGCAGTGCATGTTGTCTTGGAAGGAGTGGATGAGATTGAGGAGCTTTGGCGGACGGCCAATCTTTCCCAGAATCTTGCAGAGATCTGCTCTGCTGATGGTGTTGAATTCCTTAGTGAGATCTACAAAAGTAAGGTAAAGGGGTATACTCTGTTCCCTCACTTCTCTTGTAGCTGGCGCATGGAGAAGATCATATCCACAGTAGATCTGCTGGCACGGAAACCGTACTGTGCTTCGGTCTGCAAGTAAATTGAATCTTTTAAGTATGATCCAGGTCTTCCCTGTGATGCTGGAGTGAGATGCCCCTGCAATTGCTGTAGTCTCCTCTGTTGCCTTTGTTTTTGTCCAGTGTGATGATTTTGGCATCACACATCTCCTGTGGAACAGAGCCTACTTTCCAGCAGAGAACGAGAAGGTCATAAAGGTGTGGCAATAGATGGGACTTACCATGCTTGAGCAGTTTGGCTGGGATTCCGTCCTTGCCAGTAAAACCTGGCTTGGGTATAAAATTAAAACCTGAACCGGGCCTGACCTGACAACAGCCAACCTGAACCAGACCCGGGCCCGAGTCCTTTAATTTTTTTAAATGCCTGACCCGACCCGAAAATAACAAACATATAAATGAAACAGAAAAATATCATAGATTAAAATCAAAAACAATACGAAACAAAACAGTACAGTCCAGCCCGACCCTGCCCGAGCCCAAATGCTGGACGCAGAATACAGACACAACCTGATCCGAGCCTGACACATAGTTGGGTTCAGGTCAGGTAGCCAGGCTTTACTTGCTGGGTGCCCTTCTGTTCGCTAGGTGGTATACTTTGAAATGCAGCAACAAATATTAGGCAGGCAAATATGACAATCTGGACCATGCAGATTTCGCCAAACAGCATTTGGACAAATAACAAGTTAATTTTTTTAAATTGTGTTGATTGAGGGGGGAATGTTGGTCAGCAGAACTCCTTGACTTTCTTCAATAGTACTACGTGATCTTTAACAGCAGATGAGACCTCAGCTAACATCTCATTCAAAGATCATCATCTCCAGCAGTGCAACATTCCCTCAGAACTGTACTGGAGTGTCTAGTTTATGTATTCAAGTGGACTGGGACTTGAATCTGGAACCCCTTTGACCCAGAGGCTACTAACTGAGACAAGCTGAGATCTGAATGCTGACATGAATGCTGAATGTGTATTAGCAAGGGAGGTCTTATCTTTTTGTCTCTTTTGGCTCTTTTATATTTATATTAATAGGTAGCAGTAAAGTTCAGCATCTTAAAACCTGATGCAATTAAGTTCAAATTAGTAGATACCGAAGTGATTATCTGATTATGTTGGAAACTTCAATTGTGCTTGTAATAGTTTGCAACAATGTCCCACACATGTAAAGAAAGTGAAAATTCATACAATGTTCCACATTTGAGATTTTTAAAGAGGTTAAAGCTCCTGAGGCTCAAT
The DNA here is from genome assembly GCF_036365525.1 of Heterodontus francisci. Taxonomy (NCBI): domain Eukaryota; kingdom Metazoa; phylum Chordata; class Chondrichthyes; order Heterodontiformes; family Heterodontidae; genus Heterodontus; species Heterodontus francisci. The sequence continues at coordinate 117,284,301 of NC_090372.1, read as the reverse complement.
AATATAGAAAGACACTGAAACTGTTGTTTCTTGGGTTCTGCATGCACCCAATCACCTGTAGTACAATAGGTTGACCTCACATTATAGTGATCCAATTTTGCAAAATGGGAACAATAAGGCATGAAGGCAAATCAACACTATTCCAAGATGCTTCTTTGACATTGCTTGGGAGAAGAATGGGTCTTTATGAAGTGCAAGAGCATTCTCTAGGCAAGGATACTGTTACAAGAGCCTGGATGGAGGTTACGGAATACGTTAACGCTGTCTCCCTTGAATTTGGAAAAAGAGAGAGGGAGGGAGAGATAGATAGATCAATCTTCCACACCGAGTGTGCAAATTCACAAAATCTGTCTGAGTGAAATTACTTCTGGCAAAGCTGCAAAACAGCATGCATACATCATGTAGCTTAGAATATGTCCAAAGGAATCAGGTCAATGTAAGACTGAACAGCCAAGATGAATGAATAAACTGCCCTTGTTTTAAATTGATATTAATGTTATTGTGAAGCTTAGTCCATATTTTTAAGAGCCTTAATGAGCTATCTGGAGGTTCTTGGTGCTGCCTATACTTGTATTGTGATATGCACTGTGCACTGGCATTGAGCTGGTCTCAGGGCCTGTAATGTGAAATATGTTTTTACAATATTAAAGGCACCATATAAATGCAAGTTGTTTTTGTAAAGGTAAGACATTACTTGAAACAAAGCTTTATCTGCCAGGACCTTGGAAATAGGCTGGAAGGCAGGGCGTGAATAAAATGGCATGGGGTGGCGTGGGGCAGTGTATCCGACATTATTTTGCCCCCATGCCATTTTGTCTCCGGCGAGAACTGTGACAGATGGGAAGTCCACTGGGAGACCAATTAAGCCACCTAATGGCCGTCTCCTGCCTTCGCTAGCATTTAGCCAATATCAGAGGGCCCGTCGTCACGTGGAGGCACTGACAGGTGAGGCAAAGCGACCTCCTAGTAGTCTTGGGGGTGCTCCCTTCTCTGGGGGCAATTCATGGCCCACGGAGGGCTCTCCAGTGGCGATGGCTGCCCCTACGGCAAGACCCACCGCCCTCAACAACCCCATCCTCTCGCTCGGACCTGTCTCCATCTTCGCTGCAGTGGGCCTCCTGCAACACCAGCAATGGCCACAGAGTTTGACAAGTTGAGTGAATGGGCATTGCATGGCAGATGCAGTATTATGTAGATAAATGTGAGGTTATCCACTTTGGTAGCAAAAACAGGAAGGCAGATTATTATCTGAACAGCTGTAAACTGACAGAGGGTAATATGCAACGGGACCTGGGTGTTCTCGTACGCCAGTCGCTGAAGGTAAGCATGCAGGTGCAACAGGTGATAAAAAAGGCAAATGGTATGTTGGCCTTCATAGCGAGAGGATTTGAGCACAGGAGCAGGGATGTCTTGCTGCAATTATACAGGGCCTTGGTGAGGCCACACCTGGAATATTGTGTGCAGTTTTGGTCTCCTTATCTGAGGAAGGATGTTCTTGCTATAGAAGGAGTGCAGCGAAGGTTTACCAGACTGATTCCTGGGATGGCGGGACTGACATATGAGGAGAGATTGAGTTGGTTAGGATTATATTCGCTGGAGTTCAGAAGAGTGAGGGGGGATCTCATAGAAACCTATAAAATTCTAACAAGGTCGATGCAGGAAGGATGTTCCCGATGGTGGGGGGGTCCAGAACCAGGGGTCATAGTCTAAGAATACAGGGTAAATCTTTCAGCACTGAGATGAGGAGAAATTTCTTCACCCAGAGAGTGGTGAGCCTGTGGAATTCACTACCACAGAAAGCAGTTGAGGCCAAAACATTGTATGTTTTCAAGAAGGAGTTAGATATAGCTCTTGGGTTTAAAGGGATCAAAGGATATGGGTGAAAAGCGGGAACAGGTTACTGAGTTGAATGATCAGTCATGATCATAATGAATGGCAGAGCAGGTTTGAAGGGCCGAATGGCCTACCCCTGCTCCTATTTTCTATGTTTCTATGGTACTGCTGAACTGTTGGCCCTCTGATTGGCCGGGAGCTCTTGTGGTGGGATCTTAACAGTTAATTACCTACTACCATTGAACTAAGCTGGGGGTCCAAATAAACGTCCGAGGCAGAGTCACCCCCTGCCTTCCGGCCAGAACCCCCGTCACTGAAATAAAATTCAGCCTAATAATCCAGTGGAAAAGCAAATAAAGAATGAAAGGCAAAGGATGCTGTTTACCTCCCCCTTTCACAATGCTTCTATTGTATCCAAACATAGAAACTCTGATGTACAATAGAAGCTAATGGGAAAAAGACAAAACTCAGTTTTTATAAAAGCAGAATACTGCAGATCACCAGGAAACTATCTTGGCTCCTTCAAACTATTCCTAAATTACTTGGAGAGGAATTTTATAATATGTATTGATGTTACCTAAATAAGTGGTTAACTGACAAATGAGTATTTTCAGACACTGCAATAGAAAAAGTTCCAGAACATTACCTTACTGCAATTTGGGTGCCTGGCCCTTTAAATAATGCTCCTGCAGGCCCATCTTGCAGCTTCACACTTGTTTTTCCTTGAGTAAACAACACAGATGCTGCCTGCACATTTGTTGGCCAAATTTGAGATCCTGACATCACATCAGCTGGTTGGGCTGTCTGACATCAGGTTAGTGCCAAATCAATGTCTTCTGGCGCACGCAGGAGACATACCTGCAAGTATCCTTATCCTTGCAATCCAGCGCATGGGCTGCACAGGAAGTGGCCAACAGAGCATTGTGCGCCTGGGAAATGCAGGTAGATACCCATAACACCACAAGAAGAAATTATTGATAACAGTTTTATTATCTGTTCTAGTTAATAAAGCTGTTATCAGTAATGCAGCAGGGGTCATTTTATAAAGATCCAGGAAGAATACTGGCTGATTTCTTTTTCCTCCCTAAGCTAATAATCACACCAAGTTCATTTCCCCATTACGCTGTTAAGTATACAGGCGAACTGCCCAGCCACAGCAGCCCCAGAAGGAAGAGAGGGTGCTAATAAAGTCTGCTTAATCGGCACCCCATCCACCACCTTAGACATTCACTCCCTCCACCATGGGCACACAGTGGCAGCAGTGTGTACTATCTACAAGATTCACTGTAGCAACTCACCAAGACTCCTTCAACAGCACCTTCCAAACTCACGATCTCTACCAGCTAAAAGAACAAGGGCAGCAAGCACATGGGAACATCACCACCTGCAAGTTCCCCTCCAAATCACACACCATCCTGACTTGTAAATATTTCACCGTTTCTTCATTGTCACTTGGTCAAAATCCTGGAACTCCCTCCCTAATAGCACTATGGGAGTACCTACACTAGAAGGACTGCAGTAGTTCAAGGCGGCAGCAGCTCACCATCACCTTCTCCAGGGCAGTTGGGGTGGGCAATAAATGCTGGCCTTTCCAGCGACACCCACATGACATGAACGAAAAAGAAAACCCACAACAGTGAAGAGGAAGCACCATCACTTGATCTGACAGATCTGACACTCGCAGCACCAGCTCAGATACTGGCACTGTGCATACTTAGAGGCTAGTATAGGTGTGGGATCAGCACGTGATGAGTCACTGATTGAGTGGGCTGCAGCCAGGCTAGGGGGAAAGGATGCTTTGTGCACCAGCTCACTGGAGGGCATTGTTGCAGATGAGTTCTGCTACGGGAACTCCTGTCACTGTCAAGGGGCTTTGAGGAGTCAGGCTCCAATGTGGCAGAGCTTGGAACTCGTCCTTTCCAGTTTCGAAGTGCTGGCCAACTCCATGACAGCACTAGCAGATCCCGCCATGATGCAGTATCTGATGGCTACTGTCTCAATTCCACTGCAGCACAGGCAGAAATAAACCAAAGTTTCAGTGCTGCACTGGAATCTCAGATGGAGGTCATGAAATCCATGCTTGCTGCCATGCAGGCTCAGACTTCTGCCATCATGGCTGCGGACCTCAGTGCTCAAAGGGGCATGCAGGCTCTTGCGACAGTCCATCAATCTGTGCTCGAGCAGATTACCAGGATTGTTGAGGTGCTGCCCCCAGTGCTGTTGTCTCTCAGGATGACAACATTGAAGTCTCACCATGCCACTCCACCAGTGCCCTTCTGACTTCAGTAGCTTTTTTGCTATTGGAAGAATGGTTTGGGTGTGGTATGACATTAGCCTTTGTACTGGACTAGTTTCCATGCCTTCTCCACTTGAGAATTGCCTTGTATACATCTGTGCTGGATTTGCTCGATTTCTTTATGATTCCTTTGGCGATTTTCACTGCCGCCTCAGCCTTTCCATTTGACTGGGGATAGTGTGGAGATGATGTATGGTGTTGAATTTCCCAATCCTTTATGAAGCAGCTGAATTCTTCACTCATGAACGGAGGGCCATTGTTACTCATTATTATGTCTGGAATGCCGTAACAGCTGAGGTGTGCTTTCAGGCATTCTACAATCTCACCGGTAGTCTTTGAAGTTAGCTGGTCTACATCCCAGTAGTCAGAATAGTAGTCTATGATAATAAGATAATCGGTTCCTGCGAGAGTGAAGAGGTCTACTCCCAGCTTCATCCATGGTCTGTCTGGGATGTCATGTGTCATCAGCAGCTCTTTAGCTTGCTTAGCTTGGTACTCGTTACATGCACTGCACTGGTTGATTTGGTCCTTTATCTCATTGCTCATGTTTGGCCACTAGAGCACTTCTTTTGCCTTTCTCAGACTCGACTCAATTTCTTAGTGGCTTGCATGGATGCGCTTGAAAATCTCTCCTCTCAACTCTTTTGGGATAATGACTCTATTTCCTTTGTACAAGATGCCATGTTGGGCTGTCAATTCATCTCTATATGCCCAATACGTTCTTGTGACCGCAGGAGTGTCCTTGATGCTTTCAGACTATCCTTTCATCACTACTTTGTGCACACTTGGAGAGTTGCATCTTGTTGGGTAGTTTGCTGGATTGAGCAAGGCACTTGTCGGTGCTGGGTTGATGACTTCCAGAGCATGTCGAGCTGCAGCTTCATGTTGAATCTGGAAGATTTCACACTCTCATAGCATCCTCTACTTTTTTCATAGGGAGTGCTGCTCTCGACAGCATGTCAGCGATGTACATCTGCTTCCCTTGCTTGTATGTCATGTCCAGATGATATCTCGGTAACTGGAGTAAAATTCTTTGCAGACGTCTTAGAGCAGATAGTAACCAATTGAGGAAAATGCTTTGAAGTGGCTTGTGGTTGGACTCGACTTTCACTTTGTCTCTTCTAAGTAAGTATTGATGAAAGTGTTCACAAGCAAAGACAGAGGCCAAGCGCTCTTTCTCAATCTAAGCATAGTGTCATTCCTTTTGCGTTAGTGCCCTGGATGCAAACGCAACCAGTTGTTCTTGCTGCATTAGGGTTGCTCCAAATCCTGTCTCACTGGCGTCACACTGCAGGGTGATGTCACCATTTACATCATAGTGTTTCAGCACTGGCATTGCCATCAAAAGGTGCTTGATTTTAGTGAGACTGCTTCTTGTTCTGTGCCTCAATACCCCTGCACGTCCTTGGCAGTGAGTTGGCGGAATGATTCGCAATCTGACGACAAATTGGGCAAGAATTTTGCTAAATAGTTGATGAAATCAACAAATCGTCGCACTGCTTTTACATCTGTTGTTCACTGTATCGCGACGATTGCTCTCACCTTTTCGGGATCCGGGCGAAGACATTTTGCTGTCAGTACATGACCTATGTACTTGACTTTGGGCATCTTTAATTGCAATTTTTTCTTGTTCAGCTTCAAGTTCATCTGGTGTGCTCTATCCTGCAGTCACACTAGATTTTGATCGTGGTCAGCAATGGCTTTTTCCATTGTGTCTCCACATCCGTAAACTAGCAGATGGAACCATAGAAAATTTACAGTACAGAAAGAGGCCATTCATCTCATCCTGCCTGTGCCAGCTGAAAAAACTAGCTGCCCATACTAATCCCACCTTCCAACACCTGGTCCATAGCCTTGCAGGTTACAGCACTTCAGGTGCAGGTCCAGAGTTGAAGGTTACTGCCTCCACCACTGATCTGGGCAGTGAATTCCAGACACCCACCACCCTCGGGGTGAAAAAGTTTTTCCTCATGTCCCCTCTAATCCTTCTATCAATCACATTAAAGCTCTGTCCCCTGGTAATTTTTTAAAATTCATTCATGGGAAGTGGGCATCACTGGCTATGACAGCATTTATTGCCCATCCCTAATTGCCCTTGAGAAGGTAGCAGTGAGCTGTCTTCTTGAACCGCTGCAGACCATGAGGAGTAGGTACACCAACAGTGCTGTGAGGAAGGGAGTTCCAGGATTTTGACCCAGCGACAGTGAAGGAACGGCGATATAGTTCCAAGTCAGGATGGTGTGTGACTTGGACGGGAACTTGCAGGTGGTGATGTTCCCATGAATCTGCTGCTCTTGTCCTTTGAGGTGGTAGAGGTCACAGGTTTGGAAGGTGCTGTCTAAGGAACCTTGGGGCGTTGCTGCAGTGCATCTTGTAGATGGTACACACTGCTGCCACTGTGCATTGGTGGTGGAGGGAGTGAATGTTTGTGGATGGTGTGCTAATCAAGCGGGCTGCTTCGTCCTGGATGGTGTCGAGCTTCTTGAGTTTTGTTGGAGCTGCACCCATCCAGGCAAGGGAAAGTAGTCCATCACACTCCTGACTTGTGCCTTGTAGATGGTGGACAGGCTTTAGGGAGTCAGGAGGTGAATTACTCACCACAGGATTCCTAGACTCTGACCTGCTCTTGTAGCCAAAGTATTAATATGGCTACTCCAGTTCAGTTTCTGGTCAATGGTAGCCCCTAGGATGTTGATAGTGGGGAATTCAGCGATGGTAATGCCATTGAATGTCAAGGGGAGATGGTTAGATTGTCTCTTGTTGGAGATGGTCATCACCTGGCACTTGTGTGGCGCAAATGTTACTTGCCAGTTATCAGCCCAAGCCTGGATATTGTCCAGGTCTTGCTGCATTTCTACACGGACTGCTTCAGTATTTGAGGAGTCGCGAATGGTGCTGAACATTGTGAAATCATCAGCGAACATCCCCACTTCTGACTTTAGGAAGGTCATTGATAAAGCAGCTGAAGATGGTTGGGCCTAGGACGCTACCCCAAGGAACTCCTGCAGTGATGTTCTGGAGCTCAGATGATTGACCTCCAACAACCACAGCCATCTTCCTTTGCGCTAGGTATGACTCTAACCAGCAGAGAGTTTTCTCCCTGATTCCCATTGACTCCAGTTTTGCTAGGGCTCCTTGATGCCATACTCATCAAATGCTGCCTTGATGTCAAGGGCAGTCACTCTCACCTCACCTCTTGAGTTCAGCTCTTTTGTCCATGTTTGAACCAAGGCTGTAATGAGCTCAGGTGCTGAGTGGCCTTGTCGGAACCCAAACTGGGTATCGCTGAGCAGGTTATTGCTAAGCAAATGCTGCTTGATGGCACTGTTGATGACACCTTCCATCACTTTGCTGATGATTGAGAGTAGACTGATGGGGCGGGAATTGGCTGGGTTGGACTTGTCCTGCTTTTTGTGTACAGGACATACCTGGGCAATTTTCCACATTGCTAGGTAGATGCCAGTGTTGTAGCTATACTGGAACAGCTTGGCTAGGGATGCAGCAAGTTCTGGAGCACAGGTTTTCAGTACTATTGCCGGAATATTGTCAGGACCCATAGCCTTTGAACTATCCAGTGCCTTCAGTCGTTTCTTGATATCACGTGGAGTGAATCGAATTGGCTGAAGTCTGGCATCTGTGATGCTGGGGAATTCAGGAGGAAGCTGAGATAGGTCATCAACTCGGCACTTCTGGCTGAAGCTTGTTGCAAATGCTTCAGCCTTATCTTTCGCACTGATGTGCTGGGCTCCCCCATTATTGAGGATGGGGATATTTGTGGAGCCACCTCCTCCAGTTAGTTGTTTAATTGTCTATCACCATTCACAGCTGGGTGTGGCAGAATTACAGAGCTTAGATCTGATCCGTTGGTTATGGAATCACTTAGCTCTGTCTATTGCATGCTGTTTATGCAGATTGGCATGCAAGTAATCCTGTGTTGTAGCTTCACCAGGTTGACACCTCATTTTGAGGTATGCCTGGTGCTGCTCCTGGCATGCCCTCCTGCACTCTTCATTGAACCAGGGTTGGTCTCCCTGCTTGATGGTAATGGTAGAGTGGGGATATGCAGGGCCTTGAGGTTACAGATTGTGGTTGAGTACAATTCTGCTGCTGCTGATGGCCCACAGCGCCTCATGGATGCCTAGTTTTCCATTGCTAGATCTCTTTGAAATCTATCCCATTTAGCACGGTGATAGTGCCACACAACACGATGGACGGTATCCTCAATGTGAAGACGGGTCTTTGTCTCCACAAGGACTGTGCGGTGGTCACTCCTACCAATACAGTCATGGACAGAAGCATCTGCGGCAGGCAGATTGGTGAGGACAAGGTCAAGTATGTTTTTCCCTCTTGTTGGTTCGCTCACCACCTGCCGCAGACCCTGTCTAGCAGCTATGTCCTTTAGGACTCGGCCAGCTCGGTCAGTAGTGGTGCTACCGAGCACTCTCGGTGATGGACATTGAAGTCCCCCACCCAGAGCACATTTTGTGTCCTTGCCACCCTCAGTGCTTCCTCCAAGTAGTGTTCAACATGGGACAGCTCTCCCAACTTTGGCACAAGCCCCCAGATGTTAGTAAGGAGGACTTTGCAGGGTCGACAGGGCTGGGTTTGCCGTTCTCATTTCCGGTGCCTAGGTCGATGACGGGTGGTCCATCCGGTTTCATTCCGTTTTATTGACTTCGTAGCGGTTAGGTACAACTGAGTGGCTTGCTAGGCCATTTCAGAGGGCATGTAAGAGTTAACCACATTGCTGTGGGTCTGGAGTCACATATAGGCCAGACCAGGTAAGGACAGCAGATTTCCTTCCCTAAAGGACATTAGTGATTGTCCTCTCCGCTACGGGAAACAGGTCCTTCCTGTCTACTCTATCTAGGCCCCTCATAATTTTGTACACCTCAATTAAGTCACCCGTCAGCCTCCTCTGTTCGAAGGAAAACAACCCTAGCCTATACAGTCTTTTCTCATAGCTGCAATTTTTAAGCCCTGGCAACATTCTTGTAAATTTCTTCTGTACTCTCTCCAGAGCAATTATGTCCTTCTGTAATATGGTGACCAGTACTGCACACAATACTCCAGCAATGGCCTAACCAGCGTTTTATACAGTTCCACCATTACATGCCTGATTTTGTATTCTATACCTCGGCCAATAAAGGAAAATATTCCATATGCATTCTTCACTACTTTATCTACCTGCCCTGCCACCTTCAGAGATCTGTGGATATGCACTCCAAGGGTTCTCACTTCCTCTACCCCTCTCAATATCCTCCCATTTATTGTGCATTCCCTTGCTTTGTTTGCCCTCCCCAAATGTTACACCTCATACTAAGTGATTCCATAACCAACAGATCAGATCTAAGCTCTGCAGTCCTGCCACACCCAGCCGTGAATGGTGGTGGACAATTAAACAACTAACTGGAGGAGGTGGCTTCACAAATATCCTCATCCTCAATGATGGGGGAGCCCAGCACATCAGTGCGAAAGATAAGGCTGAAGCATTTGCAACAAGCTTCAGCCAGAAGTGCCGAGTTGATGACCCATCTCAGCCTCCTCCTGAAGTCCCCAGCATCACAGATGCCAGACTTCAGCCAATTCAATTCACTCCACGTGATATCAAGAAACGACTGAAGGCACTGGATAGTTCAAAGGCTATGGGTCCTGACAATATTCTGGCAATAGTACTGAAAACCTGTGCTCCAGAACTTGCTGCATCCCTAGCCAAGCTGTTCCAGTATAGCTACAACACTGGCATCTACCTGGCAATGTGGAAAATTGCCCATGTATGTCCTGTACACAAAAAGCAGGACAAGTCCAACCCAGCCAATTACTGCCCCATCAGTCTACTCTCAATCATCAGCAAAGTGATGGAAGGTGTCATCAACAGTGCCATCAAGCAGCATTTGCTTAGCAATAACCTGCTCAGTGATACCCAGTTTGGGTTCCGACAAGGCCACTCAGCACCTGAGCTCATTGCAGCCTTGGTTCAAACATGGACAAAAGAGCTGAACTCAAGAGGTGAGGTGAGAGTGACTGCCCTTGACATCAAGGCAGCATTTGATGAGTATGGCATCAAGGAGCCCTAGCAAAACTGGAGTCAATGGGAATCAGGGAGAAAACTCTCTGCTGGTTAGAGTCATACCTAGCGCAAAGGAAGATGGCTGTGGTTGTTGGAGGTCAATCATCTGAGCTCCAGAACATCACTGCAGGAGTTCCTCGGGGTAGTGTCCTAGGCCCAACCATCTTCAGCTGCTTTATCAATGACCTTCCTTCAATCATAAGGTCAGAAGTGGCGATGTTCGCTGATGATTTCACAATGTTCAGCACCATTCGCGACTCCTCAGATACTGAAGCAGTCCGTGTAGAAATGCAGCAAGACCTGGACAATATCCAGGCTTGGGCTGATAACTGGCAAGTAACATTTGCGTCACTCAAGTGCCAGGCGATGACCATCTCCAACAAGAGACAATCTAACCATCTCCCCTTGACATTCAATGGCATTACCATCGCTGAATTTCCCACTATCAACATCCTGGGGGCTACCATTGACCAGAAACTGAACTGGAGTAGCCATATTAATACTTTGGCTACAAGAGCAGGTCAGAGTCCAGGAATCCTGTGGTGAGTAACTCACCTCCTGACTCCCTAAAGCCTGTCCACCATCTACAAGGCACAAGTCAGGAGTGTGATGGAATACTCTCCCTTGCCTGGATGGGTGCAGCTCCAACAACACTCAAGAAGCTCGACACCATCCAGGACGAAGCAGCCCGCTTGATTAGCACACCATCCACAAACATTCACTCCCTCCACCACCAACGCACAGTGGCAGCCGTGTGTACCATCTATAAGATACACTGCAGTAACGCCCCAAGGCTCCTTAGACAGCACCTTCCAAACCTGTGACCTCTACCACCTCGAAGGACAAGAGCAGCAGATTCATGGGGACATCACCACCTGCAAGTTCCCGTCCAAGTCACACACCATCCTGACTTGGAACTATATCGCCGTTCCTTCACTGTCACTGGGTCAAAATCCTGGAACTCCCTTCCTCACAGCACTGTAGGTGTACCTACCCCTCATGGACTGCAGCGGTACAAGAAGACAGCTCACTGCTACCTTCTCAAGAGCAATAAGGGATGGGCAATAAATGCTGTCATAGCCAGTGATGCCCACTTCCCATGAATGAATTTTAAAAAATTACCAGGGGACAGAGCTTTAATGTGATTGATAGAAGGATTAGAGGGGACATGAGGAAAAACTTTTTCACCCCGAGGGTGGTGGGTGTCTGGAATTCACTGCCCAGATCAGTGGTGGAGGCAGTAACCTTCAACTCTGGACCTGCACCTGAAGTGCTGTAACCTGCAAGGCTATGGACCAGGTGTTGGAAGGTGGGATTAGTATGGGCAGCTAGGTTTTTCAGCTGGCACAGGCAGGATGAGATGAATGGCCTCTTTCTGTACTGTAAATTTTCTATGGTTCCATCTGCTAGTTTACGGATGTGGAGACACAATGGAAAAAGCCATTGCTGACCACGATCAAAATCTAGTGTGACTGCAGGATAGAGCACACCAGATGAACTTGAAGCTGAACAAGAAAAAATTGCAATTAAAGATGCCCAAAGTCAAGTACATAGGTCATGTACTGACAGCAAAATGTCTTCGCCCGGATCCCGAAAAGGTGAGAGCAATCGTCGCGATACAGTGAACAACAGATGTAAAAGCAGTGCGACGATTTGTTGATTTCGTCAACTATTTAGCAAAATTCTTGCCCGATTTGTCGTCAGATTGCGAATCATTCCACCAACTCACTGCCAAGGACGTGCAGGGGTATTGAGGCACAGAACAAGAAGCAGTCTCACTAAAATCAAGCACCTTGTGACAGCAATGCCAGTGCTATTTCCTCCCTGGCTTCCTTTAACAGCCTGGTTTTACAATCCATCTGGCCCTGGCGATTTATCCACTTTCAAGGATGTCATACCCTCTAGTACTTCCTCTCTCATTATTCTTATTGTATCTCATATTTCACACTCCTCCTCTTTTACTACAAGTCTGCATCATCCCTCTCCTTTGTGAAGACAGAGACAAAGTGCTCATTAAGAACCCTACCCACATCTTCTGCATCCATGCATAAGTTACCTTGTACATCTCTGATAGGCCCTACTCTTTCCTTAGTTATCCTCTTGCTCTTAAAGTACTGATAAAACATCTTTGGGTTTTCCTTGATTTTACCTGCCCATATTTTTTCATGTCCTCTCTTTGCTTTCTGAATTTACTTTTTTACTTCACCCCTGCACTTTCTATACTCCTCTAGGCTTTCTAAAATATTAAGTTTTTTGTGATCGTCATAAGCTTTCTTTTTTTGCTTTATCTTACCCTGTATGCTTCTCGATAACCAGGGGGCTCTAGATTTGGCAGTACCACCCTTTTTCTTTGTGGGGACATATCTACATTGTGCCTGTAGAATCTCACTGTTGAATGCCTCCCACTGGTTTGCCACTGATTTTCCTTCAAGTAGCTGTATCCAGTCCACGTTTGCCTCTCAGATTCGTAAAATGTTTCTTCCCCAATTTAGAACTTTACTCCTGTTCTATCTTTGTCCTTTTCCATAATAATGCTAACTCTAACTGTATTATGGTCATGATCTCCAAAATGGTCACCCACTGTTACTTCCACTTGCCCAGCTTTATTTCCTAAGACTAAATCGAGAATTACACCTCCTCTTGTTGGGCTTGTCACATGCTGGCTAAAAAGGTTCTCTTGAATGCAGTTCAAGAATTTTGTGCCCTTTGTTTCCTTCACACTGTTTGTATCCCAGTTGATATTTGGTTAGTTGAAATCCCCAACTATTATTGCCCTATTGTTTTTGCACTCAGAAATTTGCCTACATATTTGTTCTTCTATCTCCCTCTCACTATTTGGGGGTCTATGGTACACTCCTAGTGATATGGCTGCCCGTTTTCTATTTCTGAGCTCAACTCATATGACCTCATTTGATGATTCATTTTGCATAACATCCCTCCTCACAGCTGTAATTGATTCTTTAACCAATAATGCTATCCCCCTCGCTATCCTGCCTGAAAACTCTATATCCAGTGATGTTGAGCTGCCATTTTCCCCCTCTTTAAGCCAAGTGTTCTGTTATAGCAATTATATCATGCTGCCATGTGTCTATCTGTGCCCTCAGCTCATCGGCTTTATTTGCTATACTTCTTGCATTTAAATAAATACTGTTTAATACTGCCAAATTCCTGTGCTGTACATTTTTAACCTTTGCTTCTTCTGTCTTTCAGAGCCACTCACTAATTTTCTGCCTCCCATTTCCTGCTCTGAATTTGTCCTATCTGAAACTGCCCTCAGGTTCCCATCTCCCTGCTAATCTAGTTTAAACCATCCCTAACAGCACTAGCAAAACTTCCTGCAAGGATATTCATCCTGGTCCTGTTCAGGTGTAGACCGTCTGGCTTATACAGGTCCCACCTTCCCCAGAACCGGTCCCAATGCCCCAGAAATCTGAAGCCCTCCCTCCTGCACCATCTCGCCAGCCATGCATTCATCTGGCGTATTGTCCAAATTCTATACTCACTAGCACGTGGCCTTGAGAGTAATCCAGAGATTACTACCACTGTAGCTTCCACTCCAGGAAGATGACTAACTATCTCATGCTGTCTGCATTGATACTGCTCTGGAGCCGTGCAAATGCCAAATGGCATGCGCAACCATCTGTATCTCCCGAACGGCATCCAGAATGTAGTTATAAACTGCTGCTTTCACCCAGCTTCACTTGGCAGTAACCATCCTTTGCACCGTCACTAGGGTAGTGAAAAATTTGCCTTTGTAAGTCGTGGCAAAATTCCTTCAATGGTTGGTATGTGGTACTGAGATCTCTTCAGAGCTTTATTTAGATCCTTTGGGTCGATGCATACTCGCAGCTTTCCAGGTTGTTTCACCGCTCCCATGCTGCTTATCCATTCTGTAGGGGTTGTCACTTTCTTGATTACTCCCTTCTTTTCCAGCTCTTCTATCTTGTCTTTCAGGTCAGCCTTGAGGGCATTGGGAGCTTTCCTCAGCAGATGCTGAATTGGTCTTACCCTCTCATCTACTTTGAGATGATATTCTCCAGGAAGACATCCTAAACCTGTAAACACATCATTGTACTCCTCTAGGATCTGTTCCGCGGTCAATGGTTTAGTGTGTTGTGACAGGTTGCACGTCTCCTTTGGCGTGTTGAGGGTTAGCAATCCAAGCTTTAGACTTGCTCCAGCTGAGATTTGTGGCTTTTGCTTGCTGTCTATGATCTGGAACTCCAGATCTTCGTTCTTGTCATTGCATTGGGCTCTCAGAGTAATTTGTCCTCTCGGCACTAGTATGGTGCCACCATATAGCCTCATGTTGGCCTTCATTGCAAGAGGATTTGAGTACAGGAGCAAGGATGTTGTACTGCAGTTATACAGGGCCTTGGTGAGACCATATCTGGAGTATTGTGTGCAGTTTTGGTCTCCTTATCTGAGGAAGGATGTTCTTGCCATGGAGGGAGTGCAAAGAAGATTTACTAGGCTGATTCCTGGGATGGCAGAATTGACGCATGAGGAGAGATTGGGTTGACTAGGCCTACATTCACTAGACTTCAGAAGAATGAGAGGGGATCTCATAGAAACCTATAAAATTCTAACAGGACTACACCGGCTAGATGCAGGGAGGATGTTCCTGATGGCTGTGGAGTCCAGAACCAGGGGTCTCAGTCTCAGGATACGGGGTATGCCAGAACTAAGATGAGGAGAAATTACTTCACTCCAAGGGTGGTGAACCTATGGAATTCTCTACTGCAGTGGGCAGTGGAGGTCAAGTCATTAAATATATTCAGGAAGGAGATAGATATGTTTCTTAATGCCAAAGGGATCAAGGGATATGGGGAGAAAGCGGGAACAGGGTACTGAATTAGACGATCAGCCATGATCTTTTTTGAAAACTCCTTTGTATTTAATGAAGATTTTTTCTGGAATCTTCTCTGAAATTCAAGTTGCTACATACCCCCTCCCCCCCCCCCCCCACCCACCCCCATGGTGTGTCCATCCACACTTGGAGGGGTTGCCTCTTTCAAAGTCAATGGGTGGGAATGGCCTTGATGACCATGTTGATAAAGCCATTCTAGGTAATTCAATCACTGAGAGCAAGCCATTGTTCTGGTTGGGCTTGGTTAGAGTTTTTGTCTCCAGTTCAGTCTCCCGGTGTTTCAAATGTAAATTGCAGTGGCCACCTTGGCTGCTTTTTTTCAAAGGTTAACTTGTAGGTTTTTTCCATTAAAAGTCTAATGCAAGTTTGCAGCTGATGAAATTAATATTTCCCGTTTGGCCTATAGGGTTTTTCTGGCACATCCGTACCATGCAGAATGAAATACGATGATGGGAGCATTTCATTAAAGGTGTGAAAAAGAGGAAAACACACATTCATTTTCATTCACTTCCAAATTCACTCATGAATCTTAGAATTGTTGCAGCTGGTTATTCTCTGCAGAGCAATGTTGATTTAATTTCCCTTTTTTCTTGGAGTTTGTCTGGGATGGTTATGTGTTGTCAAGTGGGGCTAAAGTTTCTTTAGTATCAATTTGTGATACCTTGGAGAGGTGCATCTCAATAAACATGTGGTCGTTGGGGAAGCTTGGGGTCTGCAAATTTCCAGTGTTGTTTAAGGCCAGTTCCCCTGTAGGTACAGGCTTTAACCCCTCAACTGCTGTTTCTGCAACATGTGGTTTTAACCATTCAGGTTCCTGTACCTTGGCAATTTTTCTCCCTAAAGTGGTATTGGTTTTAAGTCCATGTGAGGTGTATGAAATTTCCTCTGGGCCCTTGTTCTTGCTTGAGTCTGAAGTGAAATTGTTGGATTTGATTAGCTTTGGGCTTGGGCCCTGGTCATTGGGTTCTGCGGGGAGTAGATCCACCCTGACCTTACGTTTAGCATTCTGGTGATTCACAGAAGTGCTGCTTACTTTGGGGCATTTTTGTCTCACTTTTATCTTTACTGTGAGGAGGGACTCTTTAATAATCACCCCATGTCCTCTGGGACATTCCTGCTCACAGGTATCTGTACAGCTTCCACTGCACTCCCCTGTGGTACTTTGACTAGGTGAGGCATCACCCTCACTGTTGGTTTGCCTTTTTAGGAACTTTCCTTGTCCCTGCATGTTTCTGTAAATGCTGTTATCAGCCTTGGTAGGGTGCTTCTTGACCTGCATTTACATAGAAGAGTGTGGGGTCTAACTCTTCCAACATTTCAGGGTTGGCTAACCGGACAGTAGGGGGTGCCATTTGGGAAGACTCCCGGCCCTCGCTTAACCTGTCTTCAGTGTCCTTTTCCTCCCTAACTGTTTGACAGACCTGTGCTCGTCTGTCCCCTTTTGTTTTTGGCAAGGGTCCCACACAATCCACCAGCACTCTGCTGAGGGGTTCCCAATGGGAATTAGGGGTGCAAGTTTTACTGCAGGTTGGGGTTTCCCCATCACTTGGCATATGTGGCAAGTTTTACAGAACTCCAACACATCTTTGTGGAGTTTTGGCCAGTCAAAATGCTGTCTTATGCGGGCTTTGGTTTTTTGTACACCGACATGTCAGCGATGATCATGGGGAATTTTAATGTACATACAGACTTGAAAAATCAGATGGACAAAGGTAGCCAAGATGAGGAGTACATAGAATGTTTTCGGGATAATTTCTTGAAACAGTATGTTCTGGAGCCAACCAGAGAGCAGGCTATACTAGATCCGGTATTGTGCAATGAGATAGGTTTAATTAATGACCTCATAGTTAAGGCGCCCCTAGGTAGCAGCGATCATAATATGATTGAATTTTACATTCAGTTTGAAGGAGAGAAGAGTGGGCCCAAGACGAGTATTTTAAACTTAAATAAGGGCAATTATGAGGGCATGGAAGCAGAGCTAGCTAAAGTGAACTGGCAAATCAGATTAAGGGATAGGCCAATAGAGATGTAGGGCTGAATTTTACGCCACCACAGCGGGTCAGATGGTGGCATGGGGGGCAGCGTAAAATTGAGCGGGACGCTCTGGGAGGCCTACCCACCCCGCTCCTGCCCGAGGCCAATCAAGGCCCTTAAGTGGCCACTTCAAGGGGCCCTCGCCTGCCTCCATGGGTATTTTACCCATGGCAAGTGGGCATGCTGGGGACATGAAAGGCCGCCCAGTGATAGCTGCCGGCCTTTCCGTGCCCTGGGGGGGGGGGGGGGGGGGGGTGGGGGTGCCATGGCAGTTGGGCACAGGGTGCCCGAATGAGGGCTGCCCCCGCCTCCCAACTCACCCCCCGGTCTCAAGATGCCCCCCCTCCCCCCAAACGACCACCCTAGCCTCACCATGGAAGGACCAATCCCCCTGGTGAGGCATGCCCAACTTAGGCTTCCTGGTGTCGGCTGTGCTACAGTCCCAGCAGTGGCCACCGCTCCCAGTGGCGCTGCTGGGACTAAGAGCTGCCGGCCCGCTGATTGGCTGGCAGCTCACTGAGGCAGAACCTCCTCCCTCAAATGGGTGGAAGTCCCACCTCAAGACAATTTAAGCCCGTGGACCTGTAAATGTGAGACTGATACCCGGGCTAGGCAGAAGTGGGTTCGCCACCGACTTTTACGTCGGTGGTGATTTCCCGTCCACCTAAGGTAAAATCCAGCCCCTAGTGGCAGATATTTAAGGGGATATTTCAGAATACACAGAATATATACATTTCACCGAGATAGAAAAATTTCAAAGGTGGGACCTGCCATCTGTGGTTAACTAAAACAGTTAAAGATAGTATCAAACTTAAAGAAAAAGACTATTTTTGCACAAAGATGGGAGGCAGGTCAGAAGATTGGACAGAATATAAAAAACAGAAAAGAATGACTAAAAGATTGATCAGGAAGGTAAAATTGGAGTACGAGAGAAAGCTAGCTAGAAATATAGAGACAGATAGTAAGAGTTTCTATAAATGTTTAAAAAGGAATTAGCAAAGTGAGCATTTGTCTGGATAAAAGTGAGTCTGGGGAATTAATAAAGGATAATAAGGAGATGGCAGATGAATTAAACAGATATTTTGCATCGGTCTTCACAATTTAGGATACAAATAACATCCCAGTATTAGCTGTAAGTCAGAAAATGCAAGGGAGGGAGGAACTCAAGAAAATTACAATCACCAGGGAAGTGGTACTGAACAAATTGTTGGAGAAGTCCCCGGCTCCAGATAGACTTCATCCGAGGGTGTTAAAAGAAGTGGTTAGTGAGATAGTAGATGCATTAGTTTTAAATTTTCAAAATTTCCTAGATTATAGCAAATGTAACTCCTTTATTCAAAAAGGGAGGGAGACAGAAAGCAGGAAACTACAGGCCAGTTAGCTTAACATCTGTTTTAAAGAAAATGTTAGAAGCTATTATTAAAGATGTTATAGCAGAGCATTTAGAAAAATTCAAGGTAATCAGGCAGAGTCAACACGGGCTTGTGAAATGGAAATCATGTTTATTTGAGTTCTTTGAGGGAGTTACATGTGCTGTGGATAAAGGGGAACCGGTGGATGTATTGCACTTAGATATCGAGAAGGCGTTTGATAAGGTGCCACATCAAAGGTTATTGTGGAAAATAAAAGCTCATGGTGTACAGGGTAACATATTGGCATGGATAGAAGATTGGCTAGCTAACAGGAAACAGAGAGTAGGCATAAATGGGTCATTTTCTGGTTGGCAAGATGTAATGAGTGGTGTGCCATAGGGATCTGTGCTGAGGCCTCAACTGTTTACAATTTATATAAATTACTTAGATGAAGGGACCGAAGGTATGGTTGCTAAATTTGCTGATGACACAAAGATAGGTCGGAAAGTAACTTGTGAAGAGGACATAACGGGGCTACAAAGGGATATAGATAGGTTAAGTGAGTGAGCAAAGACCTGGCAAATGGAGTGTAATGTGGGAAAGTGGGAAATTGTCCACTTTGGCGGGAAGAATAAGAAAGCATATTACCTAAATGATGAGAGATTGCAGAGCTCTGAGATGCAGATCTGGTTGTTCCAGTGCATGAATTGCAAAAGGTTAATATGCAGGTACAGAACATAATTAGGAAAGCTAATAGAATGTTATTGTTTGTCGCGAGGGGAATTGAATACAAAAGTAGGGAGGTTATGCTTCAGCGATACAGGGCATTGGTGAGACCACATCTGGAGTACTGTGTACAGTACTGGTCTCCTTATTTAAGGAAGGATGTAAATGCATTGGAGGCAGTACAGAGAAGGTTTACTAGACTAATGCCTGGAATGGGCGGGCTGTGTTACGCGGAAAGATTGGACAGGTTAGGCTTGTATCCACTGGAACATAGAAGAGTAAGAGGCGACTTGATTGAAACACAGAAGATCCTGAGGGGTCTTGACAGGGTGGATGTGGAAAGAATGTTTCCTCTTGTGGGAGAATCTATAACTTGGAGTCAGTGTTTATAAATGAGGGGTTCCCCCATTTAAGACAGAGATGAGGAGAAATTTTTTCTCTCAGAGGGTTGTGAGTCTTTGGAATTCTCTTCCTCAAAAGGCAGTGGAAGCAGAGTCTTTGAATATTTTTAAGGCAGAGGTAGATAGATTCTTGATAAGCAAGGGGGTGGAAGGTTATCAGGGGTAAGTGGAAATGTGGAGTAATCAGTTCAGCCATGAACTTATTGAATGGCTGAGCAGGCTTGAAGGGCCGAGTGGCCTACTCCTGCTCCTAATTCTCATGTTTGTATAGTCCAGCCATTATAAGCTCGTGGATCATTCTTAGTATTTCTCTACGGTACCTCGGTGGAACCACTATCTGGTGAACCACTGTCCACCTTTGTCCACAGGTCAGTGAGGAGGGCTCTACTGCCTCATCAGCACCTTATTCTTTAAATAGTTACACTCAGGGACTCCCTCGGCTTCAGTTTCAATCTGGGCGGTCGGTGCCAATTTCATTAACACTGGGTTGGCTTGCTGAGCCTCAACTAGGGAAGATCTGTTGAACCCATTGCTTGGGTCCTCTAACTCCCCAAAGAGGGTTTCAGACAACCAGATAGCAGGGTCACTGTCTGCAGTGCCAGTTCAGTCTCCTCTGAGGGAACTGGTTTGGCCATGGACCGAGCCACCACAGGCAGCAGAAATGCTGGGGACTGTCTCCTGCAACTGCCCTGTCTCTCTGACCCCCTTCAGTCTCTCTACCACTACTGGGGAAGCTACCACCTTTGCCCCTTGAGATCATTACCCAGGAGCTGGTCAACCCCATCCACAGGCCAAATCGGGACAATCCCCACGGTCATCAGTCTCGAAACTAGGTTGCGCTCCAAGTGCACCCTGAAGGCAGAAGGGTGGTGGATTCTCTTCCCCGGTTGCTGGCTGTAGTGGTCTGTAGGCCTGTGGGGGGGTGGGGGTTGCGGTGGGGGTGGTGGGGGGGAGGAGGTGGGGGGGAGTCCCAGTTGCAGCCAGATCTTCTCTTGATATTTTCTGGGGGGAGGAAGAGAAAGAGAGAGAGCCTGCTTCATTGCTGGCTTTTCAGTTACTGCTTGTCTGCTGTCTGTGTGACAAAACTTACAATTTCATCAGAGCTGCACAAGCATTCACGAGGTTCTATCAGACCCTTTTGTTTTTAATTAGGTTTTTTCTGGAATCTTTTCTGAAATTCAAGGTGATACATGCCCCCCCCACCCCGCCATGGTGTCCATCCACATTTGAAGGAGTTGCCTCTTTCAAAGTCAATGGATGGGAATGGCCTTAACGACCGTGTTGATAAAGCCATTCTAGGTAATTCAATCACTGAGACCAAGCCATTGTTCTGGCTGGGCTTGGTTAGCCTTTCATCTCCAGTTCATTCTCCCGATGTTTCAAATGTAAATTTCAGTGGCCATCTTGCCTGCTTTGTTTTAGTAATTAACTTGTAGGTTTTTTCCATTAAAAGTCTAACATAAATTTCCAACTGATGAAATGAATATTTCCCATTTGGCATATAGGGTTTTCCTGACAACATGCTCTCGCTACGGGATCTCTTATGCATAATACATTCCTATCTTTAATTAGATCATCTTTTTGTTGCACAAATTCACAGGATTCTGCGAGCTGTGTTAATGTAATCACATATTGATCAATGGCCTCTTTTTCACCTTGGGCCCTAATATTGAACACATAAGGTTCATAAGTTATGTTTGCTTGGGTTCAAAGTGTGCCTTCAAGGCTTTCAAAATTTCTGCTGTCTGTTTTATTTTTTTGTTCTTCAGAGAGATTTAGGAAAGAATACATTTTGTAACAGTCTCTCCCCAAGTGATAAAAGTGTAGCTACTCATAGCTGTTCTGGTTTGCTAATTACATCTGGTGCAATTTCGTAATTTTGCCATTGTGACAGGAAAAACTGCCAGTTCTGCTTCATATTACCTTTCATTTCAACTGGCACCAGGAGAGGAAGATTTGCAGCCATTGTGTTTTACCCAGTGCTTTCAGCGCTTCTTTGTTCCTTTTCTGTGGCTTCCTGTGGCATTTAGCAGCTTTCAGCACCTCTGAACATTCCTGTGTTCCTCTTTTAGTAGCTGTGCTTCTATACAGCTCTTCAACACTCAATCTCAGCTCCACTCTGACACCATGTTACAAGCTCACAGGACAACAGTCTCGTTTGTACTGTGTCTTTATTGAACTGCTTTCTGATGAATGCCTGCAGAGTGCCTCATGGTAGATGTCACATGACTATGGCAAGCCAGGAGGCACATTAGTACAGTATTGCATTTCTCTCCCAAACAGATTGGGAATAGAGGATCCATGGTGATAAAAGTAAGTAGTTTTATGGAAACTGGAGTCAAGAGCAGGCACTCTCGGACAGCCAGTTCAGATCGAAGGGATCGAGAATGCATCCTCCCTCCCTCCTCCTCCCAAGGTGGCATATGAATTCCTGGTGGCACTGTCATGATGGCGATGGAGGGTGCAGCAGACCACCATGAACCTAGTCAGTCAATCTGGCATGTGTTGGATGGTTTCCCCCTCCCCCCCCACACATATGGTCCATGCATTGGAAGTATTGCTTGAGCATGCTGATGGTCTGCTCCACGATGTTCCTGGGTGGCTCCATGGCTCTCATTATATGTGAATTCATAGAATCATAGTACAGTTACAACACAGAAGGAGGCCATTCAGCCCATCATGTCTGTGCTGGCTCTCTGCAAGAGTAACTCACTCGTCCCACTCCCCTGCCTTTTTCCCATAGCCCTGCAAAGTTTTCCACTTCAGATAATTATCCAATTCTCTTTTGAAAGTCACAATTGAATCTGCCTCCAACACACTCTCAGGCAGTGCATTCCAGATCCTAACCACTCGCTGCATAATAAAAGATTTTCCTCAAGTCGCCAACTTGTCCGTCCATTCCACCAGCTTAAATGCTCTTGAAATTTATCGCTAGCCACCTCACAGTTCACAATACTTCCAAGTTATGTGTTAATTGCAATTTTGAAATTGTGCTCTGTACACCAAAGTCCAAGCCATTAATAGACATCAAGAAGAACATTTGTCCTAACACCAACCTCTGGGGAACCCTCTATATATCTTCCTCCAGTCTGAAAAACTGTTCACCACTACAATTTGTTTTCTGTCATTCAGCCAACTTTGTATCCATGCTGCTACTTTGATTCTAGGCTGACAAGCCTGTTGTGTGGCACTCCGTGGATACCACATCAACTGCATAACCCTCATCAACCCTTTCTGTTACCTCACCAAACACAATTTGCCCTTAACAAATCCATGCTGGCTTTCCTTAATTAATCCACATTTGTCCAAGTGACTATTAATTATGTCTTGAATTATCATTTCTAAAATTTATCCCACCACTGAGGTTAAACTGACTAACCTGTAGTTGCTGGGCTTATCCTTATATGCTCTTTTGAACAAAGGCATAACATTTGCAATTCTCCAGTCCTCTGGCACCACCATCACTAATGCCTTTGACCCTATTCCCACTAATCTCTTGACCATCCAACTGGCCACCTATTAGCTGACACTGTATATTGCTCCCTTTCATCAGGCACTGTCCACATCCCCTTCAAAACAGTCATCATCATATCACCCTAAAAAAAAAACGCTCTTGACCCCTCAGTCATTACAAATTATAACCATATCATCAAACTCACTTTCCTCTCTAAAAGTCCTTGGACATGTTGTCTCCTGGATCCATGCCCATCTGTCCTGCAAAACTCCCTGTTTAAATCCCTTTCATCAGGTTTCCATCCTTTGCAGAGCACCGAAGAGGCCAAAACCAGTCACCAATGACAGTGACTATGGCGCATTATCCTTTCTGTTCTCCATAACCTCAGCAGCTTTTGACAGTCAACCACAACTTCTCTAACACTTGTACTCCAATGTACAGCTTTGTGGGATTGCCCTCACTTGTTCCACTTACATATCTGATCATCGCCAGAGCATCTCCAGCAATGGCTTCTTTTCTTACCCAGCACCATAACCTTGATAGTCTCCCAACTCCCTTCATTCTCTCATATTCCTCATAGAAAGCCTGGCTACTCGACCGGAACCTGACTACACCTGACTACGTGTGTTTCGTTCAGGTGGGGTTAGGTCTATATTCTATGTCCAGCATTCAAGCTCGGGTCAGGTCGGGCTGGATTGTACTGGCTTCATGTTTTTTTTCTGTTTCAGTAACATGTTTGATATTACTAAATTCATTGCAATATCCAGGTCAGGTCGGGCATGAAAAAAGATGAAAGGACGGAGGCACCAGTTGGGTTCGATTTGGCTGTGGTTGGGTTGGGCCCGGGTTGGGTTTTAATTTTATACCGGAGCAGGCCTTTAATACATGCTGCCCCTTGATAACTTCATCTGCAGATGAGATCAGTTTCCACATGTATGCTGATGACATCCAGCTCTAACTTTCCACAACCTTTCTCAATCCTTTATGCAGTCTTGAACAAGCTACAAATTTTTAAAAATTCATTCATGGGATGTGGGCATCGCTGGCTAGGCCAGCATTTATTGCCCATCCCTAATTGCCCTTGAGAAGGTGGTGGTCAGCTGCCTTCTTGAACCGCTGCAGTTCATGTGGGGTAGGTACACCCACAGTACTGTTAGGAAGGGAGTTCCAGGATTTTCAGCCAGCGAGAGTAAAGGAATGGCGATATAGTTCCAAGTCAGGATGGTGTGTGACTTGGAGGGGAACATGCAGGTGGTGGTGTTCCCATGCATTTGCTGCCCTTGTCCTTCTAGTTGGTAGAGGTCGCGGGTTTGGAAGGTGCTGTCTAAGGAGACTTGGTGCGTTGCTGTCGTGCATCTTGTAAATGGTACACACTGCTGCCACTGTGCGTCGGTGCTAGAGGGAGTGAATGTTTGTGGATGGGGTGCTTGCTGCATTTCTGCATGGACTGCTTCAGTATCTGAGGGGTCACGAATGGTGCTGAACATTGTGCAATCATCAGCGAACATCCCCACTTCTGACCTTATGATTGAAGGAAGGGCATTGATGAAACAGCTGAAGATGGTTGGGCCTAGGACACTACCCTCAGGAACTCCTGCAGTGATGTCCTGGAACTCAGATGATTGATCTTCAACAACCACAGCCATCTTCCTTTGCGTTAGGTATGACTCCAACCAGTGGAGAGTTTTCCCCCTGATTCCCATTGCCTCCAGTTTTGCTAGGGCTCCCTGATGCCATACTCGGTCAAATGCTGCCTTGATGTCAAAGGCAGTCACTCTCACCTCACCTCTTGAGTTCAGCTCTTTTGTCCATGTTTGAACCAAGGCAGTGATGAGGTCAGGAGCTGAGTGGCCCTGGCGGAACCCAAACTGAGCGTCACTGAGCAGGTTATTGCTAAGCAAGTGCTGCTTGATGGCACTGTTGATGACACCTTCCATCACTTTACTGATGATTGAGAGTAGACTGATGAGGCGGTAATTGGCCGGGTTGGACTTGTCCTGATTTTTGTGAACAGGGCATTCCTGGGCAATTTGCCACATTGCCGGGTAGATGCCAGTGTTGTAGCTGTACTGGAACAGGTTGGTTAGGGGTGCCGCAAGTTCTGGAGCACAGGCCTTCAGTACTACTGCTGGAATATTGTCAGGGCCCATAGCCTTTGCAGTATCCAGTGCCTTCAGGCGTTTCTTGATATCAGGTAGGGTGAATCGAATTGACTGAAGTCTGGCATCTGTGATGCTGGGGACTTCAGGAGGAGGCCGAGATGGATCATCAACTCGGCACATCCTTCTGAAGATTGTTGCAAATGCTTCAGCCTTATCTTTCATACTGATGTGCTGGGCTCCCCCATTATTGAGGATGGGGATATTTGTGGAGCCACCTCCTCCAGTTAGTTGTTTAATTGTCCACCACCATTCACAGCTGGATGTGGCAGGACTGCAGAGCTTAGATCTGATCCGTTGGTTATGGGATCACTTAGCTCTGTCTATCGCATGCTGCTTACACAGTTTGGCATGCAAGTAGTCCTCTGTTGTAGCTTCACCAGGTTGACACCTCATTTTGGGGTCTGCCCGTGCTGCTCCTGGCATGCCCTCCTGCACTCTTAATTGAACCAGGGTTGGTCTCCCTGCTTGATGGTAATGGTAGAGTGAGGGATATGCAGGGCCTTGACGTTGTAGATTGTGGTTGAGTACAATTCTGCTGCTGCTGATGCCCCACAGTACCTCATGGATGCCCAGCTTTGCATTGCTAGACCTGTTTGAAATCTATTCCATTTAGCATGGTGATAGTGCCACACAACACGATGGAGGGTATCCTCAATGTGAAGGCGGGACTTTGTCTCCACAAGGACTGTGTGGTGGTCACTCCTGCCAATACTGTCATGGACAGATGCATCTATGGCAGGCAGATTGGTGAGGACAAGGTCAAGTATGTTTTTCCCTCACTACCAGCCACAGACCCAGTCTAGCAGCTATGTCCTTTAGGACTCAGCCAGCTTCGTCAGTAGTAGGTGCTACCGAGCCATTCTTGGTGATGGACATTGAAGTCCCTCACCCAGAGTCCATTCTGTACCTTTGCCACCCTCAGTGCTTCCTCCAAGTAGTGTTCAACATGGAGGAGTACTGACTCATCAGCTGAGGGAGGGTGGTAGGTGCTAATCAGTAGCAGGTTTCCTTGCCCATGTTTGACCTGATGCCATGAGACTTCATGGGGTCCAGAGTCGATGTTGAGGCCTCCCAGGACAACTCCCTCCCGACTGTATACCACTATGCCGCCACCTCTGCTGTGTCTGCCCTGCCGGTGGGACAGGACATACCTGGTGTCTGGGATATTGTCTGCAAGGTATGGTTCCGTGAGTATGACTATGTCAGGCTGTTGCTTGACTAGTCTGTGGGACAGCTTTCCCAACTTTGGCACAAGCCCCCAGATGTTAGTAAGGAGGACTTTGCAGGGTTGACAGGGCTGGGTTTGCCGTTGTCATTTTTTGCCGTTGTCATTTCTGGGTGGTCTGACCAGTTTCATTCCTTTTTATTGACTTTGTAGCGGTTAGATACAACTGAGTGGCTTGCTAGGCCTTTACAGAGGGCATGTAAGAGTCAACCACATTGCTGTGG
Source organism: Heterodontus francisci (assembly GCF_036365525.1). NCBI lineage: Eukaryota > Metazoa > Chordata > Chondrichthyes > Heterodontiformes > Heterodontidae > Heterodontus > Heterodontus francisci. The sequence goes on along the minus strand of NC_090372.1, from coordinate 117,257,654 downwards.
CTCTGGAGTCACATGTAGGCCAACCAGGTAAGGACAGATTTCCTTCCCTAAAGGACCTTAGTGAACCAGATGGGTTTTTACAACAATCGACAATGGTTTCATGGCCATCATTAATTCCAGATTTATTAATTGAATTCTGCTGTGGTGGGATTCGAACCCATGTCCACAGAGCAATAACCTGGGTCTCTGGGCTTTTAGTCCAGTGACAATACCACTACGCCACCACCTCCAAGTAAATTTTTAGAAGATTTAAGCCATTGTGTTTGGCCTCAACCACAAACTCATTGATTCTATTCATCTTCCCAGTCGCTGTCTCAGGCTAAGTCTCCAAACAAATGTTCTATTCTCTCCTGGCAGAACTCCCTTCCTTCAAGCTTGGTAAACTTCAGCTCATTGAAATCTCAACTGTCTGTATCCTATCCCACACCGAGTACTGTTGACCTATAACCCTGGTTCTTGCTGACCTATATTGGTTCCCAATCTCCCAACACCTCAGCTATAACATTCTTATCTTTGTCTTTAAATACTTCCAAGGTCTCACCCCATCTTGTCTGTATACGTTTCTCCAGTGTTACAACCCCACCTCTTCCAGCCTCTTTTGTTTCCCACTCCATCCCCAACCTTTGCCCCATCGTTAGTAGCTCTACCTTCTGCTACTAGGTGCTACACTCTGGAACTCCTTCCCAAAGCCCCTTCACATTGAATTTTCCTTTAAGGCCACCCCTAAATTTTTTGGCTAGGCTTTTGCTCACCGTCTCCTAATATCTCCTTCTTTGGTTCAGTGTCCATTTTTTCCAGATGCCTTTGTGAAATGCCTTTGGATGTTTTTCTATGTTAAAGCCATTCTATAAACTCAAGTCATTTTTGTTTTTCTTGTCCCTGTCAAATTTCTGGTGTGTCCTTTTCACCTCCATTCTCTGTACTCAGGATTATCCAACTGTTCAGCTCCATCTCCTGGTTCCACATCCAAGGTCTCGCTGATCTGTTTTCCTAGCTTTTTCCACAAGATATCCAAAATATGTTGTCTATCTCCATCCTTTATCACAGCTATCTATAAATTTTGGGTTAACTCAGCAAAATAATATAGAATCACATATACTGTTGTGATTAAATTGACATTGGAACAGCTGGTACAACTCCTATCACTGTGATATTTTAAACATTACTCGTTGGATTGTTTATCATTAGAAATAATTGGGAAGACAAAATAAATGACAACATTTTGCTTTGCGTTATCTAAATTGAGAAATGTTTTCAAGTTTTTGTCATATGCTCGGATCTTTGTTATTTTGCTCCCTTGTAAGACGTCCCTGCAATGTATTTCATCCCAAGCAATGAGGATTAATGCAAGGTACTGACAGATTTATGTCAATGCTATTGTGAAACCAACCACTACAGTCCTGAAAATGTGAGCACTCAGTCTCAGTAAAAGAGGAGCCACAAAGACTGAGAGCAAGTGCTACTTAGGGAGAGATGATGTCTTGGAGCTTGTGTCACCCAGCTCATGTTTGTTTCTGAGATAAGTAGGAACAGTTTAAAATTTCAATCCCAATGTACAAGATCACATTCAAAAAACACTTTGTGCCTTCAGCCCACACATCACTCCCCCAAATATTTTACAAAATTTAGTCTCAGTACATTAGCAATGCTATTTCAGGCTCTAAAAATGTCTTGTTTAATAGATGTACCAGCAACACCTCCAAACCAACCACTTTAATTCACAGTGGAACCCTTGTTCATAAAGATGTCTGCATAATCTATACATGTTATCCGAACTTCACCTAACATTAAAATAACATTTGGAATATTCCCCAGGAATTCTGCCAGTTAGCCAGGTAGAGGTACTTGTTCAAGGTTTTAGAGAATCCAGGTGAGACCTGAACTGTATACAGTTGAAGTTGTCACAGGGTACCACAAGTAGGTACTTATCACTCACCCTTCATAAGGACAAGATATCACCAGAAAAAGCTAAGTAAAAAAACTGTGAATAGTTTTCCTGCTAGTCTGTTTTAGCCAGCACTTATTTGGACGAGCTAAAGAAATTATGTTTGCTTCACAAGCAGTACGTGGTAGAGTGACAGACAGGATGGGCTCATTACTGCATTTGTCACTCTTTGTGGCCCGAAGACAGTATGGGGTGAACTGAAATATATTGTTGTAAGTGTATTAAAATAATGACAATTTTACTTTAAGTCATTAAAGTGCCAGCCTTAGCTCAGTGTGTAGCACTGTAGCATCAGGGTCAGAAGGTTTGAAGCACCAGTCCAAAGTCTGTAGTGCCCCTAAACTTGGCTGACCCTTCAGTGCAGTACTGAGGAAGTGCAGCACTCATCAATATCTGCATTTTTAATGAAATGTGAAGCCCTGCTCCCCTCTTAGGCGAAGGAGAGGTCTCTTGGACAAAAAAAAAATCCCTTAACCAATACCTTGAAAACAGAATATTTGATGATTTATCTCATTGCTATGTGTGGGACCTCACTGTCTGTAACATGCCAGTTGTGTCTCCCCTACAGTATGACAGTAACTACACTTCAGAAGTACCTTATTGGTTGTGAATCACTTTGGTATGTCCCAAGGATGTGAACGTTGCTATACATATGCAAATTATTTGTTTCATTTAAAAAAACCTTTGGAAGGGAATTATCCATTGTTTTCCTACTTAAAATACAATTATAGTACGAATTTGTTGAAATAAAATTAAACATACCATGGAAAATACGAAATCGCTGCATGAAATGAAACATTGTGCATGAAGTGGATTTATAAGTAAATAAAATCTACATTTTTATCATTAATATATTTGAAGCATTGAAATTCAAGAACCATGGCATATTTCATATAACATTTTTATGAAAAATACAACGGCCTGTAAAAATTTTTAAATTAATAGAATAAACTTCAACATTTTAAGAGGCACAATCACTTATTTGGTATAAGTCCGTTTGAGGTATCTATTTCCGAAAATAAACTTAACTCCATAGGTTTATAATCTACGCCACTCTTTTGGACTCACATCTGGTCCTGACATTATATTAGAAAGCTCATGTGGAGAAATTAAATAAATAAAAACACTAGCGTATGTACTACTGTGATTCCAAATATTAGCACTTCTCGTGACGAAATGGTAGGGAAGCTGACCCTACAATAATCATATAAAGAAAAGCAAAAAAAAAAACTGCAGTTGTTGGAAATCTGAAACAAACTCGGCAAATGCTCAAATAGGTAGTCAGCGTCTGTTAAGATCCTAATGCGGAGGGGTCCACAGCCGAAACATGACTGCATTCGCCACAGATACCGACTAATCCCAGCCTTTATTGCAATGATGGTTGCAGAATATAGTCACAGTGTGTGTTGACATGCGTTGCCCAGTGTTGGACTTTACTCTGCTATGATACGCCTGAACCACCCTCCAGGCTGCAATAACCCCACGTGCTGCCCGCTCCCACACCGGACCTTGCGATGTTTCTGTTGCCGGACGCGCGGTGACGCGCGATGACGTGAGGGGCGCGCGGTGCCCAGGCGTTTTGTTTCAGTGAGAGCGCGAGACACTGTTAGAGTAACGACCGCGTCCGCGAGGCAGCGGCGAGGGAGAGGGCGCGCTTGAGTGGAGTCCGGGGCCGAGCTGCTCTGCCGGCATGTTAGCGGGCAGCTGCTATTGTGCTTTGGGTTCAGGGGCACCTGTCCCGCTGCGCCCCCAGGCTTCTCCTACTCCTCCCGGCGTGTCAGCGGCCGCGTGAGAGCCCCCGCGGAGCTCCAGGAATTTATTTATTTGGAGGAAGCAGTTGTGAGGTGTGGGAACCGTTTTTTCAAACAGCCGCCTCACAATCCGTTCATCATCTTTATCGGTGGCTGCTGTTGTAGTTGACTGTAAAACATGATGAAGACCGAGGCTTCAGGAGAGAGATCGACCCTCCGCAGCGCCTCTCCACACCGCAACGCTTACAGGACCGAGTTCCAGGCTCTCAAAACATCATTCAGTAAAACCGCCGGCAGCGCGGGGGTGGCAGCGGCCGCCACCGGAGGCGATGGAAAGGCGAGGGAAGGCTGCGAAAAACCACCAACGATGCAGCAGCAAACCCGGGGAAGGAAATACGGCTCCAATGTTAACCGAATCAAGAACATGCTGTTCATGCAGATGGGCATAGGGCCCGGCGAAGACAACGGGGCTTCTGCCCGCAGCAAAGGCGGCAGAGGGGCTTCCTCGTCCCCGCACCGGAGAGTCCGAGCCCGGGATGTGGCGCAGGTTGCAGCAGGCGCCCGTGTTAAGCTGGCTTCCAACGTGTCTGATCGGACAAGTCGCATCGACTCCAGGCGGGACGGGCCATCGACCTACTCCAAATTTTCGGAGACTCGCAAGCTGTTCGAGCAGAGCACTCGCGAGTCCATGGTCCCTTCCCACCAGTGCTCCCCCAAAAGGGAGAGGAAGGGCTCCCAGGATCAGCTACTAGACGAACTGCAAGGGATTGATGGCCTCCGCTCCCATAGAGGTAGCACCGAGTCTTTGGACAGCACCAGTCCCAGGACGGAGACCGTGTCTCCCACCGTCAGCCAGCTCAGTGCCGTCTTTGAGAACACCGAGCAGCAAAATCTGGCAGCTGGCGAAAGCGGGCTGTACTTTGCGAGTGGACACGGCTCCGCTGCCCCAAGCGCTTCGTCTAAAATAGCTGAACGGCTGAACGAGGAGCAACAGCCGGATTCCAAAACATCCACTAAGCAAGGTCAATATGGGATTTATTTTGTAAACCAAGATGCTGTAGGTTCACCTAGAACAAGTGAAAAGCAGCTAAATATCGCAAACCACGTGACCTTTCCAGCGGAGATCGTAAAAACAGACGTTTCTTTTAACCAGAACAGTGCAGTGGAGGTAAGGCAAGTTAAACGTGGGGTCAATGATAGTGTATACGATCATGATCAGGAACAAGGATCTACTAGCTATGACTTGGAGAAACACGCAAATATTGCTATGGTGGTGAAGCAATCCAATGTTTCAAACTTGCTAAAAAGCAATACTGTTGCAGCTGGAAAAGTGTCAGGTAAGCGAGGTTCAACAGCTAGCGAAAATTCCTCCGAGGAAAGTACAGCTGAACATGCCGGGACTCCAGTCATAAGTCGATCAGCTGACAAAAGTAGTGGGAAGGAATTTCCCAAAACAGAATCGAACGTTCAAAATGTGGAGACTGAGGGCTGCAGTGTGGAATCAGGAGATGAAGCTGGTTGGGAGCACACTTATGAGGACTCCGAAGAGCAAGTGGATAGCGATGAAAACAATTTTGAACCAGTTGTGGAATGTACAGAAGTAACAGGATTGTCCGATGAAGATAATATTCCTACCAAGAGGAAAGTTAAGTTCAGCACAGCTCCCATAAAAGTAAGTGAATCAGTAATGTATTGCAATGGCTGAGCATGTTATGGCATCTTAACAAATAAACCTGTCGTATATCCTTTAGAAATACAGTTGACATATCTTAATACAGAATAGCTAATTTTATTTATAATTTTTTAACTAGATGTGTAGTTATTTTTGGCTTTTAAAAATCTAAATTAAGTTAGGCTTGTGTACAAATCTAGTCAGAGCTGATTGTAAAGACACAATTTAGATTATTTTCAATGCAGTTTGAATGGTGAAGTGGACATACTTTTTTCAATTAATGATGCCTATTTCACCAGCGACAGTGGCAGTAGGTAGATCTAGATGGAAATCATGTTACATTGCTGTTGTAGAATGTTTCAAATGGGAAGGTATGACATAATATGGGTGGGATACAGGAATCTGGACTTGCAATGCAGCAGGAAAATGCAGCCCTTTCCTCTTGGCTTATGATTTACTACTTCAAAAGTTATAAATAACTTGGTTGTGACTGTAAGACATTCCCTGAAGTCTTCTTCTTTGGCCTCCTTATCTCGAGAGACAATGGATAAGCGCCTGGAGGTGGTCAGTGGTTTGTGAAGCAGCGCCTGGAGTGGCTTCAAAGGCCAATTCTAGAGTGACAGGCTCTTCCACAGGTGCTGCAGAGAAATTTGTTTGTCGGGGCTGTTACACAGTTGGCTCTCCCCTTGCGCCTCTGTCTTTTTTCCTGCCAACTACTAAGTCTCTTCGAATCGCCACACTTTAGCCCCGTCTTTATGGCTGCCCGCCAGCTCTGACGCACGCTGGCAACTGACTCCCACGACTTGTGATCAATGTCACAGGATTTCATGTCGCGTTTGCAGACGTCTTTAAAGCGGAGACATGGACGGCCGGTGGCGATACCAGTGGCGAGCCTGTGTCTTTGGGGATCCTGCCATCTTCCATGCGGCTCACATGGCCAAGCCATCTCAAGCGCCGCTGACTCAGTAGTGTGTATAAGCTGGGGATGTTGGCCGCCTCGAGGACTTCTGTGTTGGAGATACGGTCCTGCCACCTGATGCCAAGTATTCTCCGGAGGCAGCGAAGATGGAATGAATTGAGACGTCGCTCTTGGCTGACGTACGTTGTCCAGGCCTCGCTGCCATAGAGCAAGGTACTGAGGACACAGGCCTGATGCACTCGGACTTTTGTGTTCCGTGTCAGTGCGCCATTTTCCCACACTCTCTTGGCCAGTCTGGACATAGCAGTGGAAGCCTTTCCCATGCGCTTGTTGATTTCTGCATCTAGAGATGTTGAATGCATCTGTTTGATGCGTGGGTAAAATTCCATTTTCTTAGTTGAAAATATGGATATTTGGATGCGTTTTCAATTTTTTACCTGCAATCTTTGAAGTAGAACATGAATGGGTAATTGTTACTTTTCCTACAATGAATCAGGTTTCGCTGCGTGAGCTGTTCAGTCCATACAGTTCCTAATGTGTAACATAGCGACTGCACTTGTTGCTGTGAAAACAAAACATAAGTGTTGAAATTAAATTTAAACCCACTGTAGCTACTAATAGTTTGTAAAATGAGGAAAATGTCTGATGGCGGTGTGACTGGAAATGAACCGTAAAGCGTACCTCAGCTGTGTAGAACTAACCTCTAATCTTCAACCTCAAGTGACATCTACATGAATTAACAAGTATGTGTCCAAAGTCTGGCCTTGGCCTAAACATTTACTTGCACTAAATTCCTCATTATATATTTCATTTTAAAATTTCATATATTTAAAGCTAGTCTCAGCTTCTCACATCACACACAATAACAACTTGCATTTACATGGCTCTTTTAACATAAATGTTTCAAGGTGCTTCCCAGAGCCACAGACAAAAATAGCAATTAAAAAAAGTCCTGCATTTGTATAGCATCTTTCATGACCACGGATGTCCCCAAGCGCTTTACAACCAATCAAGTACTATTTTGAAGTTTAATCACTGTTGTAGTGTAGGAAACGTGGCAGCCAATTTGTGCACAGCAAGTCCCACCAACAGCAATGTGATAATGACCCGATAACATTTTTCTGTGGTGTTGATTAAGGGATAAATATTCGCCAGGGCACTGGGGATAACTCCCCTGCTCTTCAAAATAGTGCTGGGGGGGGTGGGGGTTTCTTTTCATCCACCTAAGAGGGCAAGGGAGACAGTGCAGCCATCTCTCAGTAATGCAGTGGAATGTCAACCTTGACTTTTGTGCTCAAAGGAGTGGGACTTGAACGCACAACCTTGTGACCCAGAGGCAAGAGTATTACCTTCTGAGCCACAGTGAACACCATGAAAGTCTTGTATTTATATGGCACCTTTAATAATGACCTCCGGATGTCCCAAAGAGCTTTGCAATCATACTTTTGAACTGTAGTCTTGGTTGTAATGTAGGAAACACAGTAGCTAATTTGCACACAGCAAGCTCCCACAAACAGCATTATGATAATGATTGCTGAGCTAAAGCTGATGAATGGGGTGGTCAGATGCTTGGTCAAAGAGGTGGGTTTAAGAAGGGCTTAAAAGAAGAGAGACAGATGGAGAGGTGTGGGGTTTAGGCAGGGAATTTTAGAATGTGGGATCTGGGGACGACTGCAGGCACAGTCCCAAATGGTGGTAAGAAATGAAGAGGGGAAGTGCAAAAGGCCAGGATCTAAGAAATAGAGAGTTGTGGGATATAGGGCTGGAGAATGTTGCAGAGATAGGGAAGGGATTTTAATATGAAGCTGACAATTTTAAATTGGAGGCATTGGTGGGTTGAGAGTCAACCTGAGTTACAAGGGCTGGCTGACAGGTCAGCAGGACTTGGTGACAATATTGAAAATGCTGGTCCCTTTAATTAAACAGGACTCATTTCAGTGTTAATAGAGAGCAGGTGATGCTCATTATAGTTTTGCATTTAAGGACTGGGTTTTTGCCCAGTGGGGGAGTTGCCTCTGGACAGAGTTAGTCCAGAAGGAAAATGAGAGTGGGAACTGATGTTTGGACTGAACTATGAATTGACAATAAAACAGTTGTGGATCAGAGACTGTCATTGGCTTCCTCATTTTGGTGTATCCGTAGGCGTTAACTGAATTAGAGTTTAAGTTTTAATAAATTTCACTTTTCTTTGAACCTAAGAAAGCCTGTTTGTGCTCATTTCTTTGCCTTATAATTGGAAAGCGGTGAACAAAGATTCACCAAGGGGGAGCTCAAAACACAGTGTGTTTAAAATTTAAATCCTGTTACAATAAGACCAGATGAAGGCTGAAAGATACCCCTAGATACTTCTCTCACCTGGTTGTGACAATTGTGACTTTGGTTGGTATTGTTTTGGTGCTGTTGTGGGGTTGGGTTGGGGTGGGATAGATGGTTGGTTGGGAATGTAAATCTCATTGGAGTGATTCAGACGGGATGGCAGGAAGGGTGTGCACAAATTTGAGGAGCAACAGCATGTTACAGAATATTGGAGAGGAAAAGGTAGCTGAAGCTGGGATTGGAGCTTGCAATGGACAGAGGGGTCAAAGGTGTTTTTTTTTCTAGGAGAGAGTAACAATGATGTTTTTGAGGGGAGGGAATTTTTAAAAATATTAGCCAACATAGAGCGTGAGAAGGGAAGTTGAGTAGTCAGCAGTTTAATGGGAATAAGATTGAAGACGAAGCAGGTGTAGCTCAAGGATAATGTGAGCTTATACTGCGCAAGAAGCAAGGGAGGGATGGGGGTTTTGGACTAAGGCAAGATGGGAACTAGGAGGATGTTTGTCTTGGTGGACAACAGTAATGGGGAAGCAACAGACACTTGAATGGATAGGCTCTATCCAAACTATAAAGATGTCCACATGCTTCCTGTACTTTTACTATTTTATTTTAGTAATGGAAATAAAATATTTTCCACCTGATTTCTATTGGAATGATAGTTTTCGCAGAAAGATAAGCATAGTCAATTCTCAAAGCAGTGATTAAAAAAAAAAAAACTGATTCAATATAATAGTTTGCCTTATTCAGTTGCTATAAATCAGTGGCCCTGAAGATAACACATCCAGAGTTAACATATCCTTTTTTTTAAAGCAACTGTATGCAACTTGTGGCCATTGGCCAATGAATCAAATTCAATGCATGATTTAGTCAACATATCCTGTAGTTCCTTTGGGAGCTTGTGCGTAAGGAAGATTTGGCTGAGTGGTTTTAACATCTCTGTCCCAAAGAAGTTGACAGTTGCTTCCTGATTGGTTATATACTGCCTTATCATTATTGGTGTAAATGCGCCCATCAGGAAGTAGTCTCTGGGTCCAGGGAATTAAAAAGGCTGAAACAGGATAACAGTGAAAGTCAGCAGGTGCAGAGAGGACTTGAAAAAAACCGCAGAGACCATAATGTGGTTGAACAAACCATACAGTAGACGAAGACACAGAAGATCAGAGCATACCATGCCAAGAAGCACAAAGGAGGCAATGTGGTTGGAGCACGTTGATTTTTTAATGTATGATGGATACAGCTTCTTTGTCTGGATTTTTATTGTTGCCCACTTCATGGTTTTGTCTTGTTCCCTGCTTCAAAAGGGTGGAGCAGCTATAAATTTATAACATTGTCTCCCTGCGTGATTAGGTTGGGAGTGTGGGGTAAGGAGGGGGAGAGGGGTGTGGAGTGTAACAGTGGAAGACCCATTCTTGTAAAATCCTGTTTGTTGTATTGTTCAGCACCAGTTGAGGTAGCTTGCAAGGATCTGGTATTTCTACAGTGCAGTAAGATGATATCTCTCGTGAGAATTTCATTAGCGTCACTGGTCAAATGCTTCCCAGCACATACTTCATTCTTCCTTGCTTGTTGATGTTAGATTCACTGACATCATGATCTGATGGATGTCGTGGAGATGTTCCATAATCAACTATGCTACTTAATCTGCTACAGGGCTTCCAAATCTGCCTGTGTTTGAACCATTTAGAACCTGCATAAGCCTACAAATTTATATTCACAGTTATGATTTGGCAGCTGTTACCATCACTTGATATCTGATAACACTTTGTCACTGGAATGCCACCAGTATAGTGCAGTGGCTGGTGGTATAAGTAGATGATCTTTGATTACGGAGAGTAGTTAAAACCATTGTAGTGCAGAAGGCAAGAAATGCTGGATTCACTCAGCAGGTCTGGCAGCATCTGTGGAAAGAGAAGTAGAGTTAACGTTTCGGGTCAGTGACCCTTCTTCGGAACTGACAAATATTAGAAAAGTCACAGATTATAAACAAGTGAGGTGGGGGTTGGGCAAGAGATAACAAAGGAGAAGGTGCAGATTGGACCAGGCCACATAGCTGACCAAAAGGTCACGGAGCAAAGGCAAACAATATGTTAATGGTGTGTTGAAAGACAAAGCATTAGTACAGATTAGGTGTGAATATACTGAATATTGAACATCAGCAAGTGCAAACCTGAAGAAAAACAACCTGAAAAAAACAGTGGGTGAGCAAACTGAACAAACTAAGATGAACTGAAATAAATACAAAAAAAGATGGTAAAAAATGTAAAAAGGAATGCCAAAAATTTCAATAATTTCAGAGCATGACAGCCCCCCACTTTACTTTCATTTTTAGTCATTTTTAGTTATTTTTTTTTTGGCATTCCTTTTTACATTTTTTACAATCTTTTTTTGTATTTATTTCAGTTCATCTTAGTTTGTTCAGTTTGCTCACCCACTGTTTTTTTCAGGTTGTTTTTCTTCAGGTTTGCACTTGCTGATGTTCAATATTCAGTATATTCACACCTAATCTGTACTAATGCTTTGTCTTTCAACACACCATTAACATATTGTTTGCCTTTGCTCCGTGACCTTTTGGTCAGCTATGTGGCCTGGTCCAATCTGCACCTTCTTTGTTATCTCTTGCCCAACCCCCACCTCACTTGTTTATAATCTGTGACTTTTCTAATATTTGTCAGTTGAGAAGTAGTGCAGAAGGCAGTCAGTTTGCCCATCACATCTTTTCTAGAGCAGCCCAAAACTAATCTCTCTGCCCTACTCCTTCCCTATGGCCCTGCATCCTCTTTTGCTTCAAATATTTATTCCAGTTTCATTTAAAATATGTAGGGATGCCTTTGGGAATTATTGGGTGCAAGTTCAACTGTAGCCCCATAGGCATTTTTGGACACATGAAGCATTATCCAATTCACATCATGATAATTAAAAAATGCCAGACTTTGTTAAAAAAGCATGTTTGAAATATTTTAGCAAATAGACCCAGACCTAGCTATATCTGATGCCTTTGATAAATGTAAAGTTGACAACTTAAAAGTGCACCAGTACTGCAGAGTGTAGGAATGCCTGAAGTACTGTGCCTGTGGGTATATGTAAAGTCCTTGCCAGTGTTTTTGGTTTGTTAAGACAGGTGTTGTTACAAATGTTGATGTTGCTTATGGAATAGTGTGAAATAGTGAATTGCCATATGTCTAATCAGTGCCACAAACTCTGCTGATCCTTTCTATGAAGCAGAGTTCTTTTGGTGCCTTCATTCTTTGGCAGTTCTTTAAATCTTTGTGTGTCTGTGGGAAAGTCTGTTTTTTCTACCAAAGTTTTATAATTATGCCAGTCTTGAGTTCCACTGGGAGGTTTTGTTTTGATTTTTTTTTCATTGTCCATCAAACATTATTTACTGAACATTCCTGTTCTATTATCAGCATGCAGTATTTAGGTATCAAGTATCCTCTTGTGGAAGCTCTTGGGTATTTTACTATATAGAATTCAGCATTCAGAAGTTAATGGTTTTGTAGCTATTAAATGATTAAATGGAAATGCAGCATAGGCATTGTCTGTGAAAAACATTAATATGTTTGGCTGTGGGTTCAATATAAATGTTTTCACATTCTGTGAAATTTGTGGACTACACCAATTTGAATTGCTACCCACAGAAGATTCTTGTAATATTGGATTTACTTTTTTTTTATGCATTCATGGGATGTGGGCGTCACTGGCCAGGCCAGCATTTATTGCCCATCCATAATTGCCCTTGAGAAGGTGGTGGTGAGTTGCCTTCTTGAACCGCTGCAGTCCATGTGAGGTAGGTGCACTCACAGTGCTGTTAGGAAGGGAGTTCCAAGATTTTGACCCAGCGACAGTGAAGGAACGGCGATATAGTTCCAAGTCAGGATGGTGTGTGACTTGGAGGGGAATTTGCAGGTGGTGTTCCCATGCGTCTGCTACTCTTGTCCTTCGAGGTGGTAGAGGTCGTGGGTTGAGAAGGTGCTGTCGAAGGAGCCTTGGTGCGTTGCCAACATATCTTGACAGGAGTTGGATTTCCAGAATTAATCCTTATCTCACACAGCTGTCATACTTTTTCCACACATATACACTACAAGCAGTTGACTATTTGGCACATGTTTATACGTTTATATCTCTCTAGAATAGAGAAAAACTGCTTAGATTGCTTACTCCAGTGCTTAGTGAATGAGATAAAGCCGATACCTACTGGATTTATATAATAACTGGAGAGAGATTATGTAATCTAGTCACATAGATGCATAGGATGGACAGCAGGGAAGAGACATCATCTAGAGATAGGCAAAAGACACAAGTTGTCTTTTGGTTCCAACTTGCAAACTGTATAGAGAGCAGGGCTCGAGGCCCTTATGTACCTGACGACCGGAGCGGCGGCAGGCAGACCTGGGAGGAGGCGGGTCCTGTAGAAAGAGAGGATGGGTCGCGAGGCCCTTGCCCACCTGAGGACCGGAGTGGCAGCGCCCTCTCGCCCTCTCTCTCTCTCTCTCTCGCCCTCTCTCTCTCTCTCTCGCCCTCTCTCTCTCTCTCTCGCCCTCTCTCTCTCTCTCTCGCCCTCTCTCTCTCTCTCTCGCCCTCTCTCTCTCTCTCTTGCCCTCTCTCTCTCTCTCTCTCGCCCTCTCTCTCTCTCTCTCTCGCCCTCTCTCTCTCTCTCTCTCGCCCTCTCTCTCTCTCTCTCTCGCCCTCTCTCTCTCTCTCTCTCGCCCCCTCTCTCTCTCTCTCTCTCGCCCTCTCTCTCTCTCTCTCTCGCCCTCTCTCTCTCTCTCTCTCGCCCCCTCTCTCTCTCTCTCTCGCCCTCTCTCTCTCGCCCTCTCGCCCTCTCTCTCTCGCCCTCTCGCCCTCTCTCTCTCGCCCTCTCTCCCTCTCTCTCGCCCCCTCCCTCTCTCTCGCCCTCCCTCCCTGCGAGGAGCTGCGGATTGGTTCAATGTGGAGCATTCGCGATGCTGAGATCTTTGTGGATAGCACGTTCAGTGACGTTGTCACATCGCAGGCAAATGCTGCAAAGGCAGAAAGGGAATGGGTGACCACCAGGCAGAGTAGAGGAAGGTAGGTAGTGCAGGAGTCCCCTGTAGCCATCCCCTCTCTTAACAGATATACCGCTTTGGATATTGTTGGAGGAGATGGCTCAGGGGAAAGCAGCAAGAGCCAAGTTCATGGCACCTTGGGAAGGCAGGAAGAAGAGTGGCAGGGCTATAGTGATCGGGGATTCAACGTAAAGGGAACAGACAGGCGTTTCTGCAGTCGCAGAAGAGACTCCAGGATGGTATGTTGCCTCCCTGGTGCGAGGGTCAAGGATGTCTTTGAGCGGCTGCAGGACATTCTGAGGGGTGAGGGCGAGCAGCCAGTTTAGTTTAGTTTAGAGATACAGCACTGAAACAGGCCCTTCAGCCCACCGAGTCTGTGCCGACCATCAACCACCCATTTATACTAATCCTACACTAATTCCATATTCCTACCACATCCCTGTTGTCGTGATACATATCGGTATGAATGGCATAAGTCAAATAAATGGAAGAGGTCCTACAAGCTGAATATAGGGAGTTAGGGTGTAAATTAAAAAGTAAGACCTCAAAGGTGGTAACCTCAGGATTACTGTCAGTGCCATGTGCTAGCGAGAGCAGAAATAGCAGGATATGTCAGATGCATATGTGGCTGGAGAAATGGTGTAGGGGGGTGGAATTCAGATTCCTGGGACATTGGACTGGTTCTGGGGAAGATGGGACCAGTACAAGCTGCATCTGGGCAGGACAGGGACCAATTTACTCGGCGGGGGGCGGGGTGCGGGTGGGGGTTGGGAGGTGTGGGGTGTTTGCTCGTGCTTTCGGGGAGCGTTTAAACTAGAATAGCAGGGGAATGGGAATCTGAGCAGAGAGACAGAGGAGGGGGAAACAACATAGAAATGCAAGACAGAAAGGTAAGAAGCAAAAGTGGAATGCAGAGAAAACAAGGGTGAGAAACAAATGGGGCCATAGTGCAAAAATAGAAACATAGAAAATAGGAGTAGGCCCTTCAGGCCTGCTCTGCCATTCAAAAAAGATCATGGCTGATAGTCTAATTCAGTACCCTGTTCCTGCTTTTTCCCCATATCCCTTCATCCCTTTGGCATTAAGAAATATATCTATCTCCTTCTTGAATATATTTAATGATTTGGCCTCCACTGCCTTCTGCTGTAGAGAATTCCACAGGTTCACCACCTTGAGTGAAGAAATTTCTCCTCATCTCGGTTCTAAATGGCAAATCCCGTATCCTGAGACTGTGACCCCCTGGTTCTGGACTTCCCTGCTATCGGGAACATCTTCCCTGCATCTAGCCTGTGTAGTCCTGTTAGAATTTTATAGGTTTCTATGAGATCCCCTCTCATTCTTCTAAACTCTAGTGAATGTAGGCCTAGTCAACCCAATCTCTCCTCATACTTCAGTCCTGCCATCCCAGGAATCAGCCTGGTAAATCTTCTTTGCACTCCCTCCATGGCAAGAACATCCTTCCTCAGATAAGGAGACCAAAACTCCACACAGTACTCCAGATATGGTCTCACCAAGGCCCTCTATAACTGCAGTTAGATATCCTTGCTCCTGTACTCAAATCCTCTTGCAATGAAGGCCAACATACCATTTGCCTTCCTAATTTGCTTGCTGCAGCTGAATGCTTGCTTTCAGCGACTGGTGTACAAGAACACCCAGGTCTCGTTGCACCTCCCCCTTTCCTAATCTATCACCATTCAGATGATCGCCTTTCTGTTTTTATAAACAAAGTGGATAACCTCACATTTATCCACATTATATTGAATCTGCCATGCTTTTGCCCACTCACCCAACTTGTCCAAATCACATTGGAGCCTCTTTGCATCCACCCCACAGCTCACTTACTACCCCCCCCCCCCCCCCCCAGCTTTGTGTCGTCTGCAAACTTGGAAATGTTACATTTAGTTCCCTCACCCTAGTCATTAATATATATTATGAATAGCTGGGGCCCAAGCATTGGTCCCTGCGGTACCCCACTAGTCATTGCCTGCCACCAGGAACAAGACCCGTTTATTCCTACTCTGTTCCCTGTCTGTCAGCCAATTCTCAATCCATGCCAGTTTATTAGCCCCCCAATCCCATGTTGTTTAATTTTGCACACTAACCTCTTATGTGGGACCTTTATCCAAAAGCTTTCTGAAAATCCAAGTACACTGCATCCATTGGTTCTCCCTTATCTATTCTACTAGTTACATCCTTCAAAAAACTCCAGTAGATTTGTTAAGCATTATTTCCCTTTCGTAAACCCATGCTGACTTTTCCCAATCATGTTTATGCTTTCCAGGCGTTCTGCTATCACATCCTTCATAATAGACTCTCGCATTTTCCCTACTACTGATGTAAGGCTCACTGGTCTGTAGTTCCCTGTTTTTTTCCTCCCTCCTTTTTTAAATAGTGGGGTTACATTTGCCACTCTCCAATCTGTAGGAACTGCTCCAGAGTCTATAGAATTTTGGAAGATGACCACCAATGCATCCACTATTTCCAGGGTCACTTCCTTTTGTACTCTGGGGTGTAGATTATCAGGCCCTGGGGATTTGTCAGTCTTCAACCCCATTAATTTCCCTAGAACTATTTTTTTTTTTTTTACTAATACTGATTTACTTCAGTTCCTCCCTCTCATTAGACCCTTGGTTCCCTAACATTTCTGGGAGGTTATTTGTGTCCTCCTTTGTGAAGACAGAACCAAAGTATGTGTTTAACTGTTCTGCCATTTCTTTGTTCCCCATTATAAATTCCCCCATTTCTGACTGTAAGGGACCTACATTTGACTTCACTAATCTTTTTCTCTTCACATATTTATAGAAGCTTTGACAGTCAATTTTTATGTTCCCTGTAAGTTTACTCTCATACTCCACTTTCCCCTGCTTAATCAACCTCTTTCTCCTCCTTTGCTGAATTCTAAACTGCTCCTAATCCTCAGACTTGCTTTTTCTGGCAATTTTATATGCCTCATCTTTGGATCTAATACTATCCCTAATTTCTTTTGTAAGCCATGGTTGAGCCACCTTTCCTGTTTTCTTTTTGCTCTAGACAGGAATGAATAATTGTTGTAATTCATGCACATGTTCTTTAAATATTATCCATTGCCTATCCACTGACAACCTTTTTAGTAAAATTCCCCAATCTACCATGGCCAACTCATGCCTCATACCTTCATAGTTTCCTTTTATTTAGATTCTGGACCCTCGTTTTGGATTCAACTATTAGAATTCTTCATTAAGATGGAGAGTATATCATGTTCTGGTCGTTCCTCCCCAAGGGACCTCGCACAACAAGATTGTTAATTAATCCTTTCTCATTGCACAATACCCAGTCTACTGTTCTTTAGTTGATTCCGCAACGTGTTGGTCTAAAAAAAGGTCACTTACCCACTGCAGGAAATCATCCTCCACAGTATTATTGCTAATTTGGTTTGACCAATCTGTATGTAGATTAAAATCACCCATGATTACAGTTGTAGCCTTATTACATGCGTCTCTAATTTCCTGTTTAATGCCATTCCTTACATCTCCACTACTGTTTGCGGGCCTAGTGACAACCCCCACTGACATTTTCTGCTCCTTGGTGTTTCTTAGCTCCACCCATACAGATTCCACATCATGATTTTCTGAGCCAATATCCTTCCTCACTATTGCATTGATTTCCTCCTTTACTAACAACGCTACCCCTCCTCCTTTCCTTTTTTGCCTTTCCTTTCTAAATACCCTTGGATGTTCAGTTCCCATCCTTGGTCACCTTGTAGCCATGTCTCCGTAATCGCTACTAAATCATAACCGTTTATATCTATTTGCGTTATAAATCTAATAAGTACTGAAATAAAGCTAAGATGACTAACAATGTTAAAAAGACAAGTCATAAAATATATGCACGAGATAGATATATTAATGCCAAAGGGATCAAGGGATATGGGGAGAAAGTGGGAAGAGGGTACTGAATTAGATGATCAACCATGATCTTTATTGAATGGCGGAGAAGGGCCGAATGGCCTACTCCTATTTTCTATGTTTCTGTAACTACTGGGAGCGCAATGATGATATACAATACTTTTGTACCGCAAATTTCAGTACACATTTGAATCTGCACTGAATTTGCCTAGGAACCAAACCCTTAATATGGAGTTGAAATGGCAACAGTTCAAAGGTAATAATTTCTCCTCCCACAACTCCTCCAGCACCCCCGCCACCCATCCCAGTGCCTAGATCACTCAAAATTATAGTCACTAAAAACAATGGTGAATATTTGCATTCAGTGCCTGCATTAATAGAAGTATTCATGGTTACAATTCTTAGTTGGTTTGATATTTTATTTGTTGAGGTTCTCAGTAGTTAAAAGGCCATTGATTCCTCTTTGGGGAGTTTTCAGACAGTCTCTGCTAGAGGTAGGAACAGCCTGATCTGGTCTATAATAGTGTCATGGTTGCTACTAAACACAATGTGGTTTTTGCTTTTGTGTGTTTAGAGTATATCATTTTAATATTCATTGGAAAAGTAAGCGTGATAGATTAATTGGAGTCAAGGTTGACTATAGAATTTCACAAGTTGAAGCTGAAACCTTGTTTACTGAAAAGAACTGTGCACTTAATTTTGACAGTGGAAACTCATAATTAGAAACTGCTGTTCTATGCACTGTTTTCCTAACTGATCTTAGTGGTAGCTATAGATCTTTAAAAATAAAATTGTTGATACCGTCCTTAGAATACGTCAAATGTTACACTTCTATTACAGGTAATTGTTCCTAGATCTCACCAGGAAAATGTTCTGTTTGCATAATAAATCATCATAGATTATTGTATTCTCAACTCTGAAGAAAGATGGCTTAGTATGCTGAGGAAAAACGTGTAAACTGGTCCACTTCTGGAAGACTTGTGTATTGTAAATGGAGGAAGGAAAGATTTCTTAATCAAGTTAGACAAGGTTTGTGCTAAAGGTCATAGTTTTTAATCATGCCAAAGGTGGTGTTTTAATAATAGTTGTTTGCCTTATTATTTATCACAAAGTTCTTTGCCAGGTTAAAATGATTATTCTTTTTGGCAGCCTCTGTAAGACTTGTTTCGAAACTATGAAGAATACTTTCATGCATCCAGATGTTCTATCTTTTTCAAGAACCTGCTGCAATTACTGTAGTAAGTTGCTGAAAACTAACAGTGAAAATATTTTTAGTGCATAAGTATTCAAAAATGACTGGCTGTGTACATTTTTTTAGCCACAGGTACGTTTGATCACTGTATAATGCCTTTATATATTATAAGTATGTTGAAACTCTGACTTAGGGCAGCAAATGGCTCTTTGTTTATGATGACCCATTATTATCTGTGAACTCAACACTTTCCATCTGAGAAAATATTTTGTAAAAGGAGAGTTTTGGATTTTTTGATTGGAAAGATTTGCTACAGTTTTGTATAAAGAATCTGATTTGTAACTTTCTGCAGATTAAAATCAGGTGAATTGAACATATTGCAGTTCTTCTTTTGGGCCTCCTTATCTCGAGAGACAATGGATACGCGCCTGGAGGTGGTAAGTGGTTTGTGAAGCAGCGCCTGGAGTGGCTATAAAGGCCAATTCTAGAGTGACAGGCTCTTCCACAGGTGCTGCAGAGAAATTTGTTTGTCGGGGCTGTTGCACAGTTGGCTCTCCCCTTGCGCCTCTGTCTTTTTTCCTGCCAACTACTAAGTCTCTTCGACTCGCCACATTTTAGCCCTGTCATTATGGCTGCCCGCCAGCTCTGGCGAACGCTGGCAACTGACTCCCACGACTTGTGATCAATGTCACAGGATTTCATGTCGCGTTTAAAGACGTCTTTATAGCGGAGACATGGACGGCCGGTGGGTCTGATACCAGTGGCGAGCTCGCTGTACAATGTATATTTGGGGATCCTGCCATCTTCCATGCGGCTCACCTGGCCAAGCCATCTCAAGCGCCGCTGACTCAGTAGTGTGTACAAGCTGGGGATGTTAGCCGCTTCGAGGACTTCTGTGTTGGAGATACGGTCCTGCCACCTGATGCCAAGTATTCTCCGGAGGCAGCGAAGATGGAATGCAGTATGCTGACAATTTGAAAGCTTGGTCTGTGACAGTATTTCAAAGGACAAAGTTTTGTCAAGAGTTTATATGGCTTTTGTTTTCTGTAAAGAGCTTTTGCACATCCCATTAGCTCCATTTATGTAGTTAAATTAGGTCTTTGTTTGCTGTTTACAGTTTGGTTTGGTGCAGGTTTAAATTTGGTGAGCTGATATTAGCTTGACTTAGTTGGCAGTGCTTTAGAGCAGTATTTTCCCAGCTAAGTGGCGGCAGGATCTGGTGTGTATGCTGTGGTTAAAGTCCCTGAAATTGACATTGGGTCTGGATCCCAAAGTCTTCCAGCTTTCCCTGGGGCGAATTCTGAGTCCGGTGGGAACACTCCCCCCGCCTCCCTCCAGTCTGAGAGTCTGATGGGAAAGCAATTGAGCCAATTAAAAAAGCAATTAACAGCATTTCTAGCCCTAGATTCCTTCTTTCCCAGCAGTGCATTATTCCACACTGTGTTTGCACCTCAGCAGGGCCACTGAGGTGAGTGCACAGCAGGAAGTGCTTCTTCTGTGAAACTGACGAGCTGGGAAGACTTGGATCAGTTACACTGAAGAGCTTCAGCCATGGCCAGGTGAGAGACTGCTGTTCAAAGCACTTCTTCTTTGAGTGCTATCGTTGCTTCACAAGTGATTGCCAACATCTTGGAAGATGCTGCACTTCCCTGCTGACAGCCTTCAACACAGCGTGGGAGCAGCTTATGCAGCTCAACCTGCACCTCTGCTGAGGGGTAAGAGCAGAATCCACACCTTTGCCAACAGTTCCGACAGCAGTAGGAGTAATACCAACAGTAGCATCAGCTGCCTTCTCCTCAACCACATGCCCCTCCACAGGGCTGAGGGGATGAACACAGATCCAGCTGGACGGAGGGGAGGTCGCAACACTTTTTACCTCTTTTTTTTTTAAATAGTGGGGTTACATTAGCTACCCTCCAATCTGTCGGAACTGTTCCAGAGTCTATGGAATTTTGAAAAATGACCAGCAATGCATCTACTATTTCTAGGGCCACTTCCTTAAGTCCTCTGGGATGTAGATTATCAGGTCCTGGGGATTTATCGGCCTTCAATCCCATCAATTTCCCGAACACCATTTCCCTACTAATACTGCTTTCATACAGTTACTCCTTCTCACGAGACCCTATGTTCCCCAACATTTCTGGGAGGTAATTTGTGTCCTCCTTTGTGAAGACACAGCCAAAGTGTGTATTTAATTGGTCTGCAATTTCTTTGTTCCCCATTATAAATTCCCCTGTTTCTGATTGTAAGGGATCTACATTTGTCTTCACTAATCTTTTTCTCTTCACAAATCTGTAGAAGCTTTTGCAGTCAGTTTTTATGTTCTCTGCAAGCCTACTCTCGTACTCTATTTTCCCCTTCTTAATCAATCCCTTTGTCCTCCTTTGCTGAATTCTAAACTGCACCCAATCCTCAGGTTTTCTGCTTGTTCTGGCCATTTTATATTTCTGCTCCTTGGATCTAATACTATCCCTAATTTCTTTTGTAAGCCATGGTTGAGCTACCCTTCCTGTTTTATTTTTGCGCCAGACAGGAATGAACAATTGTAATTCAGCCAAAGCGCTCTTTAAATGCTAGCCATTGCCTATCCACTGTCAACCCTTTAAGTGACATTCCCCAATCTATCATAGACAACTCTCGTCTCCTACCTTCATAGTTTCCTTTATTTAGATTCAGGACCCGAGTCTCGGAATCAACACTCTCACTCTCCATCTTAATGAAGAATTCTATCATGTTATGGTCACTCTTCCCCAAGGGACCCCGCACAACAAGATTGTTAACTAATCCTTTCTCATTACACAATACCCAGTCTAGGATGGCCTGTTTGCTAGTTGGTTCCTCAACATATTGGTCCAAAAAACCATCATGTATGCACTCCAGGAATTCCTCCTCTACAGTATTATTGCTAATTTGGTTTGCTCAATCTATATGTAGGTTAAAGTCACCCATGATTACAGTTGCACCCTTATTGCATGCGTCTCTAATTTCCTGTTTAATGTCATACTCGATCCCCCAACAGTAGTGGTGATGTATAATACAACCCCTTTGGTGTTTCTTAGCTCCACCCATACAGATTGCACATCAGGATTCTCTGAGCTAATTTTCTTCCTCACTATTGTATTGATTTCCTCTTTTGCTAACAACGCTACTCCACCTCCTTTCCCTTTTTGCCTATCCTTCCTAAATATTGAATACCCTTGGATGTTCAGTTGTCCATCCTTAGTCACCCTGCAGCCATGTCTCCGTAATCGCAGCTATATCGTATCTACTTGCGCGGTTAATTCGCCTACCTTATTGCGAGTACTCGGCGCATTGAAACACGATGCCTTTAGGCTTGTCTTTTTAACATTCTTAGTCATCTCAGCATTTTTTCGCACTATGGCCCAATTTGTTTCTTGCCTTTGATTTCTATGCCTTCCACTTTTGCCTTTTTGTTTCCTGTCTTTCGTTTCTATCCTTGTTTCCTCCTCCCCAGTCTCCCTGCTCATGTTCCCATCCCCCTACCATTCTAATTTAAATCCTCCGCAACAGCACTAGCAAACGCCCCTGCGAGGACATTGGTTCCGGTCCTGCCTGGGTGTTACCCGTCCCGCTTGTACAGGTCCCACCTTCCCCAGAACTGGTCCCAATGTCCCAGGAATCTAAATCCCCCCCCCCTCCTGCACGATTTCTCCAGCCACGCATTCATCTGATCTCTTCTCCTGTTCCTATACTCAGTAACACATGGCACAGGAAGTAATCCTGAGATTACTTCCTTTGAGGTCCTGCTTTTTAATTTAGCTTCCAACTCCTTAAATTTATCTTGCAGGACCTCATCCCTTTTTCTCCCTATGTCGTTGGTAGCGGCAGGTACCACGACCACTGGCTGTTCACCTTCCCCCTTCAGAATATCTTTTAGCCGCTCTGAGATATCCTTGACCCTAGCACCAGGGAGGCAACTTAACATCCTGGAGTCTCGTTTGTAGCCACAGAAATGCCTGTCTGTTGCACTTACAATTGAATCTCCTATTGCTATGGCTCTCTGTCTTTTTCCTCCCCTGCTGTGCAGCAGAGCTATCCGTGGTGCCACAAACTTGGCTGTTACTGCTTTCCCCTGGCAGGCCATCTCCCCCGCCCCCCCAACAGTATTCAGAATGATATATCTGTTTGAGAGGGGGATGGCCACAGGGGACTCCTGCACTGCCTGCCTGCGCCTACTACTCCGCCTGGTGGTCACCCATACCTTTTCTGTCTGTGCAGTCATTACCTACGGTGTGACCACCTCGCTAAACCTGCTATCCGTGACGTCCTCAGCATCGCAGATGCTGCACAGTGAATCCACCTGCAGCTCCATAATGCGGGTAGCCAGTAGTTGCAGATGGATACACTTCCTGCACACTGGAAGTGTCCCTGATTTCCCACATAGCGCAGGAGGAGCATATCACGGGTGTGAGCTCTCCTGCCATGACTTACCTTTAGATTACTTAGTTACTCCCTTTAATTAACTAATACTAATTACGCTAGGGGCCTTGTTCTACTCCAAACACTACCCACTACAATATAAAGTCCTTAATAAATTACACTTTATATTTTAAAAAAAAAAGCATTTTAGTAGTACTAACCTTATCACGTATGGTCTGTTTAAAAAAAGAACTTACCCTGATTTTTAAAGCTATTTCCAGGCACTAACTGCGGTTAGTCACTAACCAATCACCTTGCAGCTTTCCTGTGATGTCACTGTTGACTTTTTCTTTCCAAACTCTGGCGCGCCTGGACTGCTCTCCACTCTGCTCCTGGAAGGTAAGTGACTGGGCTCGATCCGCGGGCTTAGTTTATCCTTTTCTCTCGCTCGGCGTTCTCCCCACAGGTCCGCTCCGCTCCTGGAAGGTAAGTGATGTTATTCATGTATAATATTTAAGTTAAATGTGAATTTTGCAAATACATTCATCATCATCTCCATGATATACACTGATATTCAACTCATGATGGATGGGGAGATCTCATTGCCTTTTAAATCGTAAAGTCTCTTTAATATCTGATATGTGGGTTATCACTTTCAAGTATTTCTTCAGTAGTTGGCTGAGTTGCAATATTCATGCCATCACCAGATGATCATGGTATTTCATACTCAACTTGGGAGGCAAGGCAAGTAGAAATTACTTAACAAAAATTGCTTACACTTCCTTGAAAATATATTCTAGGTGGAGAGGTTGATGGTACATTCAAATAGAGTTGTGTCCAGCACTTAATCAAAGCTCAGAAACCCATCACTTTAATTTCCTAAGTTTTGTTCAACTATGAAAGAGGCGTATTGATTTCTTGTATCCCAGATTGAACTTCAAAGGGCACAAGATTTATGTTGCTAGGGGCACGCACCCAGCTCTTCAGTTCTTAGTCCATGAGTTGGAGGCTGGAGACCCCATGATTGCTTTAAAAAAAATGCTTACTTTACAAATTTCAAGTTACACATATTGGTCTAGGTATAGTAGTAGTGATAATGTTAGTGAAATGTTGCACTTTATTTTTTTTTAAATCGAGGTTCTGTAATAAAATGGAATTTGGGGCATTGGTTTTCCACTGCTTTCTATTTTCAAAAACCTGGCTTTGTTTATAGCTGAAATTGAAAAGTCTAATAGTGTTGCTATCTGAAGACAAGGAGAATACAAAAGTTTTTTTTGATGCAGAACAGGAGGAGGCAATTCAGCGCATCGTGCCTGTGTTGGCTCTTTGAAAGAGCTATCCAATTAGTCCCATTCACCTGCCCTTTCCCCGTAGCTTGGCAAATGTTCCTCCTTCAAGTATTTATCCAATTTCCTTTTGAAAGTTACTATTGAATCTGCTTCCACCACCTTTTCAGGCTGTGTATTCCAGATCATGACAACTTATGGAGTAAAAAAAAAAATTCTCATCTTGCCTGTGGTTCTTTTGCCAGTTAGCTTGTCTGTGTCCTCTGGTTACTGGCCCTTCTGGTGGAGACAGGTTCTCCTTATTTACTTTATCAAAATCCTTCATGATTTTGAACACCTATATTAAATCTCCCCTTAACCTTCTCTGCTCTTAGGAGAACAACTCCATTCTATCGAGTGGGTTAGCTAGTTCTATAAATGAAACACTTTGACCAGTGGGCATCATGCTATCAAATATTGTGTGCATAAAGTGATATTCCAGTTTATGGGGAGTGTGAGCTACTTTATGGAAATGTCCTTGATACTTGCTGTGAGGAAAATATCTTTTAAATATGATCAGTGTTGTATTAACTATAACAAGAACTTGGGGTGAGAGTGCTATTGAATCAATTTGACACTTGACTCACTTGTAACTGTCATGCATAGGATATTTTTTCTATCCCATGAGTAGACTGTCGATTTTCATCTGTTGTTTTTCTCTCCTTTTGGTGACTGAACTGAAGTTTCTTGTTGGTAGGTCTCTGATAGAGTACGACTGCAGTTTTCTCTGTAATGTAATTGGTTCCTTCTCTGGTGCATTTGCAGCAGGGAGGTGGTCTTTCCCCGACTGCAGCCACCAAGATTAAGCATACATTGTAATGTTGTCCTCCATCTGGTAGTCCTGTGGTGTGGTGGATTTGAAATGGGAGTCATTCTATGATTGCATATGCTACTATACATCATAGTTAGAAGTTGGAGGAACAATGGGCTGACTGACTGCACAGAGAAACTGTAAAGGATATTTGTGAACCAGTTGAATTTTATGACGGTCCAACACTTTCAAGGTCACTTACTTTTCAAGATTTAAAAAAATAACCTGAATTCAAATTCTGGTGGGATCTGAACTCAAATTCTCTGGATTACCAGTCCAGTAAGATCACTGCTACACTACTGTACTCTTGCTCTATTAATTGCTGTTCTGGTATAAGTAATTAGAGTTCAAAACCTTTGTCTATGAATGGATTGGATTCAATCCAAACTGACTTGATAAGCCTTCAACAATTTTTTTTATTGATTTGGGATTTGTTCAGTTTCATGCCATTTTACTGTACCATTTTTGCATACTACTTATTATGGATACTTTTTAAATGTGTAGTGTTCACAGGCTCTTTACACACTTGCTGTTCTACTTCATTTTTCTTGTATGCTGTTTAAGCACTTGAGTGTGTTTTGATAAAATATAAAAATGATTTAATTCCTAAAACAATTTTATTACTTTCAAGCAGCTGAACTATTTTCCTCCCTGCAATTTGTGCACAATCTTTATTTGACGCTTTAGTTTTTTATTGAAACTTCTATAAAGGCAAGAAGGTTCCTTTCTCTTCCAACCAAGTGGCCGTCTATAATTGGCACCTGTAAGGTCCTCCTTAAAAAGAAGTCGTAGCATTTTGTGTTTTACAAATAGTACAGTTTACAAGACCAAAGCAGTATTGACAAATTTATGCAGGCAATGGGTAGGCCAGAGTACAGTGTAGCATTTGTACCTAACTATAGAAAATATATTTAACCCATAGTGAGTCTACATTTATCAAGGTGGTACTTCATTTATGAGGAGACACTTGAGGAGCTGGAACTATTTATACTAGAACAAAGAAGGCTAAGAAGAGATTTAATAGGAGTGTTTATAACTATGACGAATTTTGATAGTGTGAATTGGAAAATACTCTTTTTCTGGTTAGGGAGTCAGATTACAAAATAAAACACAGATTAGGAAAGCAATTTGTTCCATTTTTAGTTTTCCCATTTAGAAATTTGATCAGGTCCTCCCCCATGACAATATTCAACTGTTTCGAAAATGATTCCATGGTTTTTATCTGCAATATGCTACCTGAAGGTCGGTTCCATAAGTCAATCAATGTGGGAATAAAAACTTCGAGACCTGAATTTGCTTTTGACCACTTTGAATGTCACATTGACAATATTTTGTTTGAAGTAGTGCTCAATTTACCTCTAAATCTTAGCCGCACTGTTGCATGGTGAGAAAAGAAAGAAAGGAAGGAAAAAATGAATGTAATTTGAGTCATTCTCTTGGACAACTCTGTTACCTCTTTGGGTTGTCCATTCATTCTTTCAGCCAGAGATGGGCAGATCAACAGAAACAGGAAAATGTTTTAAAAATAATTTTTGTTTTCATTCTTTCATGGGATGTGGGCATCACTGGCAAGGCCAATATTTGTTGCTGATCCCTAACTGTCCTTGACAACAGAGTGGCTTGCTGGGACATTTCAGAGGGTAGTTAAGAGTCAACCACAGTACTGTGGGTCTGGAATCACATGTCGGCTAGACAGGTAAGAACGGCAGACTAGTTTTCAATTCCAGATTTTTATTAATTAATTGAATTTAAATTCCACCAGTTGCCGTGGTGGGATTTGAGCCTGTGTCCACATGACATTAGCTTGGGCCTTTTAATTACTAGTCCAGTGACATTACCACTGTCTCCCCTTTAAAAACATCGAAACGTACAAAATAAGGGGGAGGGGATGGGAGGGGTAAGGAATGCAATCCCTCTGGATGCCCAGTAAAATTAGTTGCTCACTCCATTAATTATAGAGTTCTCCCTTTTATTTTTTCCATTTTGATCCTTAATTCTGTTTCTTTAGCTCCTGATATATATTTCATCAAATGTATCTCACTGGAAGTCCAGAGGAGCTGCTATGAGTCTCATGCACATTTATATTGTGGTGGCAAGAAAGTTTCAAGAAGAGCACTCAGAAGAATTCCAATGCAAAGACTCTGTTCTACATTCTGCTATTTTTATTTAGAATTTCCCTTAATTGGGGCACTTAATACATGCATAAGAAAATTGCAGTGTGTTCGTATGTCCATGTGGTGTAATCTGACATTAAGTTGCTGCTTGTGATTTTTTTCCCTCACATCTGTAGTTTTCCAAGTGACCAAGGACAATCTTGAGAGGACAGTAAGCACAAAGCCACTTGATAGCCAGTGTGGATACAGCTGTCTCCATCACTCTATGCTATCATTCTTTTGATAGTTTGCAATAGTCTCAAAAGGAACAACGTTGCATTCCGTTTTGTAAACTTTATTCTTGTTCCCGCTGCGATCAATGATGGCCGCACCCTGTTCCAAAGTAAACGCACTAGCCATATCATCTGAATTGATGCCCTCAATAAATGAAATGAGTAAGTTCATTGTCATTCGCTGTGTGCTCTGTTTGGCAATCAACAGACCTGTCATGTTTGCAGCTTCCAAATGAGGACCCTTTAACTTGGAACCAAATATAGAAGTATAGAGGAATTATTAAATTATTTACTTAGTACGAAGGAAGTTCACAGACTACCAGCGATTTATGGAGATTGGTAAGAAAGAACTTTTACTTCTATTTATGTCCCAAAGAACTTTACGATTAATGGATTACTTTTTGAAGTGCAGTTACATAAGAGCGCAAGAAATAGGAGGAGGAGTAAGCATTCAGTCCTTTGAGCCCGCTGTGCCATTCAATGAGATCATGGCTGATCTTCTACTTCAGCACCATTTTCCTGCACTATCCCCGTAACCCTTAATGTTTTTAATAAGTAGAAATCTATCGATCTCAGTCTTGAACATAAACAACGACTGAGCCTCAACAGCCCCCTGGGGCAGAGAATTCCAAAGAGTCACCACCCTTTGAGTGAAGAACTTCCTCCTCATCTCAGTCCTAAATGGCCTGCCCCTTATTCTGAGACAGTGCCCCTGGTTTTAGACACCCCAGCCAGAGACACATCCTTCCTGCATCAGCCCTGTCGAGCCCCTGTAAGACTTTTGTATGTTTGAATGAGATCACATCTCATTCTTCTAAACTCAAGAGAATAATGGTCCAGTCTATTTAATCTTTCCTCATAGGACAACCCCTCCATCCTAGAAATTGGTTTGGTGAACCTTTGTTGCATTTCCTCTATGGCAAGTATATCTTTCCTTACGTAAAGAGACCAAAACTCTACACAATGCTCCAGGTGCAGTCTCACCAAGGCTCTACATAACTGCAGTAAGCCATCTTTACTGCTGTACTCAAATTCTGTTGTAATGAAGGCCAACATACCACTTGCCTTCCTAATTTCTTCTTGTACCTGCTTGTTAGCTTTTAGTGACTCATGAACAAGGACTCCCAAGTCCCTTTTGAAATTCAACACTTCCCAGCCTCTCACCATTTAAGAAGTACTCTATTTCTGTTTTTCCTACCAAAGTGGACAACCTCACATTTCTCCATATTGTATTCCATCTGCCATTTTTTTTCCCCACTTGCTTATCCTCTCCAAATCCCCTTGAAGCATTTTTACATCCTCCTCACAACTCTCACTTCCACCTAGTTTTGTGTCATCTGCAAACTTGGAAATATTTCATTTAATCCCCACTTCCAAATCGTTGATATAGATTGTGAATGGCTGGGGCCCAAGCACTGATCCTTGTGGTACCCCACTAGTCACAGCCTGCCAATCCAAAAATGACCCATTTATTCCTACTGTTTTCTGTCCATTAAACAGTCTCAATCTATGCCAGCATATTTCCCCCCCCCAATCCCATGTGCTCTAATTTAATTTATTAAGCTCTTGTGTGGGATCTTTATCAAAAGCTTTCTGAAAGTTTAAATATACCACATCCACTTGTTTCCCCCCCTATCTATTCTGCCAGTTACATCCTCAAAAGACTCAAACAGGTTTGTTAAACATGATTTCCCTTTCATAAATCCATGTTGACTCTACCCCATCCTACCTTTTATTTTCTAAGTGTTCTGCTGTCAATTCCTTTATTTATAGATTCCAGCATTTTCCCTACGACTGATGTTAGGCTAACATGTCTGTAGTTCCCTGTTTTCTCTCTCCCTCCTTTCTTAAATAGTGAGGTCACAATTGCCACTTTCCAATCTGCAGGAACCATTCCAGAGTCTACAGAATATTGAAAGATGACCACCAGTGCATCTACTGTCTCTACAGCCACCTCTTGCAGCACTCTAGGATGTAGATCATCAGTTCCAGGGGATTGATCTACTTTAAGCCCCATTAATTTCTCGAGTACCTTTTTTTATATATTAATAATATCTTGTAGTTCCTCGTTTACACTGGTCCCTTGATTTTCCATTATTCCTGGGAGGTTTTTAGTATGTTTCTCCGTGAAGACAGACACAAAGTATTCGTTTAGTTTCTCTGCCATTTCCCTATTCCATACTTTAAATTCTCGTGACTCTGCTTGTAATGGACCCACATTTGTCTTGCTAATCTTTTTCTTTTTGCATACCTATAAAAGATTTTATAGTAGGTTTTAATGTTTCTTGTGAGTTTACTCTCATTTTGTTTTCCCTTTCTTAATCATTTGCTTGGTCCTCCTTTGCAGAATTCTGAAATGCTCCCAATCCTCAGGCATCCTATTTTTTTGGGCAACTTTATACGCCTCTTCATTTGCTCTAATAGAATCCTTGATTTCTTTCATTAGCCACAGTTGGAACACTTTCCTTGCTGGGTTTTTGTGCATTAAAGGAATATATTTTTGTTGTAAACTATGCGTTAGTTCTTTAAATGTTAGCCATTGCCTGTCTACCTTCATACTTTTAACATAGTTTCCCAATTCACCATGGCCAATTTGCCCTTCATACCTTTCATAGTTTCCTTTGCTTAGATTTAAGGCCCTAGTTTCTGATTGAATTACATCACTTTCAAACTTTATGTAAAATTATCATATTATGGTCACTTTCCTAAAGGCTGCTTTACAACAAGATTATTTATTAGTCCATTTTCATTACACAATACTAGATCTAAATAGCCCATTCCCTTGTTGGTTCCTCAACATACTGCTCTAGAAAACCATCTTGCATACATTCCAAGAATTCAGCCTCCACAACATTAGTACGAATAAAGTTTACCCAGTCTATATGTAGTGTGACAGAAATCACACCTGTCATATGGGACACTACTTGAACTTTTTTTGCTGGACGGTGCACAGAACTTGTTTAAAAAGAAACAACAACTGACCGACTGAAAACATGGTTGTACATTTGCCTTCTGAGAGACAGTTAATAGAGAGACAATGGAATTGCTCACTGATTCAATTAATAAGATTGGTCTGTGCAGCAGTGATCTACATCTTGTCTAAGAGCCCGCACTCCACCCCCCCCCCCCGCCCAATCGAGTATGTCAGGTAAGCTTTGAAGTCCAGCAGCCACCACCCCCCCGCCCCCTTTTGGCCAAACTGGGGACTGATTTGAACTGTGCCACACAAAGGTTTTACAGACTGCAAATGAACTCAAGGGAGGAAGGTCTCCGCTCTCTCTGTCTCTCTCTCAAGCAAACTCCCAGGGACCCACGGCAGCAGCTTTAGCCTGAAGACAGAGGACCTCTTCAGCCTTTTGGTACCAGAGAAGCATGTTTGAAAGTGTGCATTGGGCCCCAGTGAGAACTCCAAGACTGCAATTTCAACCAAGGACTTGACAGTAAAACAAAAGGGAGTAAGTAAATTCCATTTACTACTCCAAACCTCTCCCTCTTAATTCTTTCTCCTCCTCTGTATCTATTTGTGTGTATGTTTATATCGTATTCATGCTAGCGTGGTTGCATCGCATATTTTAGCAATTTTAATCAAGTTAGAATGATGAGGCTAAAATAACTTAATCTTTCTTGTCTAAACCTAAGAAAACCTGTCTGGTTAATTTTCAATTATAATTAGAGAGCAGTGAGCAAGGACTCACTGAAGTGGCAAGCTAAAATCACTGTTAAAAGTTAAACCCTGTTACGGCTAATCCAGGAAAGGGGCAAGGGGGTGCTTGGGACCCCTTTCTCACCCAGTCGTAACAATAGATTAAAATCCCCATGATTACTGTATTACCCTAGTTACATGCACCTCTAATTTTGTGATGTATACTGTGATTCATATTCTGCCATTCTGTGTTCCTTCCTGCCATACTCTGAATATCATTATCTTTATTGCTACCTTGATCTATTGCCTCGTAATTTGCCTTTAATTTACTCAATCTTCCCCGACATGATCCCGTTCCCCCTCGACTTACTTTAAAGCCCTCTCTACTTCCCTAGTTATACGACTCACTGGTCCCAGCACGGTTCAGGTGAAGTCCGTCCCAACGGTACAGCCTCCACTTTCCCCAGTACTGGTGCCAGTGCCTCATGAACTGGAACCCGCTTCTCCCACACCAGTCTTTGAGCCATGCATTCATCTTTCTAATTTTATTTACCCTAGGCCAATTTGCACGTGGCTCAGGTATTAATCCAGAGATTACCATCTTTGAGGTTCTGCTTTTTGATTTATTGCCTAGCTCCTCATACTTCTTCTACAGAACGTATTTCCTTGTCCTATCTATGTCGTTGGTACCTATGTGGACCACGACCACTGGATCCTCCCCCTCCCGCTGCAAGTTCCTCGCCAGCCCTGAGCAAATGTCCCGAACCCTGGCACTGGGCAGGCAACACAACCTTCTGGACTCATTCTCGGCTGCAGAGAACAGTGTTTATCCCCCTGACTATATTGTCCCCTACTACCACTACATTCCTTTTAGCACCCCCTACTGGAATGGCTTCCTGCACCATGGTGCCATGGTTAGTCTGCACATCCACACTACAGCCCCTGCTCTTGTATACAAGCTGCAAGAACCTCAAACTTGTTGCTCAATTGCAAGGGCTGAGGCTGCTCTACTCCCATCATCGCGATCCCCTGACCTGCTTGACTTGCAGTCATATCCTTTTGTCCCTGAACAAATCAGATGACCCTATCCTACAGGGTGTGACTACCTTCTGAAACAGTGACCAGGTAACAAACACCCACCCCCCCCGTGCATTGCCATGGCATCCGGGAGCTCCCACATCACCTATCCTGCCATCTTCTGTTAAATTAAATTTATTTTTCTTAGTGTATAGTTCCCCTCTTCACTGAACTCCCTCAGTCACCAAACTCCCTCCTTTGCACTCTGTGCACTTAAGCAGCAATCAGAGACCCCTGAATTTGTACTCTTTAAAAACAATGGTGTGTCAGCTCTGCTGGAGCTCAAAAACCATTTAAGCTAGCTACCTAATTAACTAGCTACAGCTACTCTCAAAGAGCTTGTATATCCCTGTTTTAAACTGGAAGAAACTTAACTTGCCTCTTAACTTAAACAGTAATTTTAGTTAATTGCTAAATGTAAACAAAAACTAGACATTAGAGATTAACTCTTAAAATCCCATCAGTCACCAAATTCCCTCCTTCACGCTCTGTGCAGACAAGCAGAACTCAGTGCAGACTGTTAACTGTTATTTTGGGGGTATATGCACTCACTAATTTGTCCACAAGACAAATGAGACGGAGCAAATGAGATCATTTTTTTTCTTGTGTTGACAGTAATTTTGGTTTGGTTGAAGAAGAATGGTACTCTGGGATCTTTTTGCATCTGTCTAAGCAGTAAATAGGCTCTCAATTTGACATCTTATTTTGAAGGTGATGTCTCAGTAATACACTGATATGTCAGCCTGGATTATATGGTCATGTTTTCAAGTTGGGCTTTAACCCACAACCTTCTGATTTAGCGGAGGGACTCATACCAACTGAACCAAGACACTTAAAACATTTTGTGAGCAAGTTCTCCTTTTTAAAAGTGTAACCTCTTAACTACCTCACAATACAGAATTGCTCTTATATTTTATAGTTGTGTGGTCTGTGAAAAAGTCTTGATATTGCATTCTGGAAAACAAAAGCAGAGAGCTCCCTAAAGAAATACAAAAATTATATATGTCTTGGTTTATTATTGATGTCACTAAAATAGTTCAGATGTCCTGTTAAGGCAGTAAATTGGGCTTTGATAAAGGCTAATAATCTTTTAACTGCCACAAATAAACGGGAATTCCTTAACTATTTGGCAATAAATTCGATGCTAAAGACGTTATGGAAAAGTAAATTATCAGAAACCAAGTTTGTAAATCACGTTCACCCATGTGATCATCATTACGTCTTTCCTTGACAGTAAACCAGTGTGCTCCATTGTGTACCAAGTACTTAATTCAGAATTTGGTACTCTGATTTTCAGTTTAAAATTAGAATTGTGTGAAATAAAACACTGAATTCAGTTCAGAAAGTATTATAATTTTTTGGAGGTCTTTAGTGTACTGGACATGTTTTAAATAGCATCATTTAAAGCTTGTACTACTAGTTTCCCCTAAGTGCATATCTGGAAGCAGTGGTGCAAGATTCATATTGGTGCAGTTTGTAAATGTTTTTAATGTGGAATTTTTTGTCTTTTCCAAGGGAGTTAGCTTTTGTCACTTGAAATGTAACTGAATGATCTTCGTCCTTCATTTGGTGCAAGTGTACAAACAGCAAATGTAAAATTACCAAGCCATTGGAATTGACATCAAGAAGTAAATATGCAAAAATAGGTTTAGCATCCTCCCTTGAATAAAAGGTTTGGAAGAACTGGGTGAAAGTCTTTGACAAAGCAAGGCTGATAATTATTAATTTAAAGAAATAATTCTACCTGTTACTTGGCATTGCTAATGTCTTTGCCATTGAGCAATACTATTATCTGTTTTATTATAGTGGTGCTTAGATTCCAAATTGGGTGGTGTTTTTGTAAACCTTTTAATAAGTCATAACTATCTACCAAGATGCTGGCTAGATAGTTTATTCTTTAAATATTGGATTTCTACTATTGCACTTGATGAAAACTCAGACGAGTAGTACATACATTTTTAGGGAGCTGGTTTACCTAGATCCAGTTAACAGTAAATTTGCAAGTGTTATGACCAGGTGAGAAAGGTGTCTAGGGGTCTTTTACTGTCTTCACCTGGTCTTATTGTAACAGGGTTTAACTTTAAACACACTGTGTTTTGAGCTCCCCCTTTTGTGAATCCTTATTCACCACTTTCCAATTATAAGGCAAAGAAATGAGCATAAACAGGCTTTCTTGCGTTTAAAGAAGAAAAATTAAATTTATTAAACCTTCAACTTAAACTCTAATACGGTTAACACCTACGGAT
The DNA here is from genome assembly GCF_036365525.1 of Heterodontus francisci. Classification (NCBI taxonomy): domain Eukaryota; kingdom Metazoa; phylum Chordata; class Chondrichthyes; order Heterodontiformes; family Heterodontidae; genus Heterodontus; species Heterodontus francisci. Next base: position 117,223,080 of record NC_090372.1, on the reverse strand, counting down.
ATATGTCGGCGTCCACGCTAGTATGCACACGTGATACACCCATGCAAATAGGGACAGAAAAGAGCAGAAGAAAAATAAAATGGAGAGGTTTGAGGCAATATGAGACGAGTTTCTTGTTTACTGTCCTTTGAGCACACTGTAGTCCTTTTGTAAGTAGTCTTGCTTTTTGTTGGGGCCCACTATTCTTCTTAAACCTTTTTTACTTTTCTCTTGGGGTTCATGTGTCTTCAATGGTTTCCCAAGCTGGTGAGAGTGAGATGAGAGCAGACAGGAGAGAGGTGTTCAGTCCAGGAGAAAACAGCTTTCTGAGTTCAAAATCCCTGTTGGAAGTTCAAATTAAAAAAAAACTCCAAGTCAGCCAGTCATGTGACCAAACTGGTCTGACCACGTCTGTTTGTGTATTCAGCCATATTAGCAGTTAACTTAGAATGCTAGCCTTTCCACCTTCAATGTCTGACAATCAAACGTCCACTGTGGATTAAATTAGAGCAGGGAATAGCTCCTTTGTCCTTTGAAGTACTGTTTGTTGATATGCTAATGTCTCTCTCCAGCCAAAGTCTCCATTTGTTTTTTAAAGCAAATTCATGCTTCACCAATAGTTTAAAGTCAATGTTCATGTGGCAAAATTAATTTTCCTCATTCTTGGCAGGCTTGCCTGACAGCAAGCTATTTATGAAAATATATTCTGTATTGTCTTGCATATGTTTTTGCATATTTAAGTAGTTTCATCACCGAGTACATAATCTTGGAGTTTAAGTTGGTGTTAGGCGTTCGAATGTTATATTTTCCTTTATCACCATCTCCCGTTCCTACCCTCCCCACCCCATCATGCATTTACCAAAATGCTGCTTGACCCAGTTTCTCTGGCATTGTACAAGAGTGTAACCTTGGAAAAGCCTTGGAGGCATATTTGAAAATATGCTACCCCAAGGGGTAGTGTTCCTTTCTACAAATTTAAAAATCTATTTTAGGCCTTCTCGTTTTCCAGGTGACCTGCTGCCAGGTCAATGCCATCATGCAGTTGACTGGGTGATGCTTCAGTGATTTGAGTAACTCACTATGTGGAAAATAACCTAGCCTTTGTGCAAAAATTGAGAACATTCCCTAGGGTGCTCATTGCAAAGAAGCTCTACAGGTAGGGTTTAACTTTACAAACAAATGCAATTTAGCTTGTGCAACTGGCACAAGCTGAGAGTGAGTATTGTGCTTGGACATGCCAGTGTTTCATTTAAAATTTTAAAAATTAATATAATGCTCTGGTTTAAAAAAAAAAGTCCTGATTAAAGAAGAAAACATTTTTGGCTGTCTCTAGTGAGATTATTTATTGTACATAGAATTTGTAAATTGTGGAACACAGTGCACCAGTCCTTTACTGATCATAACTAAACTTGTGAAAATCCAAAGTTTATTGTTGATCCATATTGTAATAAAATGACGACTGGTGCGTGAAGTATAAACTAAAAGTGATTGAGGATACATGGTATAACTACTCTATATATGATTTAAAACCCATTTGTGAACTGCCCTTGAAACTTGGTAACAATTTGGCAATTTCCCAATTCTAATTGTGGGATACAAATTTCTGTAACTTGGCTCTTGTATTCAGTCTATCTAGGTAAGTTAGTACAGCATTACACTGCTCATATCTCCCAAGAAATTATGACCCCATTTTTAATATTTCACCTGATGCGTTGTAAAGTTTAATCAAAGTAAATTTCTTTCCCTTATTATGTGAAAACACTGATGCTGTTAATTTCTTTGACTTTTTAGTAAGTGTCCCATGTGTTCTGGAGCAGATTCATTGCAATCAATGGTGAGGAAACCAGCATTCCTTGCCTATAATGTGGCTTTCTGGGTTTGGTAGATTTGGAGCAGCTCTCGGCTGGGGATGTTATATACTCAAGTCCGTGTAAAGATGTTTTCCTACTGTTTGTTCTGCATCTCTTTAAACTTATATAGGGCCCCTTGGTTTTGACCCCTTAATTGCTGGAATCCGTCTGTTTCTGTCTACCCTGTGTGTCCTATCCTTCCATAATTTGAAACACTTCTATCACATTATCCTATAATTGCTGAAAATAGAGACATGCTGTCAAAGCTTTTTGTCTTGCACGCATTAGGATAATCCTATGCTAGCGGGCAGCCATAAAGACAGGGCTAAATTGTGGCGAGTCGAAGAGACTTAGTAGTTGGCAGGAAAAAAGACAGAGGCGCAAGGGGAGAGCCAACTGTGCAACAGCCCCAACAAACAAATTTCTCTGCAGCACCTGTGGAAGAGCCTGTCACTCCAGAATTGGCCTTTATAGCCACTCCAGGCGCTGCTTCACAAACCACTGACCACCTCCAGGCGCGTATCCATTGTCTCTCGAGATAAGGAGGCCCAAAAGAAAGATGCTAGGTATATAGGCTGTATTTCCCAAAGACTGGTAGATTGCATCAAACAACATGTCCCTTCTGCTGTTCACAACGGGCAAGGTACAGGCCATACCCAACCAGCCCATGCTTGGAAACTCAGTGTCCAACATTAGATGTGATTCTGCGATCGGACAACATTTGCTAAATAATCCTCAGTGTGCTAAGAATTACACTGACAACAAATTTAAGATTGTCAGTAGGCCTTGCAGTGTGACGCATCTGCACATACTGGTAGCTACATATGTTAATACACAGGGCCCTGTTCTTTGCAGACAGAAAGAACATGTACAAACATTGCACCTGTTTCAGCTAAACAAAATAAGTGACAGCAATTTGCTGGTTCATTCCTCAGAACAATGCCTTGACCAATCAGTCAAGCTGCCTGGTTTAAATTTCAAACAAAGCTTGGCAGTTAACTGTCAGTCACCATAAACTGGTGCATTTACCATAGCAATGCCTCTACCAATCAGAGTTCACTTGCCACCCGATCAGCGCACTCTTCTCATACATTATAAAGTTGTTTCCCTTACGTTGGTATTCTTGTGGATTGTCCTGATGAGTGCAAGATGAAAAGCTTCGACAACATGTCTCTATTTTCAGCAATACTCAAGTTCTGTACTACCAAACGACTATTTATCCTATCATCTTGCTCTAACTAAAAGTTTTTTAAATCTTAATTTTCATTTTCACGCACCAGGCAGCTGCTTAGTGAATCTGCATGTTACCCGCACAAATTCTACCTATCATGTGGAGCCTGATATGGCACTACCATTGTGCTAAATGGGATTAATTAAGAACAAATTAAGCAGTGTAAAACTGGGCATCTGTGAGATGCTGTGCGGCATTTGCAGCAACAGAATTGTATTCCACCACAATCTGTAACCTCATGGCCCAGCATATCCATCATTCCTCCATCACCATCATGTAAGATGATAAACTGTGGTTCAAGGAGGAGCATAGAAGAGAATGTCAGGAGCAGCACCAGGCGTAACTAAGAATGAGGTGCCAACCTGCTGGAACTGTAACACTGAACTACCTGTCAAATAAACAGTGAAAGCAGCATGCTATAGACAGGGCTAAGTAATCCCACAAACAGTGAATCAGGTTAAAGCTCTGCAGTCTTGCCACATCGAATTGCAAATAACTAAAGAACAGAGGAGTCTCCATGAACATCCCTGTCCTCAATGATGGTGCCCTCTTCAGCCAAAAGTGCCAGGTGGATGATCCTTCTTTGCCTGCTCCTGTGATCCCCACTCTCACAGAAGCTTGTCTTCAGCCAATTCAATCCGATCCGCATGTTATCAAGAAAAGACAGAGTGCACTGGGCACAGCAAAGGCTGTGGGTCCTGATAATATCTCTGCTAAAGTGCTGAAAACCTGTGCTCCAGAGTCTATCTCTACCTCTTGCCAAGCTGTTCTAGTGCAGCACTCCCCTGAGTATCTAAAATGGAAAATTGTTTAGCAAGCAAGATAGACTCGGGACTCCTGCATAAGCTGCCTGGTGGTCACCATTTCCTCTCTGCCTGCATGCTCCTATCCTGCGGTGTGACCACCTCCCTAAACGTGCTATCCACATGTGCAACCGCGAGGCGGAAGACTAACAGTGACTCTAGCCATTGACACTTCCTGCAGATGTGTTCATCTAGGACACATGGTGCATCCATGACGTCCCACATACTGCAGGATGTACATTTAGCTTGGCCAAGCTGACCTGTCATATCGTAACTTTAAAAGTTATTTATTTCAATTTGGTGAGTGACTGGTAAGTTATTCTATCCGCTTCTTCCCCGGTACTGAAGTAAGAACCAGCTATGGGAGGCTGAAAAAAGGTACAAATAGAAGAAAGGAGCAGCTCCCTCACTGAACTCCCTCACTCACCAAACTCCCACTTTACACTCTGTGCACTCAAAGCGGCACTGAGGAAGCCCTGCTTTTATACTTTGTGAAAAACAACTGATTCAGCCTTCTGAAACCAGTTTAAACCAGCTGCAGCTTCATCCAGACAGCTTGTGTACCCCTGTTTTAAGGCTGAAATAAAACTTTACTTGCCTTAACTTAAGGAGTAATTTTTAGTTAATTGCTAAATTGAAGGAAAAATACTAACTTTAGATAGAAATTAATCCTGGAAACTCCTTCTCCCCAGACTTGCCAGTTTCAGCAGCTCTCAGTGCATACCCTCATGAGCCTGCACCCACTCTTCTCCTCCTAACCCCATCAACATATCCTTTTTTTTATTCCTTTCTCCCTCATATGCTAATCTAGCTTTCTCCCTATCCCTGTGATCTCCTCCAACCCCACAACCCTCCAAATAATCTGTGCTTCTCTAATTCTGGCTTCTTGAGCATCTCTGATTTTAATTGCGCCATCATTTGTGGCCGTGCCTTGTGTTGTCTGGGCCTTAAGCTCTGGAATACCCTCCTACACCTGTCCACCTCGTTTTCTTCCTTTAAGATACTCCTTAAACCTTACCCCTTTGACCAAGCTTTTGATCATTTGCCCTAATATCTCCTTTTGTGGCTCTGTCATTTTGTTTTATACTGCCAGTGGGATGTTTCATCGAATTAAAGGCATGATAATTATACAAGTTGCTGTTGATTGCCTTAAGTACATATAAAAAAACATTAACTACATGTTTTGGTATTGAGGGAAACTGAATTATCAGATCATCAATATGAAACGGTTCTTCCATTTTGCTCTCTACTGATGCTGCCAGACCTGTTGAGTATTTCCAGCATTTTCTTTTATTTCAAATTTCCAGCATCTGCACTATTTTGCTGTTAAATTTATGGTGTATATTTTTGCCTATAATGAGATGGTACTTTGGATAAGAATATGCTCCCCAGACAAGATTTTGCTTCTCTTTTAATATTGCAGTAACAATTAGTAAAACAGGCATGTTTTGTCTGCACAGAACCATTGTGTATTTGGGGATGGGTATGTATGTTTACCGAGGTTACTGATGAAGTATCTCATTCAGAGCACTGAGGGGGGAGGTTGAAGTTCTAATAAGAATAGGATGGGAATATTTTAAATCAAACTGCATTCCCAAATGGATTGCAGAATAGTTAGTGTAGCTTCACTTTTTTCTTGATACCATCGTCTCAGTTTTCGCATTTTCATAAAGTATCAAAAATAATAGCATGGACTATGATAAATGGCAAGATAATGTTTGCTTTTGTAGAATACTTCATAAGTGTTGTACATGTGAACTCATTAAAATCTTTTTGTTTAAAAACTCTGTTGACCAGCATATTGAATCATTCGGACACCAAGATGAGAGACGGTGGCCTTTTTAAAAAAACTAATACTAAAAATCAGTAACTGTTTGGTTTTATATTGAGGCCAGAAAAGGTCATGTTAAACTTCAAGGAAAGGATGGTTAGTGGTTCTATTTATTTATTTATTTTATTTAGAGATACAGCACTGAAACAGGCCCTTCGGCCCGCCGAGTCTGTGCCGACCAACAACCACTCATTTATACTAATCCTACATTAATCCCATATTCCCTACCACATCCACACCTTCCCTCAATTCTCCTACTACCTACCTACACTAGGGGCAATTTACAATGGCCAATTTACCTATCACCCTGCAAGTCTTTGGCTGTGGGAGGAAACCGGAGCACCCGACGGAAACCCACGCAGTCACAGGGAAAACTTGCAAACTCCGCACAGGCAGTACCCAGAACTGAACCCGGGTCGCTGGAGCTGTGAGGCTGCGGTGCTAACCACTGCACCACTGTGCTGCCCGTTGAATGAGAATTAATAGCCTCTTTGGACATGCAGTTGTTCAGTGAAAGACATCTGTCCGTACTATATTGTTTGTACATAATTTCAAAGCAAATCATGATCTGGTTTTTCTATATGCAATCTCTTGTATGTCTGAATACAAAATACAATGACAGTTGGAAATAAACTATTATAATTGATCATGCTATGAAATGACAATGAGTGTAAACAGCCTTCAATTGTTTTTTAAAAAAAAAATGTCATTATTATATTGCTGTTATCAGAAAGGAAAAGGTTGGATCATTGGAAATGTGATGCTTGCAGAAAAATGACATTGACCATTGGACAGCATACAATACCCGTAGTATTCTCTGGAGATGAGGCCAGCATGTTGCAGCAAATCTCGTGACATTTCCCCATCTGTAGGCTGTAATGTAGGCAGGAGGACCAACACATTAAGATTGATATAAATCTCAACTATGCATCTTTTTAAATGATTTCCAGTTTATTATCACTGCCTAGATCGAGCTGGGTTGTTTGAAAAAGCATATTGTTAGGCCCAGAGACCTTTATTGCAACAAATTCATAAATTGTATTCCAGAATCTAGTAATTGAATGCCAATGCAGCAAAGGCAAATTATAGAATTGCCAACATTTTAAAAAATCACATGGTGCTTTAAAAGCGAATACTAACATAGTTTTATTATAATTTTAAATCTGAACAAATGCCTATCAGAATGCAATCTATTTTAATGGTCTTTTGCTGCTCTGTTGTACTACAGTTGTACTTCAAATGACCTCTGTCCCTGGAGTACAGAATAATATGCATAAATCTAATGAATACTGTAAAGTTAAAAACAAAATGACCATGTTCAAGACTTTTGACTTGGACAAAGTTAAGTCAATTTAAAGGGGAAAAAAATGAAAGAATTGTATATTGGAATATTATCAGCATGATGGGTAAAATATTTTTCAATCATTTAAAAAAAAAGTTCAAAAAATATAGAGGGGGTCATATAGCTATAAATGTTCACTGTTAAAGTGCCATTGAATCTATTGTTGACTACTCCCAATGTTGCTTGAGTAAATTGTTGACCAGCTGAGTACTTCATTTTTTTTCCTGTTTCTAAATTGTAGCACATTTTGATTTCTACAAGTGAATGTAAGTAAATGGTCTGACTAATTTTGATTAATTTTCCAAGAAGAGAAATAGCTGTATCACAAGGATGTTACATGACTGTAATGTAGTGGAGTTCAAATAACCTCCCATATCAAAGGATGAAACTTGACCAATTTGCAGATGTAATCCAAACATAGGGTTCAGATAACAGCTTTTGATTGTCGCTCACTTAATTGTTTTTATAATTATATTTGTAGATCTCCCATATAATTACTCCTGTATTTTGCACTACTGAGGTTATTGATGTTTACCTCTATCTTATGGTAGTTTCAATGTGACGGTGAATTTCCCAATTCTACAGGTGAGAAATTTATTGAAGCAATAAGAGTACATAACTCATGAAGTATAAGAATTATGCACTTTACTGATACTGAAAGATACAGGTCTTCTACTGTATTTCGAATACAATGTACCTAACACTTCAGAAAACTTGTTGAAAGCGCAAGTAATTTTGCTAGTATCGCCACAGAACATCTTGTTCTGGTCTATTTTTATATATTTGCATGCTCCCTGTTGGTCACACCAGACTTGATCACAGCTGAAATCCTAGCTGAGTAATATTTGCACTTGACTTGCTCATACACAACTTTTACTGCATCTTCTGTACAAATGAGGAAGACCTGCAGTTGTTGCAAAGATGTTGAGGGCAAAATTCAATAGCCCCTGGAAACAAGCATGCCAGCTTCGTGCTGCCTGTTCATTGCCATGAGTTTAGTGTGCAGCCAACGCGACTCACTCTATGAAGCGGCTGTATGCCTTAGCAAGGGGCCCAAAATCATGAGAGGCTAGCACCAGTTAAAGTTAGACTGCAGTACTTAAAGCCAGCCTGCAGCACTTAAAGGGGAGGTGCATTGCAACTGGAGCAGGTATTGGAAGTCATTCCAAAACTAATTCTGACCTGAGAAATGCTCATTAATGGCATGACATGGGAGAGGGTGGGCTCCAAGATTTTCTGACGCTTTACTGGTGGCCTTTATTGAGGAGGTGCAGAGGAGGTTCACCAGGATGTTGCCTGGTATGGAGGGCGCTAGCTATGAAGAGAGGTTGAGCAGATTAGGATTATTTTCATTAGAAAGACGGAGGTTGAGGGGGGACCTGATTGAGGTGTACAAAATCATGAGAGGTATAGACAGGGTGGATAGCAAGAGGCTTTTTCCCAGAGTGGGGGTTTCAATTACTAGAGGACACGAGTTCAAAGTGAAAGGGGAAAAGTTTAGGGGGGATATGCGTGGAAAGTTCTTTACGCAGAGGGTGGTGGGCACCTGGAACGCATTGCCGGCGGAGGTGGTAGATGCGGGCACAATGGAGTCTTTTAAGATGTATCTAGACAGATACATGAATGGGCAGGAAGAAAAGAGATATAGAACCTTAGAAAATAGGCGACATGTTTAGAGAGAGGATCTGGATCGGCGCAGGCTTGGAGGGCCGAAGGGCCTGTTCCTGTGCTGTAATTATCTTTGTTCTTTGTTCTTTGAGGAGAGGTGTTTTGTATCCACGGGGTCAAGACGCAGTGTGACCAGATAGCCGTGGCAGTCAATGCCAGAAGTCAAGTCCTGAGGACCTGAATAAGAGCATAACATAAGAAATAGGAGCAGGAGTAGACAATTTGGACCCTCAAGCCTGCTCTGCCTTTCAGTACGATCATGGCTAATTTCCTGCCTCAACTTCACTTTCCCAGCCTTAATTGTCCCAGCTCTACAGTGGAGCATCCACAACCCTCTGGGGTAGATTAAAAAAAAACAAAGGTTCACAACTATTTGAATGAAGAAGTTTCTTCTCAACTTTGTTCTAAATGATCAACCCCTTTTCCTCAGACTGTGTGTGCCCCTGTGTTCTAGATTCCCCAGCCAGGGGAAACAATCTCCCAGTGTCTACCCTGTCAAGCCCCTTCAAAATCTTGTCTGTTTCAATGAGGTTACCTCTCATTTTTCTAAACTCTAGGGAGTGTAGGCTAAATTTACTCAGCCTCTTATCATAGGACAATCCTTTCATCCCAGGAACCAATCTAGTAACCTTTCACTGTATAACCCCTCCAATGCAAGTCTATCTGTCCTTAACTATGGAGACTAAAACTGCACACAGTATTCCAGGTGTGGTCTCGCTAAAGCCCAGTACAATTGTAGTAGGTTTGGATGCAATGTTGTCAGAAGTTTAAGGATCTCATACAAGTGGTCAAAGTCAGTGAATGCATCTTCAAATGCCATATCTCACCAACAGCACCACTGACCTCACGCAGTGCTCAATGCGCCACATCACTCACCAAGCAACAATCTCTCTCAATCAGAATTCCTACCTAACATTTATGCCTTCACCTCACCCTCAAACTTTTAGCATTGTTGCAAGCCTCACATCCACATCTCACAGCTTGCACGCACAGCCAGCTATTCAGCCATGGCAGTCATATCACCCAGACAGATTGCACAATACTCACTGTAAACTTCCCTCTCCCTTGTAGGTCCAGATGGCGCATAACTGGCAGGGGATAGATGCAGTTGCATGTTCTTACCCCTATGGAGGAGATGCTGATCACTATCATTGGAATGCCCATTGCTGAGGCATTGACCAGCTGTGCGGCTGAAAACATAGAAGGTGATGGTATTCTCATACCTAATCCTCCTTCATACATCCCACATCTGCCTCATCCCACAATCTCTTCTGACTTACAAGCTGCAGATGATGTAAGCATGCACCCACCCTCACCACAACCTTATAATTATTCCTTTCACCTTTCACATCCTCCAGAACTGTCACCTGGCCAGGCAGTGGTACAAGAGCTAGAAGACAAGTGATGAGGATGAAAAAGCACCGTCACTTGATCTCACACTGGCAGCTGCCAGCTCAGATACCGGCATTGTGCATAATTTAGAGGTGGGATATGCACATAAGATACTGGGCACCAGTGATCTTCAGCCAGTGCAAGGGGCAAGAATAGCATAGGTGCCAGCTCCCCAAACGGTGAGGTTGTACACGAGTTCTGTTGCACAGGACCCGCGAGAACTTGAATGGGGTAGGCTGCAGAAAAGGTTTGATGAGTATGCTATGACGGGCCTGCCAGAAAGCCTGCATGCAATGAACATGAAGGTGTTTGGCACCAACTATGCACAGAACTTAGAGTCCAGCATGGAAGTGGTGTCCTCCATCAGCACACCTTTGGTCCCAACCAAGCTGCAGCGTCGGATGACTGATGTCTCAGTTTCCATTGCAGCACAAACAGAAGCCACCTGATGTCATGATTTGTGCCATACAAGGTCAGCTTGCTGCCATGTAACCTCAGACTACTGCCATCATGGCTGTGCATACCTTTGATGAAAGGGGTTTGCAGGGTGTCACTGCAGTCCAACAACCTGTTCTCCAACAGATCAGTAAGATTGCTGAGGTGCCACACTGGGGGAGTGGCAGTGGCTCCTCTCTCATGGTGATAGCATTCATCCTCCCACCACTGCCACTCTGCCAGTGTCCTTGCTGTTGCCTGTATTCTAGCCAGTCCAGACTGCTGCTGCCCATGTCAAGACGGTGCAGCTTGAAGCCGGGTCTTCTTGGCCCAGAGCTGCTTGAAGTCATGCTCCAAGATCATCTGTAATCTCCACTGAAAGTCAGCAGCCTTCCACCAGCCATGCTGCAGTGGGGTAGCACTATGGAGAAGTACTAGGACAGGCAAAGGCACATGGAAGACGGGCACTAAAGAAATGCACAAGGGTGATTAGTTAATGTTTGTTTGTGTGAAATATAGCATGTCTTGATTTATAATTTTGGCTTGGCATGTTTATTTTGTGTTGGCTTTTATTTTTTCATTGTGGCCAGGCCCACATTGTGATGGTTAGTAATTGAGGGAAGGTGAGGTGTGGGACTGTTAGTGAATCGGGAATTGGGGTTGCGTTTACTGGTATCACAGTCAGATCAGTTGATCTTGAACAGCTGACCAGAAATAGGCTGTCTAGGTTGCCTCCTCCCTTGCCCTTGCTCCTCTCCTGCCCTTCCACTTGCTTCTCCTCAGCTGTTCGCTGTATAGCTTGTGGCAGTGGCTATGCCCTCATGCTGGAAAAGTTGTGCAGCATGCAACAGATCACCACGAATCTTGACACCCACCCTTCGGAGTGGTCCTGGCAGTAGAATCATTGTTTCAGCATGCCAGTGATCTGCTCTGTCACATTTTGTGTGGTAGCATGGCTTTCGTTGTATGCCTGCTGGATGTCCTTACTGAAGTGCAGATGTCTGACACAGTGTTCCTTGCTGAGGTTCAGGCAGGAGAATTGCTTGCTGAATGAATATGCCCCCCGCTCAGAGCCTATCTGCCTCTCTTACTCCTTTTGTCCTCTGGCAATTTTCCCTTTTCTGAGTCATCTTTGCTCATCTCCCAGTCATGCTGCATTTAAAGGAGTCCCTACTACTGCAACCATGTCTGGGATCGACAGGTTCATGCAGAAGCCCTTCAGCACTTGCCAAACTACACCCTTTGGATGTTGGCAACTTTAAAGAACTCTAAAAGCACCAAACACTTGTACAATTGTTGCAACGGCCAGCAGAAATTAATCAGCAACTAACTTGCAACCAAGTAGTCGATCCCTTTAAATATTGCTGGTGGGGTGGTGCTTTCTGCAGTTTAACATGTCTCCAGCTGTGCATGCTTAAGAGAGGGCACTAGCTGGAATGTTGAGCTTCAAAATGGCATTGCTGGCATCAAATTAACATTGCGCGCTGATTGACATCATGATCTGCCTACTGTGCATACTTCTGGCAGATGCTCACTGTGCATGTGCTCATCTCTCACCAAAACTAAGTACGCCATTTTGGACCACTGAAGCCACCTGCAGCGCCTAAAAGAATGGGCCCCACATATCTGAATTCTGCAGCAGTTTTCTTTTTCAATTTAACATGAATTTGAAGATAAAATTTATTCACTTAGTCATCAGCTAGAGAAATAAAACCAATTCATGGAGTAAGGAAAACTAAACATCCGGTGTAAAAGCTGAAACCCTGATAGCGAATGACTTAATTGTTCCAGGATCTTCATTCCCATTCCCTGTTGAACTATAGAGTCATAGAGTCGTACAGCATAGAAACAGGCCCTTCGGCCCACCGCGTCCATGCCGACCATAATGCCTATCTATACTAATCCCACCTGCCTGCATTAATTCCATATCCCTCTATGCCTTGCTCATTCAAGTACCTGTCCAGATGTCTCTTAACTGTCACCACTGTTCCTGCCTCCACCACCTCCTCAGGCAGCTCATTCCAGATACCCACTATTCTTTGTGTGAAAAATTTACCCCTTTTATATCTTGCTTCGACTGCTATTGCTACCTCTTTGTTTTCTGGCATCCTTTGATTCTTGTTTACCTCTTCTGGTCCAGACTGTTCTTCCTCTAAGGCCTGCTACTGAGGCCCTCCACAACAGTTTGAATTAGTAACAGCACCAAAACCAGATACCAGTTACAGCTAGTTTCATTTAGCAAAAATATTCCATGTCATTGTGTATTGTATATGCTCTCAGTATGTGTTACACATGAAATATTTTTGCAACCTGGCATGCAGTGTCTTATGGATGATCCTGGCATTTTGTGCTTTCTTAAAATATATTCTTAAGTCGGTACTTAACATTTTTTGCTTTATTCCTGTTCTCCTATCCCTAGTAACTTGCCACATGCCTTTCTTATTTCTTGCTTGTACTTCTGTGAAGTTTACTTTTGGAATATATATTGTTTTGTTTTTTTGGCAGAGCACTTTTGTCAAAAACCTTTTTATTAGCAAAATTAAAGAGAATAGAAGCAACTAATGTGATTTGCAATGCATTAATAACACCCTCTTGTCCTCTTTTTATGGAATTGATAAAGTATCACGCGCTTCATCTTGATGGCATCATCGTAATCCAGTGCTCCCCCAATTCTTGCACATCCCTGATTTTAATTGCTCCACCATTGGTGGTTATGCCCAAATCTCTGGAATTCCTTCCCTAAACCACTTTGCCTCTCCAGCTCTCTCTCTCGCTTTATAATGCTCCATAAAATCTACTACTTTGACCTGTCCTAGTATCTCCTTATTTAGCTTGTCAAATTTTGTTTGCTCCTTTGAAGTGCCATGGGAGTTTTAACTGCATTAATATGAATACAAATTGTTGATGAGACTCAGCATGTGTTTGATATTTTTGTGTTTTGTAGTCCTGTAACTAAACACTTCAACTTAAAAAGCTCATCAATAGTGACAAGAAATACAACCGTGCTAACTTTCAATCACCCCACTCTGCTATTTCCAATTTCATCCTGTCAGAGATCAGATTGATTGCCTGTTGAAACTGAGTTCTAATAGGTATGATTTTAATGTAATATACTGACATTGTTGTATTCTGACTGCTCTCATTCATAATGCATTTTGAAAGAAAAATTTAGGACAGGCAATATATGCTAAATGGTGCAATTTTAAAGAGGGTGCAGGAACAAGGAGATCTTGGTGTTTATGTACAGAAATTTTTGATGGTAGCGGGACAAGTTGATAGGGCTGTTAGAAAAGCATGTGGGATCGGGATCCTTGATTTTAAAAATAGAGGCATAGAGTACGCGAGCAAGCAAGTTATGGTAAAGCACTATAAATCGCTGGTTAGGCCTCAGCTAGAATATTATATCCATTTTTGGGCACTACACTTTAGGAAGGATGTCAGGGCCTTAGAGAGAGTGTAGAAGCAATTTACTAATACTCTAGGATGGGAGACTTCAGTTATGTGGACAGACTAGAGACACTGGGATTGTTCCCCTTGCAGCATGGAAGGTTAAGTGGAAATTTAACTTTATGAAGGGTTTTGATAGAGAGGGAGAAACTGCTATTGAAAGGTGGGTCGGCAACTAGAGATTTGAACTACAGTATATAGCAAAAGAAGCAGAGGGAAGATGTGATTTTTTTTTTAATGCAGTGAGTTATGATCTGAAATGTAATCTCTCAAAGAGTGGTGGAAGCAGATGCAATAAAATTTTTCAAAAGGGAATTGGATAAATATTTGAAGTGGAAAATTCGGATGACGATGGGGAAAGAGCAAAAAGTGGGACTAATTGGATAGTTCTTTCAAGGAGCTGACAAAGGCATCATGGGTTCCTATCCTGTGTCATTCAATGTGACTGGTTACTGTCACAGGAACTGATTATTTAGTTCAGCTGACTGTCCTGGACTGTCTCAGTGATGCTTCAGATTTTACCCAATTGTTTACTGCATCTGTAACAAGAGTCTTCAACCTGAAGTATTTGGAGAAATTGGTCAACTTATGACGTTGACATATCCCATTACAGGGGCCGTCATGGCTGACAGGACTTTCATACAGTACATTGCTATGTGGTGTACAGGAGATGGGCTGTGACTTTGACATCTGACCAGGGTTCTAATGCATGAACTAAGGGCCTGTGCAGGTTTTACTCAAATTATATGCTTTCTAAAAGTATTGTATGCCAATGTGTCTGTTCATATATTCAATCTTGCATGCTATCCTATATTAAACAATGGTGAATGATTATCTGCATCCTCTGAATGCTTTCCAACCTATATACTAAAAATGGGCACAGCTGATGGGGTTTTATTCTGCTGTGTGTACTAATGTCTTATTACTAAGTACTGGTAAGGAATATTGCCATCTATGCCCATATGTGGTTGTAAAGTTGAAACAATTTAATTTGAGATTATTGTGACCAAGTGTAATCATCAATCTGAAGGTTCACAACATTGTGTTCGGGGTATGCTATTATTTTTTGAGGTTGTTTTCAGCATATCTACTGTACTATTTATAATCCACATCCCAAAGAAGTTTCAGTTTTGCACTGAAAGCTGATAAAATGTTTAATTCTAAATTACTTGGCAGTTTGAATCGCAATATCCTGTTGCTGGTTAGGAAAATGATCCAAATGAACTGTTTTTGGCATTGGGGCATTTTTTCAAGAAAGTATTTTTAAGGGTGAGGTCATATGCTAAAACATAACCTGTTAAAATACTCTGAACTATAAGATCATCCTGACTTTTTGGCAAAGTGCAAAAACATAGGTTTTGTTGGAAGTGACGTACTGTTTTTCATTTAGCAATTTACAAGACATTGAAAAGTATACTTAAGCTAATACCATATGCAACAATTTCACTATTGCAATTAACAATATAGGATGTTGAAACAAGTATTGATTTTAACAGGGGGTCGAAAATCGTGTTTGATGGATCACTGGACCCTTTCCGTACCATTCCTGCCAGCATTTTATCCTGCCAGTTTCTGGCTGCATGTTGGAAAGGACAGTGACAGAACTCAAGTGATGTTCTTTAAATAATGCCAAGGATGTTTTACATTCACCTGAGAGAAAATTGGTGTCAGTCTAATGTCTCTTCTGAAAGATAGCAGCACTGACAGTGCAACACTCCTGCAGTAAATTCCCCACCCCATCGGTGTGTTTGTGCAGATGGGATTTGTCCTTTGTAACGTGGTAAAGTGTATATATATATATAGCTCACTGACACTCGTGGCTCCATCAGTCGCTACCTGAATGAGTCTCCTTACTTCCAGATCCATAGACCTGATCAAAGACTTGGGTATTTCAGCTCTTTACAATGTTCCCCCTTCTCTGGAGATGTCCCTGTCCAGCCCCAAGGACCCATCTCTGTAATGCCCTAATCAAAATTGGACCAAAGTCATCTTTTTGCTATCGTTTTGTTGTTGCACATGGGAAACATAGCTGTATATTATACAGCAATGAATACTGAACAGTGATACATAATCTGAATAACGACAGGCATGTCCCTCACCATGGCAGAGGAAATGAATTATATCATTGCACATGGCATCAGATTAGAATCCAGAGGTATTTCTTAGATTTTTTTGCACTAATTAGTTTTCCAGCATATTACACAGAGGGTGCTGCGAAGGGTGTATAGTGTTTACCTTTGTGTAATTCTGACTTGAGATAAATTTGTGCATAATAAAATAACTAAAATAATAAAATTGAGATATTTATTTTCATGTGTACTTCAGTCATCCACTATCACAGTAAGCACAGCTATTTCTGTCCAAACTAAATGGAGCACTTAAAATGGTAACTTTGAAAATGAGTATATCAATGGGAAGAGGATAACCAGGGAAAGAGTAGGACCCATTAGGGACCAAAGGGGAAATTTGTGGGTGGAGCCAGAGGACATTGGTCAGTTGTTGAAATACTTCACATCTGTCTTCACCCAAGAGAATGAGGATGTAGATATGGAACTTAGAGAGAGAGACTGAGGTTCTTGAGCAAATTGTCATAGGGAGTGACAAGGTATTGGAGGTTTTGGAAGGCTTAAAAGTGGACAAATCTCCAGGTCCGGATGATTTGTGTCCCAGGATGCTGTGGGAGGCGAGGGTGGAGATTGCAGGGGTTCTGACCCAAATTTTTAATTCCTCTCTGGCCATGGGGGAGGTGCCAGAGGACTGGAGAACAGCTAATGTGGTCCCACTATTTAAGAAAGGTTGTAGAGATAAGCCAGGGAACTACAGAACAGTGAGTCTCACGTCAGTGGTAGGGAAACTATTGGAGAAAATTCTGAAGGAGAGAATCTATCTCCATTTGGAGAGGCAAAATTTGATTAGGAATAGTCAGCATAGCTTTGTCAGAGGGAGGTCATGCCTAACAAATTTGATTGAATTTTTTGAGCCTGTGACCAGGTGTGTAGATGAGGGTAGTGCAGTTGATGTAGTTTACATGGATTTCAGCAAAGCCTTTGACAAGGACCCACATGGGAGACTTATCAAGAAAGCAAATGCACATGGGATACAGGGTAACTTGATAAGGTGGATTCAAAATTGGCTTAGTTGTAGGAGACAGAGAGTGATGACAGACGGCTGTGTTAGTGACTGGAAGCCAGTGTCCAGTGGTGTATCACAGGGATCGGTGCTGTGTCCCCTATTGTTTGTCATTTATATAAACGACATAGATGACTATGTGGGGGGTAGGATCAGTAAGTTTGCGGATGACAGAAAGATTGGCCGAGTGGTTAACAGTGAGGTGGAGTGTCTTGGGTTATAGGAAGATATAGACGGGATGGTCAAATGGGCAGAAAAGTGGCAGATGGAATTTAACGCTGAAAAGTGTGAGGTGATACACTTTGGAAGGAGTAATGTGACACGGAAGTATTCAATGAATGGCCTGATACTGGGAAGTTCCAAGGAACAAAGGGACCTTGGCGTGTTTGTCCATAGATCTCTGAAGGCAGAAGGGCAGGTTAATAGGGTGGTGAAAAAGGCATATGGGACACTTGCCTTTATCAATCGAGGCATAGATTACAAAAGCAGGGAGCTCATGTTTGAGTTGTACAGAACTTTGGTAAGGCCAGAGCTGGAGTACTGTGTGCAATTCTGGTCGCCACATTATAGGAAGGATGTGATTGCACTGGAAGGGGTGCAGAGGCGATTCACCAGGATGTTGCCTGGGATGGAACATTTAAGCTATGAAGAGAGGTTGGATAGGCTTGGGTTATTTTCGCTGGAGCAGAGAAGAGTGAGGGGTGACCTGATCGAGGTGTACAAGATTATGAAGGGCATGGACAGGGTGGATAGGGAGCAGCTGTTCCCCTTAGTTGAAGGGTCAGTTACGAGGGGTCACAAGTTTAAGGTGAGGGGCGGGAGGTTTAAGGTGGATTTGCGGAAGAACTTTTTTACCCAGAGGGTGGTGACGATCTGGAATACCCTGCCTGGGAGGGTGGTAGAGGCAGGTTGCTTCACATCCTTTAAAAAGTACCTGGATGAGCACTTGGCACGTCATAACATTCAAGGCTATGGGCCAAGTGCTGGCAAATGGGATTAGGTGGACAGGTCAAGTGTCTTTAATGCATCGGTGCAGACTCGATGGGCCGAAAGGCCTCTTCTGCACTGTATTATTCTGTGATTCTGTGACCATAATAATGATTGGATGCTGGAGAGCAGCAACTCCAAAGAAGAGGGAGGAAGTTTTGGAGAGGAAACTGAGGTTGGAGAATGGATGGTAGTTTGCAAAGATCGAGAAGTTGAGAATTGCTTTTTGAGGATTGGGGTAGTGATTGCTGTTTTGACTGTGGATGTGACAGTACATAAAGGGATGTAACAATTTACAATGACAGCAAACATGGGAGCCAAGGGAAATTGGTTGGCTTGCAGTTCTGTGAAATAGGGTTAAGGGAATAGAAGATGGGTCTCATGGACAAGGTGAGGGTGGATGGGAGAGCAACTGGAGAAGAAAGTGGGATCACTGCTAGGCAGGGATACCCTGGGTGAGAAGTTTAACTTGATGAGCAAGAGGAAAGGGGGCTGTGGTGGTGGGGGGGGGGGGGGGTGGGGGTGCAACTGAGGCAGCTGGACATACAGTTTCAGTTATAGTGATAAAGAAGTCTATGAGCTATTTTTGTTATTGAATGTGGATGGGGCAGGGCAGAGGCATTTAAGGAGATGTTCTCCAGAATGTTCCTGAAGTAGTGTGCAGTTTTAGCAAAGGAGTGTGAGGCCTGATGGCCCTTGAAATGGTCCAGATGGATCTAGTAACTGATGATTAAACCATCAGTGTGCTAGATATGCTGAAATTGGCACCCTTGGACTTGAGGGAGCAAAGATGGAGGCTGTACAGGAGGATCAATTGGAATGGGAGAGAGTAAAGTTTTAGCTGAAGGCTGGAGTTGAGAAGTAGATGCCTGCAGAAGTATTGTGGTGAATGGAGGCCCAAAGGCTAGACATTTGGGATTTAGAAAGCGTAGTTGTAAGTGATTTTGGGGTGGGGTGGTTTTCAAAGACGGACATGGAAAGAAATTGGGTTAGGATGTAGGTCGTGAAGGTTACAAGTAATGGTCAGAGATGGCTTTGTCTGTGATAAGAGACCATTGGTGTAGAGAAGCCACCAGCGATGGGAAGGTCCAAGAATATGCGTGGGAGAGTTGATATGGAAGGAGAGGATTAAGGAGGACAGGAGGTCAGAGGAGAGAGGGCAAGGGAAGTTGAAGAGTAAGTTGAAATCATCAGGGCTGAAGAATTGCTCATTGCAGAGGCTTAGGAAGGAAAGCAGGGAGTACGTTCTTCAGAACAGTTCTTCTGCAGAAACACAAGTGGGTTCACAATATTGTAAGCCTGCTATTGATTCCTGTTTTCCAGATTCACAGTATGAGTAGCAATCCTGGAGCAAATGGGCTGTGGATCTTTCCTGATGTTGGGGAATATTTATATAGGTCGGTAGTGCAAAAACAGCAATACTGGTCAGTATAAATGACAGCTAGTGACAGCTTGCACAGTTAGTGCTGTGCCTCTGAAACCACTTAATAAATGCTTTTACATGGAAATGTTGCTGTTAGTGATGCTAGCTCCTAAAGCACCAATCTTGAGCAGCTGATGGCAATGTAAACTTGCTGGCTTTGCTATTCCTGATAGTCTGTCAAAATCACTGGTCTTGAACAAATCTAACAAGTTTACTTTGCATTACCACAGGCTGTGTGAGACAGTAGGATTCTTAAGCTTGTGATACTAACAATAACAATGTAAACGTAGCTTATCTGTTCTCCTGGCCTAGAGAGATGTGCACTCCTTATTTATACTAAAACATGTCTTGGATGGTACACTTGCACTTGAGACTACATTGCAAGGCAAATTACATTTCCTGTGATTTAAGTTAGTATCGCCAATTATTTCATGGCACCTGGAGCAAATGTCCAAAAATGAACACAAGTAGATATTAGGCCAGTAATTTTTTCATTTTTTTAAAAAAAGGCAGTGATACTTTTTTAATTGTGTGTGGTTAAGTTCAGAACTCAAGCTTTGTCAGCATTGGATGCTAGTGCAAAAATTATGTTAAAGTTGCTTACATACCTGTGCGGAGTTTGCAAGTTCTCCCTGTGACCGGGTGGGTTTCTGCCGGGTGCTCCAGTTTCCTCCCACAGCCAAAGACTTGCAGGTTGATAGGTAAATTGGCCATTGTAAATTGCCCCTAGTAGGTGGTAGGAGAATTGAGGGAAAGTGGGGATGAGGTAGGGAATATGGGGTTAGTGTAGGATTAGTATAAATGGGTGGCTGTTGGTCAGATGGGGTTAATGTAGGGTTAGCATAAAAATGGGTGGTTGTTGGTCGGCATAGACTCGGTGGGCCGAAGGGCCTGTTTCAGTGCTGTATCTCTCTATGACTCTATACGTTTATGACAATCTACCAAAAGATTTGAGGTTTTGTGGTAGCACCCTTGCTATTGGAGGTAGAACCCCCTTCAGCTGTTGATTTAGTCACAGATACTATGCCATTATTTCTGCAATAGTCAACAGACCATGCCACAGCATAAATGCAGTATTAATTGAACTTCAGGAGTAAGTAATGGTTTTTTCAAAAGATAATTGTGTATACGCGTACTATTTTGCCTACCCAAAAGTTATATTCCTAGAACTTACTGAAGAGGGAAGGAGGCAGTTCTTTATCAAATATTGAATGCTTGACCAACTTTTCTGCGAACATTTTAATTTTTGAAGAGCTTATTTGCATTTGTGTTGGTTGGACTTGGACATGTGTTATTGATTTCCTGGCTATGCAAGTTGCCCACTCTGAAAGTTTGCACTTGCCACACCCCATGTGCAAACTGTGTCCTTATTCATGTGTATTTTTGAGGTTGATCAGAATTGAGTGTCCATTTTATTGCACGTCTCCGCTACTTTTCTGTGCTAAATCCTTATGGAAAAATATGGAAAGGAGTTCTGAATAAAATATGGAAACATTTTCATCCTATATGACAATATATACCAGGATCGTCCAACCATTTTGCATGAGGGGCCACATAATTTTTGTCTGACAGAGGCAGCCTGTGAGCAAATTTTGGAAAGATGTAGGTATTAGAAAGTTATGTTACTATTAAAACAAAAAAAATGTGCATTTTTGTGAACAAGTTTTAAATGAGGGGAGTAATTTATTAACTTACTTTCTGGCCACTATGTTGAACACCTGTTTAGTGACATACCAGGCATCTCTCTCCCTCCCCCTCTGTGTGTGTCTCTCCCTCCCCCCCACCCCCCCCCCCCCCCCCCCCCCCCCCCCCCCCCCCGCTCTCTCTCTCTCTCTCTCTCTCTCTCTCTCTCTCTCTCTCTCTCTCTCTCTCTCTCTCTCTCTCTCTCTCTTTTTCCCCCCCCCCCTCTCTCTCTCCTCTCTCTCCCCCCCCCCTCTTTGTCTGTCTGTCTCTCTCTCTGTCTCTCTCTCTCTCCCCCTCTCTCTGTCTCTCTCTCTCCTCCCCCTCTCTCTGTGAGTCTCTCTCTCTCTCTCCCTCTCTCTCTCTCTCTCTCCCTGCCCCTCCGTCCCTCCCACTTTCCGTCCCTCCCCACTCACTTTCCGCCTCTCCCCCTCTTATTCTCTGCCCTGCCCTCTGTCCCTCCCTCCCTGTCCCACCCTTCTGCTTCCTCGGGCAGCTCCTCCTCCGTGATGGTGGTTGAGATGAAGAACTCGAGGCCCAGGCCAGGTCCGTTGGCAGGTAGAGCCCATGGTGGGCCTAGGGTCTGAGCTCTAGGCTGGGAAGGTTGAACTGAGAATGGAGTTTGGATGGGAAACACTGGCTGACAGCCCGAGCGACGCCATCTTACTAAAGGAGCCAGCACATCAGATACTGAAGAGCGTCTGCTATCTTGGTAACAAGTGAGGCCTCTCTGCCATCTCAGTAAAGGAGGTGCAGCTGTTGTCAGTCACAGAAAGTTTTGGTGGGCTGGAAGAAGCCAATGGCGGATTTCCAGCAGAAATCTATCATCCTTGGCAGGAAAGATTCTGGCCCGTGAACCATATGTTGGACAACCCAGATATATACATTTAATTGATCCCAAGGTGCTTCTCTTGCTTTAACACAAGATTTTCTTCCTTTTCAAAATTAATTTTGTCTCCTGTTATTTAAAAATAAAAGGAATTTAGTTGTGAGGGCCTAAAATAAAAAAGAAAAAGCTGTTCCACTGGAAATAGGGTCCATTTATCTCAATTGTGTAGACTTTTTTCTTCACACCTGGATCTCATAATAGCAACAATAGCAGCTTGCATTTATTTGGCACCTTTAAAGTGGCAAAGTGGTCAAGACACCCATGACTTGGCTCTCAGATCAGAGTAGGAGGAGAGTTAAGTAATTGGAAAGCATAGTCAAAAAGGTAAGTTTAAGGAGGATTTTGAAAGTGAGGAAAGATGGAACAAGACAGAGGTTTAGGGAGGAGACTTCAGAGTATTAATGAAGATTCCTGAAGGCGTTGCCACTAATGATGGAGTGGGGGTATGTGCTTGTAGTTGACCAAAGCATCATGTGCAGGTTGGGACTTGAAGCAGGAGGTAGTAACAAATTTGGGAAAGGGTGAGTGTCTAAAGTGATTTGAAGACCAGGCAAGGATCTCGATATGCTTTGAAGCACATCAGGAAAGTTTAAACCTGAAGGTGATTAAATACATGGCTTCACCAGAAATAGGATTAGGTTGGGCAGTATTTCAGAAGTGGAAGTAACCAGTCTTGTTGATGAACTGAATGTGATGTTTGAAGGTCAGCTTAAGGTTGAGCAGCATACCAGGGCAGCTTAGCATTAGTTTGAGCTTTTTGGGAAAGGCAATTGGCTCAAATGCTAGGCTACAGTGTTTCTGGTGGGGGGCAGAATAGAATGGCTTCTATCTTGTCAGATTTGAGTTGTGTGAAATTCTGGCATATTGGCCAGACTGGGACAATCCAGTAGTTACATGGTCTCATTTCTGATGCCAGCTTTTTAATTACAAATTTATTTAATTGAATTTAAATTTGAAGCTGCTTTGGGATTTGAACTCATTTGGTCCAGCCCTCCGGATTACTAGTCCAGTGACATAACCACTGTACTATTCATACCCCTATGTTAAATTATAAGGATACGTTGCATAAACTTGGCTTGTATTCACTTTTGAGTGTTGAAGATTAAGGGATGATTTAATTGAGGTGTTTAAAATGATAACAGGATTCAAAATAAAATCATGAGAAACTGTTTCCTGTAGTGGGGAAATGCAGAACAAGGGACTAAATTTTTTTGAGCCAGGCCATTCAGGAGTGAAATCAGGAAGCACTCCTTCACACTAAGGGGAGTAGAAATCTGGATCTCTGCCTGAAGTGGCTGTGGATGCTGGGACAATTGAAATTTTCAAGACAGAGCTTGATATATTTTTGTTAGGTAAGGGTATCAAGGGATATGGAGCAAAAGTATGTAAATAGGGTTAAGGTACAGATCAAGAATGATCTAATTGAATGTGGAGCAGGCTCAAGGGGCTGCTTTCTTACTTCATTCCTATAATGTGGGTTTTAAAGTTCAGTTTAAGGTTAAACAGGATACCAAGATTGCAAGCATTGTGGTTCATTCTAAGCAAGTAAGTTGGGACACATTCAGGACATAATTCAGACAAGTAGTCTTAAAGAAAAGAGACAGATGAGGGATAAAGAGAATGGATAGAGAAGTAGGGCCGGGCATGTGTGAAGATTGATCCCATGCCTACAGATAATGTTACTGAGGGACAGCATGTCGTAAGGTTGAGGGGCCAGGGACAGATTCATGTCAGACCTTGGAGGTGAAAGTGCTGGAGAGGGAAGTCATTATTGGAGATGTACTGGCAGCATTTGGATGCGGAGAAATGGAACAATGCAAGAATGGTGCCAGGCTTTGGAGAAGGATGGCCAACCATATCACACTGGAGAGGCTAATGGGGTGAGGAAGGATAGTATCCCAGTTACATAGGATGCTGTTTGTTACTATAACTGGAGCTATTTTATTACCCAGGGAGAGATTTGAACCAGGAGTTTTGGGAGGAATGGATGTTTGGTATCTGAAGACAGCTGTCTCTTTTAATCAGACGCAATACATGAGGGTTTAAAAAGACCCCTGTGCAGTGTTGGCCTATAATCACTGAAGGCTGAAACACATTTATTTCTCTTCACAGAATGTACAGAGGTTTGAGACTGCCTATGCTCCTAACTGATATAAACTGTGCTGAAGGTTATACAGACAGCCAAACAATTTTACTACTGCTTGGTTGTGCTGCTTAACCCATCTAACACAGTGATTTTTTTTTCTCTTGCTAGAAACAAAGCCACGGTGACTTTTAAGAGTTGCACACTTGCAAGCTAGTGCATGCGCAATTGTTTTTGTTACTTTGTAAATTTTTACATTGTAGAAACCACTATGCAATATAAATGTTGCAGTTTTCACATCACCTGGAACTTCAAACATAGTTATGGAACTGTTTCAAGTGTGCAATATAAAGAAACCACAAAGAAAAAATGAAACAAACCACATAAATGGCACACCTCTTAAAAATTAAAATGATTAATTCCAAATGTAATCATCCATGGAAACTGTTACTATGGTTGAAAGTGGAGCAGTTAAATTGCTATGTTAAATATGCAAGTAATTGTCACGAAAATGTGCTAGGTTGAATGATTTTTTTAAATCTACCGGCTGGAAACCTGAATATTAAACTGGTGGAGTCAAACCACTCAAAGCTTGCAAGCTTCGAACTCTGCCTGCTGACCCGGAACACCAAGGCATATTCCTTGCTGCACACTGTAGTGTTCAGTGTTTTGTTTGATTGTGTTAGTCTGTGCACTGATGCTCACTGTGCTTAATTACTTAAACCTGAGGGTGGTGCCAGTAGGTAGAGAAGTTTCTGGAAAGAACTGACAGAAACCTCCCCCCTGCCACCGCCAAAAGGAAATCGGCCGCATTGCTGCCTCCTGAAGCACCACTGAATCACCATCCATGTCTTCAAACTGAAAGTCTCAGGACCCCAAGGGAAAGTCGGGAGACCACCAAATTCAGCCTGAAGCCAGCTGTGTCACCAACCTCCACAGACTGTATACTCCTTTTATTTCTCTGGACTCTAGTTTCACCAATCTATCCTTTCCCACTCTGTAATCTATTTGTACAGGTGTGTATATGTGAGAAAGTTGGAGCATATTTTATTATTTTACTTAGATCGGTTTAAGTACAATAAAGATAGCCTCTTTGTTAAATTCAAGAAAACCTGTCTGGCTCTTTTTATGATCACAGCACATAAACAGTTAAACACTCACTGAATTGGTAAGTATATCCACTTAAAAAAAAAAGAAATACAGCTGTTGTGGTCAAATAAGGAGGGGGGGGGGGGAAGGGGGAGTCCTTCGACCCCTCCTCACCTGATCATAACAGAAATTTGGGGCTCTATGTAAGCTATCATACCCAAAGACAAATGAGAAATTGAAAGCGGAAAATCAAATTGATCCCTAGCAATTTTAAAAATCTTCAATACAGGTTTTTTTGTGGTTTTCACTGCTACAGTACTAAAATGTCCACATTCAAGGCCAGTATCTTCTAGAGTGAAGTAACTTGGGATGCTTTAAGAGCCCTGTCCATTGAAGAGTTAAAGACTCTAGCTAGGCATTTAGAGATAAATATCCGTCCAAAAGCTAGGAAAACTGAAATCCTAAAACTTGTGGCCAACCATTTTGAAATTGATACTGATGAACCAGAGACAGGCATAGAATCTGAAACAGACAAGAATAACATTAGCCAAGATACAGCCCAAACAGCAGAGACTAGAGCTAGAATTCAAAGAAAAAGAAAGGGAGAGAATGGAACAGAAGGAGGGGGAAGAATTCCAGGAAAGGGAGAGACAGGAATGGAAGGAGGGAAGAGAGAGAGAGTGTTCCAAGAAAGGGAGAAAGAAAGAGATTTCCAGAAGGAGAAGCAAGAAAGAGAGGTAAGGCATCTCGAACTGAATGGGTACATTGGGTCTTCCCCTAGTGAAGGCACCACTAGTGAGGGAACTACCCCTAGCTCTTAACGTTCTCCCAATTGACACCAAAGTTCAATGAGGGGGATGCGGAAGCTTTTTGCATCTCATTTGAAAACCTTACAAAACAGTTGAAGTGGCTAACGGAGGGCTGGACCCTGTTACTGCAAAGCAAATTGACAGGAAAAGTCCACAAGGTTTATTCCCTATTGTCTGACGAGAGTTTATTAAACTGAGATGACCAAAAATGCTATCCTGAGCATATATGGTGAGGTGAGAGTACTGCCCTTGACATCAAGGCAGCATTTGACAGAGTATGGCATCAAGAAGCCCTAGCAAAACTGAAGTCAGTGGGAATCGGGGAAAACTCTCCGCTGGTTGGCGTCATACCTAGCATAAAGGAAGATGGTTGTTGGAGTTCCATCATCTGATCTGCAGGACATCACTGCAGGAGTTCCTCAGGGTAGTGTCCTAGGCCCAACCATCTTCAACTGCTTCATCAATGACCTTGCTTCACTCATAAGGTCAGAAGCGGGGATGTTCACTGATGATTGCACAATGTTCACCATTCTCAACTCCTCAAATACTGAAGCAGTCTGTGTAGAAATGCAGTAAGACCTGGACAATATCCAGGCTTGGGCTGATGAGTGGCAAGTAACATTTGTGCCACACAAGTGCCAGGCAATGACCATCTCCAAAAAGAGAGAATCTAACCATCTCCCCATGACATTCAATGGCATTACCATCGCCGAATCCCCCACTATCAACATCCTAGGGGCTACCATTGACCAGAAACTAAACTGGAGTAGCCATCTAAATACCGTGGCTACAAGAGCAGGTCAGAGACTAGGAATCCTGCGGCGAGTAACTCGCCACCTGACTCCCCAAAGTCTGTCCACCATCTACAAGGCACAAGTCAGGAGTGTGATGGAATACTCTCCACTTGCCTGGATGGGTGCAGCTCCAACAACACTCAAGAAGCTCGACACCATCCAGGACAAAGCAGCCCACTCGATTGGCACTCCATCCGCAAACATTCACTCCCTCCACCACCGACGCACAGTGGCAGCAGTGTGTACCATCAACAAGATGCACTGCAGCAATGCACCAAGGCTCCTTAGACAGCACCTTCCAAACCTGTGACCTCTACCAACTAGAAGGACAAGGGCAGCAAATGCATGGGGACATCACCACCTGCAAGTTCCCCTCCAAGTCTCACATCATCCTGACTTGGAACCATATCGCCATTCCTTCACTGTCGCTAGGTCAAAATCCTGGAACTCCCTTCCTAACAGCACTGTGGGTGTACCTACCCACAGAGACTGCAGTGGTTCAAGTGGGGTAGGTCACCACCACCTTCTCGAGGGCAATTAGGGATGGGCAATAAATGCTGTCCGAGCCAGCGATGCCCCCATCCCATAAATGAATTAAAAAAAAAAATAAGCTGAACCCTCTGAACAAACAAAAAGCCTGAACAAACACATCGAGTTTGAAAGAGTTAAGCAGCTCGCTTTCGACCGATGGATATGGGCGCTTAAGATAGAGTCTACCTTTGAAAACCTGAAAGGTGATCTCCTCGAGGAGTTCAAAAACTCCCGTCCCCTTTCCATGAAAATCGACGTGGAGGAAGAAAATGTTCCAAGAGCCAGGCAAGCAGCTGGCTGATGATTATGAACTTGTTCACAAGCCCTTGCCCTAAGGGAAACCCTTTCCTAGTCACCTTCAAAAACTTGAAAGGAATGGAAGGTGGGTGATCGGAGGATGAACAGCCACGGGCAAGCTGGAAAGAGAGAGGGCCCTCCTCAGGCCAGAAAGAAAGGTGCTGAGAAAGCCTGTGTTTCCATTGAAACAAAGCAGGTCACCTTCGAACTGACCACTGGAAGTTACAGGGAAAACCCATAGGTTTAGTCAAGGTACATCAGACCAGTGCAGGAAAAGGGGCCCTTATGGAAAGCACAGCAGACTGGGCTGTGGCTCTAA
This sequence comes from Heterodontus francisci, assembly GCF_036365525.1. NCBI lineage: Eukaryota > Metazoa > Chordata > Chondrichthyes > Heterodontiformes > Heterodontidae > Heterodontus > Heterodontus francisci. The sequence continues at coordinate 117,195,072 of NC_090372.1, read as the reverse complement.
CTGCAGCAGTAAGTCCCTGTAAACGTACAGCTGAGAGTGCGGGAGAATTTAACAAAATTCTTGAGAGTTACCAGGATTTTGTGTCTAAAGGAAAAGTGACTCCATACCTCTCGAGTGAGGCAAGTAAGCCCTAGTCATACTTAGGGATATGGGGGTCACCCAATCCCGCCTACTGGGCAAAGGCATGACCATTTCCCCAGAGAGTACATTGAATGCCGAAGTATTAGTGAATGGTATCGGGGGAAGGTATATGCCCATACCTTTCTATCAGGTGCACCTGGAGTGTGACCTTGGAGATTATCCCCAGTTTACCTGTGGACGGGGTCGACCTGCTCCTTGGTAATTGCCTAGCAGGGGCAAAGGTGATAGCTTTCCCAGTCATAGAGATGCAGAATGAGGTCAGGGAGACAGAGCAGTTACAGGAGAAGGTCCCTGGCATTTTCCCTGACTGTGTGGTGACCCGGCCCATGGTAAAACAAGCTCAAAGGAGGCTGAACTGGCACTGCAGACGGATGACCCTGTTGTCTGATTATCCGAAACTTGTTCGGGAATTTAGAGGAGCCCAAGGAAGTATTCAGCAAGTCGAGGTTCAGCAAGCTGACCCAGTGTTAAAAAAGTTAGCACAGACTGCCCAAGCTGAAGTAGAGGGAGTTCCAGAGTGCTATTATTTAAGGAATGAGCTTCTGATGAGAAAGTGGAGACCTCCTCTCAGACCTGCAGAGAAAGAGTAGACAGTTGTGGTGTAATGGTGCCGCCGAGGTACCTAGGGTTCTGCCAGGGCCATTCAGCTCCTGACCTCATTACAGCCATGGTCCAAACATGGACAAAGGAGTTGAATTCCAGAGGTGAGGTGAGAGTGATTCCCCTTGCCATTATGGCAGCATTTGAACAAGTATGGCATCAAGGAGCCTTAGCAAAACTGGAGTCGATGGGAACCAGGAGGAAAACTCTCCACTGGTTGGATTCATACCTAGTACAAAGGAATGTGGCTGGAGGTCAACCATCTCAGTCCCAGGACATCACTGCAGGAGTTCCTAAGAATCGTGTCCGAGGCCCAACCATGTTCAGCTGCTTCATCAATGACTTTTCCTCCATCATAAGGTCAGAAGTAGGGATGTTTGCTGATGATTGTACAATGTTCAGCGCCGTTCGCGATGCCTCAGGTACTGAAGCAGCCCATGTCCAGATGCAGCATGACCTGGACAACATCGATGCTTGGGCTGCTAAGTGGCAAGTAACATTCGTGCCACACAACTGCCAGGCAATGACATCTCAAGAGAGAATCTAACCATCTCCCTTGATGTTCAATGGTATTAGCATCGCTGAATCCTCCACTTTCAACATCCTGGGGGTTACCATTGACAAAAAACTGAACTGGACCAGCCACATAAATGCTGAGAGATGAGCAGGTCAGAGGCTAGAAATTCTGCAGTGAGTGACTCACCTCCTGTCTCCCCAATGCCTGTCCACCATCTACAAGACACAAGTCAGGAGTATGATGGAATACTCTCCACTTGCCTGGATGGGTGCAGCTCCAACAACACTTGAGAAGCTCGACAACATCTAGGGCAAAGCAGTCTGCTTGATTGGCACCCCATCCACAACCTTAAACTTTCACTTCCTCTACCGTTGATGAACAGTGGCAGCAGTGTGCACCATCTACAAGATTCTCTGCAGAAACTCCCCAAGGCTCCTTCGACAGCACCTTCCAAACCTGCAATCTCTACCACCTAGAAGGACCAGGGCAGCAGATGCATGGGAACACCATCACTTGCAAGTTCCCCTCCAAGCCACACGCCCATCCTGACTTGGAACTATATCGCCGTTCCTTCACTGTTGCTGGGTCAAAAACCTGGCACTCCCTTCCTAACAGCACTGTGGCCGTACCTACACAGCAAGGATTGCAGCGGTTCAAGAATGCAGCTCACCACTACCTACTCGAGGGCAATTGGGATAGGAAATACATGCTGGCCTGGCCAGCGACGCCCACATCCCATGAACGAATAAAAATATTGAGAATCGCCCACGAAATTCCTATGGCTGGCCATGTTGGTATCTGAAAAACTCAAGTCCGCATAAGACAGCATTTCCACTGGCCCGTAACTCCGCAAGGATGTGTTGGAATTCTGTAAGACTTGCCACCCATGCAAGGTTGTGGGGAAGCCAGAGCTGGCGATAAAACCTGAGCCCCTAATTCCTATATCGGCTTTTGGGAATCAACAGAGTGGTGGTGGCTTGCGTGGGGCTCCTGTCAAAAACAAAAAGGGGCTACCAGTATCTTCTCACCATGAGGGATGTGGCTACCCAATTTCCAGAGACCATCCTCCTAATAATTATCTCTGTCAAGGTAGTGGTGGAGGGGCTAACTCAATTCTTCACCTGATGGGGGCTGCCTGCCGCGATCCAGTCGGATCAGGGCGTGAATTGTATGTCCAATTTGTTTCAAAAAGTCATGGGTAATCTGGGCATAACTCAGCTAATGTCCTCAGCTGACCACCCACAGTCACAAGGGACTTTGGAACGATACCAACAGACCCGAAAGACAATGATCAGGGCATACTGCTATGAGTACCCCATGGCTGGGATTTCTTCTGTTTGCTACCAGGGACTCACCCAAGAGTCCACTGGCTTTAGTTCCTTTTGAGGATGTTTATGGACACGAGGTGAGAATCCTCTTAAACTAATCAAGGAGAGGTTTTTAGGACACAAGGACGAACCTTCCATGTTCAACTACATCTCCATGTGGAGCAATTCACGAGAGCCTGTGCAGTGGTTCAGGAACACCTACAAACCTTCTAGACAGCAATGAAAAGGCAGGCAGATAAACATGCCAAAGTTGGAACATTTCTGCCCAGAGACCATGTGTCAGTGTTCCTACCAATACAAGGTGAACCACTGAAAGCCCGGTTCAGTGGCCCGTACAGAGTAGTGAAGAGGATTAGTGAGGTGAATTATTTAATTGACACCCTGGACTGTAGGGAAAAGCAAAAGCTATGTCACATCAATACGTTAAAGCAGTATCACAGCTGGGAAGGGGACAGACAAGCACAGGTCTGTCAGGCAGTCAGGAAAGGGGAGGGTGAAAGGGACAATGAGGACATGTTAGAGGGAGGCCTGGAGGATTTCCAAATTGAACTCCCTATCGTCCGGTTAGCTAACACCGAAATGTTAGGGAAATTAGACACCGTGCTGTCCTATTTAAATGCAGAACAGAGAGGTGACCTAACAACGTTGCTCACAGCACTTAAAGAGATCTGCAGGGACAAACCAGTGTGCACAACCCTAGCCCTTCATGATGTGGGTGTGGGAGAGACCCCTCCCATAAAGCAAAATACCTATCACCTGGGTCCCGGGAAACTGACCCAGGTTTGGGAGGAAATTCAGTACATACTGGAGTACAAGCTGATTGAGCCCAGTCAGATCAGCTGGAGTTTCCCAGTTATGCTGGCACCCAAGCCTGATGGCTCAATAAGGCTCTGCATTGGTTACAGGAAGGTTAATGCAGTAACTAGAACTGACTCCTACCCATTTCCCCGCCTGGAAGACTATTGATAGAGTAGGAAATGCCACCTACATAACAAAAGTAGACTTGTTAAAAGGATACTGGCAAGTTCCCTTAACCACCCAAACTAAAGAGATCTCTGCTTTTGTTAGCCCAGACAGTGCCGGGTAATACTGTTTGGATTAAGAAATGCCCCAGCCACCTTTTAAAGGCTGATGAACCAGGTAGTGGCTATCCTACCCAACTGTGCAGTGTACCTAAATGAACTATTAGTATACAGTGACACCTTGGGGGACCGCCTAGACCAATTAGAAGTTCTCTTCCAAAGGTTACAGTCAGCTGACCTAGTGGTAAATCTTGCAAAGAGCGAGTTCGCTAAAGCTCATGTAACCTGCATATAGGGCCTGTTGTGGTCAAAGTCGGGTGCTGCCCAGAGCACCGAAGGTATAGGCATTGATGGATTTTCCTGTCCCCAAGAACAAATGGATTGTTGGGGATGTGTGTGTTTTGCCGCAAGTTCATCTCTCACTTCAGCACTATAGGTGCCCCATTGACAGACTTGTTACAGAAAACAGCGAAGGTAGTGTGGGCAGGGAGGTGCCAAACAGCTTTTGAGAGGCTGAAAGCCATCTTAACCAATGAGCTGGTGCTAGCAGCTCCAAATTTTAACAAACCATTTAAAATGGCAGTTGACGCTAGTGACTGAGGGGTAGGTGCTGTCCTCCAAGATAATGAGTCAGGCATTGAGAGACCCGGTTAGGTATTTCTCCAAAAAATTAAACAGACATCAGAAGGAAACTCTGGGACTGTTACTGGCTCTCAAGCACTTTGAAGTATGTGTCCGAAATGGATATAGAGCAGGGTTGTCCAGCATTTGGCCCACAGGCTGGGATCCGATCTGCCAAATGTTTCTATCCAACCTGCAGGTGTAAACTGTTCCCGGGGCCGTTCAGCATCCTCACCTGTGATAGGAGATGAGAAATTTCCCTCTGTCACACCAGCTTTTAAACTATTGCACTGTCAGTTTCACAGCTGACAGCTGCTTACATCGGGAACAGCCGTTTCCCAACAGACTCGGGGGTTTCCAGCGGGTTCTGACTTTTTAAAAGGTCCGCCAGAAAACCCCGAGTCTGTTGGGAAATGGCTGTTCCTGATGTCAGCAGCTGTCAGCTGTGAAACTGACAGCCATCTTTTACAAAAGAACTGACCCACCATCTGCTGAGCGTTCCACTCTCTGCAACTGTGTGAGAGAAAAGGGGACAGAGAGAGCTGGGAACACTGAGTGGAGAACAGTGGGCAGGGAACACTAGAGATACAGGGGGTGGAGAGGGAGGGAGCGATGGGGGGGGTGGGGAAGAGGGAGACAGACTGATGGAGACTGTGGAGAGAGAGTCGAAGAATCATTTACTATGGTACTGAAGGAGGGCATTCGACCCATCGAGCCCATGCCTGTTCTCCACAGAGCTATGCAATCAGTCTCACTCCTTGGCTCGATCCCCGTAGCCCTGCAAGTCTGTTTCTGTCAGGTGACCATCCAATTTCTTCTTGAAGTCATTGATCGTCTCCACTTCCACCACCCTTGTGGGCAGCGAGTTCCAGGTCATTACCACCCACTGCATAAAAAAGTGCTTCCTCATATTCCCTCTGTATCTTTTGCACAAAACTTAAAATCTGTGTCCCCCTAGTCCAAGAAGGGCGGGAAGAGAGAACGAGACACAGAGCGCGGGGAGAGAGATCAAGATCACTCCTGACGGATGGACATCTATCCAGAATACTCTGCATCGTTGCATCAAATGTGTGGGAAGAGATTGACTACTTATGCAAGCTAAACAATGCCAGGTATGTCACTAAATCAGTTTTCAATATAGTGATGAGAAAGTAAGTCAATAAATTTGTCTTATTTAAAGCTTCTTCACAAAAATGCACATTTGTTGTTTTTATTAGCAAGATAAATTTTTAATGCTTTTATCTTTCAAAATTTGCTCACCGCCCCCTTGGACCGAGTAGAAATCGTAATGCACCTCTCTGCCTGAAAAGGTTGGGCAACCCTGATATAGAAAGATCGTAGCTTATACCAGTCACAATCCTTGGACATTTGTGGAGAAATTCAAAATCCAGAATGCAAAGCTATTTCAATGGAGCCTGCTTTTGCAACCTTACCACCTAAAGACCTTACCTTACCACAATGCAGGGAAAAACAATGTGATAGCTGATGCTTTACCCAGAGTCTAACTCAGCACAGAATCATCCCGGATGAAAGCTAGACCAGAGCACATCGAAGGCAGCGTGAGCTTGACAAGTGAGTGTTTGAGGATGAATGTGTGTGTGTACAGTTTTTTTTATTTACAACCTTATAATGAAATGCTCCTGTCATCGCATTTTATTGCGCAAGGTGTGGGGGTGTCTCGAAAACATGCTACGTCGAATGATGATTTTTTTTAATCCACCGGCTGGAAACCTGAATATTAAACTGGTAGAGATGAATCACTAACCTTGCAAGCTTTGAACTCTGCCTGCACAGAGGCATATTCCCTGCTGCACGCTGTAGTGTTCTGTGGTTTAATTGATCTATGTTTATGTTACTCTGTTGACTGATCGATGCTCACTGTGCTCAATTAGTTAAACCTGAGTGTGGTGCTAGTGGGTAGAGAAGTTTCCGGAAATAATGGACAGAGACCCACCCCCCGAAGAAAATCAACCGCATTGCTGCCTCCCGAAGAACTATCGAATCACCATCCATGTCTTCAAATTGGAAGCCTCAGGACCACCTAAGGAAAATCACACGACCACCAAATTCAGCCTGAAGCCAGCTGAGTCATCAACCTCCACAGACTGTATATTCCTTTTTATTTCTCTGGACTCTAATTTGACCCATCTATCCTTCCCCACTCTGTAATCTATTTTTGTATGTGTGTGAAAATTGGAGCGTATTTTATTTTACTTAGATTGCTTTAAGTGCAATATAACTGGGCGGCAAAGTGGGACAATGGTTAGCACCGCAGCCTCACAGCTCCAGCGACCTGGGTTCATTTCTGGGTACTGCCTGTGTGGAGTTTGCAAGTTCTCCCTGTGTCTGCGTGGGTTTCCGCCGGGTGCTCTGGTTTCCTCCCACAGCCAAAGACTTGCAGGTTAATAGGTAAATTGGCCATTATAAATTGCCCCTAGTGTTGGTAGGTGGTAGGAGAATGGTGGAGATGTGGTATAGAATATGGGGTTAATGTAGGATTAGTATAAATGGGTGGTTGTTGGTCAGCACAGACTCGGTGGGCCGAAGGGCCTGTTTCAGTGCTGTATCTCTAAATAAATAAATAAATCTAGCCTCTTTCTTTGTTAAACTCAAGAAAACCTGTCCGATTGGCTCTTTTTATGATCACAGCGCATAAACAGTTTAACTCACTGAATTGGCAAGTATATCCACTTAAAAAAAGAAATAAACCTGTAGTGGTCAAACAAGTAGAGGGAAAAGAGGGGAACCCTTTGGCCCCTCCTCTCCTGATCGTAACAACTATTATTTGTCATGTGTTGGTCAGTTTATAAGCTTTGATCATATAGTGCAATGTGAATTCTGTTTGCTCTTGTATGGTTTGTGTTTGTAATCTTTGTTCAAAGTGTAGCCAAGCCTCCCATTTTTCTTGACATGGGGATGTATGTTGGTAGCTGGTGTAATGAGAAGACACCTTTATATGACAGTTTATGGGTCAAGCTTTGTGACAGATGACATCTTTTAGTCTTGATTTTGGCAGCCATAAGAAGTCATATGTCTACTTTGGTTCTTCCTGTTACTCAAAACTATATTTCCCGTTATAACATTGTTATTGCTTTATGTTGAATAGGTATAGCATTTTAATTTCCATATTTAGGTACAACGGTTTACTGTAATGTTGTGATGTATACAAATTATATGATGGGATACCTTAAATGTTGGAAACTGAAATTCTGATTCCAGACCCCACAAATTTGGAGGGAAAACAGCCCAATTATTTTTAAACGTGTTTTGATTTTTTTTTAGACCCAGAACAAATTCAAATCCTTAAAGGTTTGTTCGTCCAAAGCAGGGTTGTCCAACATACGGCCCACCAAAGGTTTGCATCCGGCCTGCGGAGGACAGGGGGCGGAGGGGGGACGGGGGGAGAGGGAGGGAGGGGGGACGGGGGACGGGGGGAGAGGGAGGGAGGGGGGACGGGGGGAGAGGGAGGGGGATGGGTGAATTGGGGAATGAAGGGAGAGGGAGGGGGGCAACGAAGGGAGAGGGAGGGGGGCAACGAAGGGAGAGGGAGGGGGGCAACGGAGGGAGAGGGAGGGAGGGGGGACGGGGGGAGAGGGAGGGAGGGGGGACGGGGGGAGAGGGAGGGGGATGGGTGAATTGGGGAATGAAGGGAGAGGGAGGGGGCAACGGAGGGAGAGAGAGCGGGAAATGGAGGGAGAGAGAGGGGGGATGGAGGGAGGGGGAGGGGTGAATAGTGGGGGGGGGGAATAGAGGGAGGGGGAGGGGGAAATGGAGGGAGAGGGGGAGGGCGAGGGAGGGGGTAATGGAGGGAGGGGGAGGGAGGCATGACAGAGGGTGGGTGGGGGAGGGGGGATGGGGAGGGTGGGGGAGGGTGGGAGGTTGGGGGAGGGGGGTGGGGGACAGGGAGCGAGGAGGGACGGAGGGGGGGATGGAAGGAGGGGGGCACGGAGAGAGAGGGAGGAAGGAGGAGGGAGGGGTGAGTGAGGATGGAGGGAGGGAGAGGGGACAGACTGTGGGGAACACTAAGTGGCGAAGCGGGAAGTCTGAGCAGGGCATGCTGGAGACATGGGGGGTGGAGAGAGAAGGGGTGGGAACGGTGAAAGGGAGACAGACGGAGGGTGGGGAGAGAGAGTCAGAGTCATTTACTTATGGCTCAGAAGGAGACCATTTGGCCCATTGAGGCGTGCTGGCTCTCTGCAGGCATGTGCAGGCAGTCCCACTACCTCGCTCAATCCTCATAACCCTGCAAGTCTATTTCTCTCAGGTGGCCATCCAACTTCCTCTTGAAGTCATTGATCGTCTCCACTTCCACCACCCTTGTGCGCAGCGCGTTCCAGGTCATTACCACCCACTGCGTAAAAATGTGCTTCCTTATATTCCCCCTGCATCTTTTGCACAAAACCTTCAACCTGTGGGATGGGGGCAGTGGGTGGAAGAGAGAATGAGACACACAAGACACACCGCAGGGAGAGAGGGGAGAGAAATCAAGGTCTGTGCTGACAGATGGACATCTATCCAGAATACTCTGCAGCGCTACATCAAGTCTGTGGGCAGAGATTGACTACTTATGCAAGCAAAAACAGTGCCAGGTGTGTCACTAAATCAGTTTTCAATGTAGGGATGAGAAAGTAAGTCAATAAATTAGTCTTCTCATTTAAAGCTTCTTCACCAAAATGCATATTTGTTTTAATTAGTAAGATAATTTATTAATGCCTTTATCTTTCAAAATTTGCTCACCTGCCCCCTGGGCTGAGCAGAAGTCGTAATGCGGCCCTCCGCCCAAAAAAGTTCTAAATTGTGCTATTTCCAGCCATCCATGAGAGACTTGTTGATCCATAACTTGGCTACATAACTATGTAATCAGAATGATTGCTGTGTTGTCCGTAAGGGGTAGAAGTGAAAACCTTTTCAAGCAATTCATTGATATTACTTGATGTTAGAAGTACATTTCTGCAGTACAACTGGAACACCACAGTCAAAGCTTTTTTTGTGGTGAAGCCTAACTTAGATCCTGCAGTATCATCAGATTATGGTTATATTCCTTTGGCAGTACTTCTGTTCTACAACTGGGGTATTAAACATCAGGACATCTCTTGTCTTGGAATACAGTTAAACACATTACAAACCTTCCAGTTTAAAATTACTTTTCCCATCCCAAATGAGGAAGGAAATCAAACTTTTCCTATATTACAACAGTAGTTACACTTCAAAATGTACCCCTTTGCCTATAATATGACTTGAGATGCCTGTGGTGCTATATAAATGTAAGTTTATCCTTTTTCTTTCACTCTCTTTGTAATCTCTCTCTCTTTTCCTGTTTTCTTTCTCTGTTTTTCAATTTAGAACTGCATTGCCAGCCTCCTTAATTTAGGTTTGTCATTGCATTTTCCTAGTGTGAAAGGTAATTGGGGCTTGTGTGAAAATCACAAATAATTCTGGATGTTCATCTTGTTCTTGCCATAAGTTAGTAGTTATCATTCATAAATGTAATCTAACTTGGTAGCATGTTTGCAGATATCAAGTCACTTGATGTCAACTGGATGTCCAAATCTGCTTTTGGCATATAATTAACTGGATGTTTTAATAGTTCTAGTTCAAAATCGTTCCCATTGTTGAGTCACATATTTGAGATGATTAATTACTAAATGTTTCATATAGAATAATGTTTTGTAGTTGATCTTTAATTATTCATGGAACATTTTGATAAAAAGTTTGATGCTAAAATCCTTTTTATGACCGTCGGAGAACATTGTAAAAGCAAACGTGCATTAACACTACAGCAACACACTCCATGATATTCGTACAACTACTTATTACAGTTGTACATAGACTGAAAAGTTAGTTCCCTACCTAGATCTTATTAATGGCTTGTGTTACATAATAAACAGAAATTCAAATATTTTATTTGTGCCAGATGCACAATAAAATCATTGTATATATCTATTACGCTACTAAATTGTAAGCATACTTATGCATTTTCTGCCAGAAATAAAATGCAATAATTGTAATAGCTTTTTCTGCAAATATACTAGAATTCAGTTAGAAATTGTAGCTATTTTCAACAGCTTGAATACAAAACTATTTTTAAGAGTAGGTAAGAGCTAAAAGATCGACCATTTAAAATTAAATCTCTTGATTTGTTCTGAAGATATTGAATCATTATTGGGAGTCAAATTAGGACAAAGTAGTCCACTTGATTGGTGTACCATCCATTGGCTTAAAAATCCATTTCATCCACCATCAGCACACTGTGGCTGCAGTATCTACTATCTACAGGATGCACTGCCACAATTCACCTCGGTTTCTTCGACAGCGCCTACAAAACTTGATCTCCACTTAAAAGGACAAGGGCAGCAGATATGTGGGAATGCCATCACCTCCAAGTTATCCTCCAAGTCACACACCAATTCTGACTTGTCACTGAGTCAAAATCCTGGAACTCCCTACTTAACAGCATTGTGGGAGCAGGTTCTCCGTGCACGTTGCAGTGGTTCAAGAAGACAACAGAGAAGATCAACCATCAACTTCTCCAGAGCCTCTCGGCAATGTTTTAGAAAGTGGCCACTACTGTCTAATACTGTAGGACTGTAAGCTTGATCACAATTGTATACCATCTATGTAATTGCTCAGTTACCTAGTTTAAAAAAAAAGCATTGTGCTGCATGAAGTACTACTTTATAGATGGCAGACAGCCAGTGCATCCTTTTGTGAAAGCAGTTGTTGCTCTAATTGTTGTAACAGGTTGATATGGCTTAAAAATATAATCATATCTATTAACAGTTTTTTTACTTTATATTTTCTTTTTTTTTTAAACACCTGCTAGTGCACTTCCTCCTATGCTGTCCTGAACGTTGTGACTCTTGAATGAATGCACTGCCATACACTGGTGCTAGCAGCTCTTTAGTAGCACATCAAAGAAGTCATTTTTCATTACCATGGCAGTGAGCACTATTTGCTGTATGATTGTGTGTGATGTCACAAGTGAGTCAGATTCAGTCATTGTTGAACATCCATGTGTGCACTTTTCAGCAGAACACCATTGGATAGTGTTTGAGTGCAGGAGATATTTATTGATGATTAGTGCTCAGCAAAGCAGTGTTGCGTTGACTGAATCCATAAACCACATGACCTGAAGCCATTTTGTTCCAAACTAAAAAAAATAAATAATTGGGTTTAGGAAAAAAAAACTTGGGTTTTTGTTGCAAGGCTTCAAAATTCACCATTTTTTTTACTCAACTTGAAAAGAGTTTTATTTGAAAATCACTTTTACACAATATTGCTCTTAACTGGACCAGCACAAGTGTTTGCAATGTCCTGTAACAACAGTTTGCAGTTGCATAGTACCATTTTAACCTAGCAAATTTTCAAACAGGAAGGAAAGTGAGCAAAAACTAGGGGGACAGTAGTGCAGGTGGCTAAAGGCAAGATTAGAGAGAAAAGTTTGAAATGACTTTTGAAGGTGGGAAGAGATATAACAGGTTGGAGGGTTTCAAGAAGAGAATTTGAGTGTAGGGATATGAAGGCTGAATGAATACTCTGCAGTGGATGAAGTGAGATTGTAAGGCAACTAAAAGTCAGAGTACTAAACCTTTGTTTAAAAAAAAAATCACGCTTTCTGTGTGTGGCATTAGTAATGGACTCTGACTGAATAACAAAGAAAATATTTGGAAATGAGTAGCTGATAAAAGGGGGGTAGTAGAGAAGAGCAAAAACATCATTCCAAACCATAAGGGTAAGATATCTTTGGTACAACAAAGTTTTCATAGTGTTCGTTCTCAAGTATTTATAATAAGTTTCCTGCAGTGGTTTCCGTCACTTCTGTGTTCTTATTGAAGGAGGGACTGAAAATAGCATGCAATATTATACATGCCACAATTATAGTCTTCATTGTGAAAATCTCCCGATGACATTAACCTCAAAAACCACAGGATACCAATTAGAAACATGTTAAAAAATGAACTTAGCAGATTAGAAACTTGAGTAACGCCACATCCAGGTTACTCACGAACTTGGTTGAGAGGTCCAATCTCGAGCAGTAACTTGCTGAAGGTTTGCCCTTCTAAAACCAGAGGTGCAACTCTATGCTTGCTTTTAACGATCTTCTGTGTTCCATAAATGCATATTTAAAAGAAAATAAACTGAAATTTACATGCATTAAATCATGAACAAAGATTTTTTTTTTACCTAGCATTGGATGCAGTACAGTACGATGTTTAATTTTTGAACAAGATAGTCAACATTTGTTGGTGTAACTAGTTGACGAATGCTTGATTGGAAATCAGAAATTAAAAGTTTTGTAACGCGGACTTCCTCAATCCAATTGAAAGGCATATGGGACTGGAAAATTTGGTGCCCAACATTCAATGTTTCAGTCTTAAATGTCACATATTGGAACTGAAGGCTGAAGAGGACACCTCAGTACACAGAAGTATATGGAGTCCCTTCCTGTTGCGAGCCATGGAATGAAATATGGCTCTGTGGAGAGAATTCTTGGGCTTCATTTTGGCACTTAGGAAGTGAAGGTTATCTGGTTTATAATCAAGCTTGAATCAACTGGATTGGGACAACAAATGTCAATTTTCTGAACCTTCAAGCTATCTGAGACACGTGATGAGGGCCTGGAAGATAGGCCAGAGGTTGTGGACCTCTGCAATGCACATTTCTAGTTAGGTAGGACTCAGTTGCAAGAAGGTCCTGTTGAAAATTGGCAGAAGTTTCATTTCAAAATATAAATTAATTAACAAAGAAACACAGAAACTTAGAAAATAGGAGCAGGAATAGGCTATTCGGCCCGTTGGGCCTGCTCCGCCATTCAAAAAAGATCATGGCTGATCGTCTAATTCAGTACCCTGTTCCCACTTTCTCCTCATATCCCTTGATCCCTTTGGCATTGAGAAATGTATCTATCTCCTCCTTGAATATATTTAATGACTTGGCCTCTACTGCCTTCTGTGGTAGAGAATTCCACAGGGTCACCACCCTCTGAGTGAAGAAATTTCTCCTCATCTCGGTTCTAAATGGCATACCCCGTATCCTGAGACTGTGACCCCTGGTTCTGGACTCCCCAGCCATTGGGAACATCCTCCCTGCATCTAGCTTGTCTAGTCCTGTTAGAATTTTATAGGTTTCGATGAAATCCCCTCTCATTCTTCTAAACTCATGTGAATATAGGCCTAGTCACCCTAGTCCTGCCATCCCAGGAATCAGCCTGGTAAATCTTCTTTGCACTCCCTCCATGGCAAGAACATCCTTCCTCAGATAAGGAGACCAAACTCCACACAATACTCCAGATGTGGTCTCACCAAGGTCCTGTATAACGAAAGAACAAACAAAGAACAGTACAGCACAGGAACAGGCCATTCGGCCCTCCAAGCCTGTGCCGATCTTGTTGCCTGCCTAAACTAAAACCTTCTGCACCTCCTGGGACCGTATCCCTCTATTCCCATCCTATTCATGTATTTGTCAAGATGCCTCTTAAACGTCGCTATCGTATCTGCTTCCACCACCTCCCCCGGCAGCAAGTTCCAGGCACTCATCACCCTCTGTGTAAAGAACTTGCCTCGCATATCCCCTCTAAACTTTGCCCCTCGCACCTTAAACCTATGTCCCCTAGTAACTGACTCTTCCACCCTGGGAAAAAGCTTCTGACTATTCGCTCTGTCCATGCCGCTCATAACTTTGTAAACCTCTATCATGTCGCCCCTCCACTTCCGTCGTTCCAGTGCAAACAATCTGAGTTTATCCAACCTCTCCTCATAGCTAATGTCCTCCAGACCAGGCAACATCCTGGTAAACCTCTTTTGTACCCTCTCCAAAGCCTCCACGTCCTTCTGATAGTGTGGCGACCAGAATTACACGCAGTATTCTAAGTGTGGCTTAACTAAAGTTCTGTACAGCTGCAGCATGACTTGCCAATTTTTATACTCTATGCCCCGACCGATGAAGGCAAGCATGCCGTATGCCTTCTTGACTACCTTATCCACCTGCGTTGCCACTTTCAGTGACCTGTGGACCTGTACGCCCAGATCTCTCTGCCTGTCAATACTCCTCAGGGTTCTGCCATTTACTGTATACTTCCCACCTGCATTAGACCTTCCAAAATGCATTACCTCACATTTGTCTGTATTAAACTCCATCTGCCATTTCTCCGCCCAAGTCTCCAACCGATCTATATCCTGCTGTATCCTCTGACAATTCTCATCACTATCCGCAACTCCACCAACCTTTGTGTCGTCCGCAAACTTACTAATCAGACCAGCTACATTTTCCTCCAAATCATTTATATATACTACAAACAGCAAAGGTCCCAGCATTGATCCCTGTGGAACACCACTAGTCACATCCCTCCATTCATAAAAGCACCTTTCCACTGCTACCCTCTGTCTTCTATGACTGAGCCAGTTCTGTATCCATCTTGCCAACTCACCTCTGATCCCGTGTGACTTCACCTTTTGTACCAGTCTGCCATGGGGGACCTTGTCAAAGGCTTTACTGAAGTCCATATAGATAACATCCACTGCCCTTCCTTCATCAATCATCTTTGTCACTTCCTCAAAAAACTCAATCAAATTAGTGAGACATGACCTCCCCTTCACAAAACCATACTGCCTCTCGCTAATAAGTTTGTTTGTTTCCAAATGGGAGTAAATCCTGTCCTGAAGAATCCTCTCTAATAATTTCCCTACCCTAACGTAAGGCTCACCGGCCTATAATTTCCTGGATCATCTTTGCTACCCTTCTTAAACAAAGGAACAACATTGGCTATTCTCCAGTTCTCTGGGACCTCACCTGTAGCCAATGAGGATGCAAAGATTTCATTCAAGGCCCCAGCAACTTCTTCCCTTGCCTCCCTCAGTATTCTGGGATAGATCCCATCAACTTATCTACCATAATGCTTTGCAAGACACCCAACACCTCCTCCTTTTTGATAATGAGATGACTGAGACTATCTACACTCCCTTCCCTAGGCTCATCATCCAGCAAGTCCTTCTCTTTGGTGAATACTGATGCAAAGTACTCATTTAGTACCTCGCCCATTTCCTCTGGCTCCACACATAGATTCCCATCTCTGTCCTTGAGTGGGCCAACCCTTTCCCTGGTTACCCTCTTGCTCTTTATATATGTATAAAAAGCCTTGGGAATTTCCTTAATCCTGTTTGCCAATGACATTTCATGACCCCTTTTAGCCCTCCCGACTCCTTGCTTAAGTTCCTTCCTACTGTCTTTATACTCCTCAAGGGGTTAGTCTGTTCCTAGCCTTCCAGCCCTTACGAATGCTTCCTTTTTCTTTTTGACTCGGCTCACAATATCCCGCGTTATCCAAGGTTCCCGCAACTTGCCAAACTTATCCTTCTTCCTCACTGGAACATACTGGTCCTGGA
The DNA here is from genome assembly GCF_036365525.1 of Heterodontus francisci. NCBI lineage: Eukaryota > Metazoa > Chordata > Chondrichthyes > Heterodontiformes > Heterodontidae > Heterodontus > Heterodontus francisci. The sequence continues at coordinate 117,179,462 of NC_090372.1, read as the reverse complement.
TTCTAATCAACTGACGTTTGAAAGACTCCCACATGTCAGATGTTGATTTACCCTCAAACAGCTGCCCCCAATCTAAATTCTTCAGTTCCTGCCTAATATTGTTATAATTAGCCTTCCCCCAATTTCGCTCCTTCACCCCAGGACTACTCTTATTCTTATCCACAAGTACCTTAAAACTTATGGAATTATGGTCACTGTTCCCGAAATGCTCCCCTACTGAAACTTCGACCACCTGGCCGGGCTCATTCCCCAGTACCAGGTCCAGTACGGCCCCATCCCTAGTTGGACTGCAGTAAGACATCCTTGCTCCTGTACTCTCATCCTGTTGCAATGAAGGCCAACATATCATTTGCTTTCCTAACTGCTTGCTGCACCTGAATGCTTGCTTTCAGCGATTGGTGTACAAGGACACCCAGTTCTCATTGCACCTCCCCCTTTCCCAATCTATCACCACTCAGATGATCTGCCTTTCTGTTTTTACAACCAAAGTGGATAATCCCACATTTATCCACGTTATACTGCATCTGCCATGCATTTGCCCACTCACCCAACTTGTCCAAATCACATTAGAGCCTCTTTGCATCCTCCTCACAGCTCATGTACCCCCCCCCCCCCCCCCCCCACCAGCTTTGTGTCGTCTGCAAACTTGGAAATGTTAGATTTAGTTCCCTCACCCAAGTCATTAATATGGATTGTGAATGGCAGGGGCCCAAGCACTGATCCCTGCGGTACCCCACTAGTCACTGTCTGCCACCTGGAAAAAGACCTGTTTATTCCCACTCTCTGTTTCCTTATCTGTCAACCAATTTTCAATTCATGCCAGTATATTACCCCCAATCTCAGTGCTTTAATTTTGCACACTAGCCTCTTATGTGGGACCTTATAAAAAGCCTTCTGAAAATCCAAATACACCACATCCACTTACCTATTCTACTAGTTACATCCCCAAAAAACTCCAGTAGATTTATTAAGCATGATTTCCTTTTCGTAAACCCATGCTGACTTTGTCCAATCCTGTTTATGCTTTCCAGGTGTTCTGCTATGACATCCTTTATAATATACTCTAGCATTTTCCCCACTACTGATGTAAGGCTAACTGGTCTGCAATTTCCTGTTTTTTTCTCTCCCTCCTTTTTTAAATAGTGGGGTTACATTTGCCACCCTCCAATCTTAGGAACTGCTCCAGAGTTTATAGAATTTTGGAACATGACCACCAGTGCATCCACTATTTCGAGGGCCACTTCCTTTAGTACTCTGGGATGTAGATTATCAGGCCCTGGGGATTTGTCTGCCTTCAACCCCATCAATTTCCCCAGCACTTTATTTTACGAATACTGATTTCCTTTAGTTCTTCCCTCTAATTAGACCCTTGGTTCCTTAACATTTCTGGGAGGTTATTTGTTTTCTCCTTTGTGAAGACAGAACCAAAGTATGTGTTTAATTGTTCTGCCATTTCCTTGTTCCCCATTATAATTTCCCCCATTTCTGACTACATTTGTCTTCACTAATCTTTTTCTCTTCACATATTTATAGAAACTTTTGCATTCAGTTTTTATGTGTTCCCCGCAAGTTTACTCTCATACTCTATTTTCCCCCACTTAATTTCCCCCTCTTTGTAAACTGCTCCCAATCCTCAGTCTTGCTGTTTTTGAAATTATGTATAATGAAAGGTGATGCAATTTTATTTTCTTAATGCTGGGAATCCACTTAGCAGTGATCACATCCCAATAAAATTTATCTGCCTAGCTTTTGAGCTCTTGCCTGAAAATAATAAATTTCAAAAGAAGCAGATCAAGTTTGATACATTTGGAGACTGCAACATGAGCATTTTTGCAGTTCCTTTTTTCTTTTTGAGGTATTTAAGCAGCGCATCACTGTCGAGGATATCCTTTTGATCATGGATAGTCATATAACCTGGGGAAGAAATGCACACAAGATTCCTGTCCACCAGCAGAACCAAGGGAGTTGGTCTGTGTTGAACTGACTGAGCAGAATCATTGAAGCCAAAGAGATTCAAGGGACTCCCTCAGATAATGGACCCCAATGGTTAGCCAATTGATTTGTACATTTTAGGACGTTTTTGCTAAATCCAAGCATGATCATGGTAACATGATGGGCGATTAGGAGATTAATGGTCCCCCTCACCGTTAAGTGAAGCAAATCTCCATTCTGGAGGAGAGCAGACCATATGTCCGATCAACTATTGATTAATTGTTAAAGCAGGGTGTTATTTGTACTGGCACTTTCACAACTAATTCCCCAATTTGGCCAGTTAAAAATACCTGATGACAAATAAGCAATGGAGAAGAACTCTTGAAGATTCCAGTCTATTGCTTTTGGGTGGGTCGGGAAGTCGAAAAGAGACGTGCAAGAGCTGTTTGTGCATGCCAGCCGTCCTGTCTGACCTGGACTGGTGCTCGCTACTTGTCATGGTTGTATGTTTTTGCTGTACAACTAGTATGTTGTATTCCGTCCTAAACTCTAATTAAACTCAACATACCACCATATTCATATTAGTTGCAATTGGTCCTGTTTGATTAGATAATGGATACATTGTGCTTAAAATAGCAATAAATTGGAAAGATTAAAATTACAACACATCTTTTGCCTTTTTTTGCTTTTTGGAGCTCTTTAGACTCTCCTTGTTTAACTTTAGTGGTTACTTTCATCTTGTCCTATTTAAAATTTGAACCATTAGTGTTCCAATGACAATACCTGCCTATTTATGTTCCATTATAGCTGTTTTAAATTAGTGTTCACCATAGTTATCTTCTGGTGTTCATTGACATGTCTCTCCTGTGAGCAGTCTGACATTTTACTTTTATGGGAGTTGACTCTCACTGCCTTGTATTTACTTGTATTACACTTTGACCCAATCCAGGGACAGAGTAATAATATTACCTTGTGAGCTGGACTGTCTAGAGAGCAACAGTTATGATCAGATTTACTTTGTTGAATTGAAACTTTGCATAATGGTACGAAATGAAGAACAGGCCACGTTAGTGAATCATCTTCCTGACATCTAACAAAACCTGATTGTCTACATGTGGGTCTTTGTTTCGACTTTCCTGCCCCACAGTAAATTGAGGATTGGTTTTGTAGGAACAGTGCCCCATAAAGTTGCCGGAAAGGTTGCCTTGAAATTTGTAAAGGGGATACTTTAAACTGCCTGAGGATACCTGTACAGTATTGAGTTTAGCTCTTGAATTGAGTTATAGGCACATAATTAAAACAGGCTTTTAATATTAAGTTATAAAGTCATTACCCCTAGCTCAGGTTCAGGGAAGAAGCACGTAACATGTCGTGATCAGGTCATGAGCCTTCATCTTTGTGTGATTCCCTTTGTTGGAAGTAACCTTGTTATGGTATGGGGTGGGGGACTGTAAAAATGATCTGTTTGAAGATTATTTCAGAACTGACTTTTTTGACTGACTAACAAAGGGACTAGTCCCTCCAACATGTGGGTCATTCAGAAGCATAGCTTTTTTTTTTGTGTAGAATTAGCAGCTTTTCTTAGTCTCTCTTTGTTAATCAAAAGAGCAGGTGTAAGAGGTGTTGTTACCACTACAAGGTACCTCTATAGCAGGGAATCTCAACTGGAGTTTGTGGACACCTTGACATCCGCAAGAAGGTTTCAAGGGGTCTGCCAATATGTAGGGGGACGTAATACTTTTTTATTGCCCTAATGACAAATGGCGGTACCATTGTCAAGTCGCCACAGCACGCATGTGGTACAGTGAGATTACTGGAAAGTGGATAACTATTGCAAACTATCAGCAGCGGCGCAATGTTTGAAAAAAGCGACCTGTTATAAACTAGCTCTCGGAGCTGAAGGATGCCCCTGGAGACACTTAGCGGCACAAGGGGATAGTTCTTGCACCTGCCCTGGAGACGATAAAGCCGTGACTTCTAGGTAAGTCCAGGTCTCCTCTGGGGAGGGATGTTGTTGGCTAACCAGGCAAGTTGTATCCTGACCTATGGATCTGGCCTCTGCCATAAGGTCTGCCTTTCCCTGTCCAGACTCTGGCTGTGCTTGGGTCGCTATTTAGTCATCTGCAGGCAGAAGCTTCAATAACCCGTGAGGCCCAGTGGTTCATTGTCTATGCTGGCTCTCTGCAAGAGCAACTCACTGGTCCCACTCCCCTGCCTTTTTCCCATAGTGTTGCAAAGTTTGACATCTGCCACTTCTGTTGACTCTTACTTTAAAATGTAAAATATTGGCTCGGATTTTCCTTTTGGTGACGAAGCGGCAGCGTTTGCTGCTGACTGCACCAGAAAATCTGTCCTTACCTGGTTCTTAGGCTGCAGTGAAAATTTCTTCCTCTTGCTGCAGCAGGGCCTAGCATTGGAACAAACAGTGAGGTTGCATTGGTGTATTGCCAGTGAAGCCATGCCCCCGTGATGAAATGTCAGATTTTATATCCTTAAGTTTCTCCAATACTACTTCTTTGCTTATATCCTTCATCAGGCAAGTGGACCAGAACTGCACACAATATTCCAAGTGCGGCCTCACCAATGCGGTATACAATTGAAGCAAGACTACTTTGCTCCTGTACTCAAATCCTCTTGTGATAAAGGTTAACATACTGATGGCCTTCCTAATTGCTTGTTGCACCTGCATGCTAGCTTTCAGTGACTTATGAACAAGGACACCTAGATCCCTTTGGACATCAACACTTTCTAATCTCTCACCATTTAAGAGATACTCTGCACCTCCGTTCTTCCTACCAAAGTGGATAACCTCGCACTTAGCCACATTATGTTCCATCTGCCATGTTCTTGACCACTCACTCAGCTTGTCCAAATCCCTTTGAAGCCTCTTTGCATCCGCTTCACAACTCATTCCCACCTAGTTTTGTGTCATCTGCAAATTTGGAAATATTACCGTTGGTCCCCACATCCAAATCATTGATATAGATTGTGAACAGCTGGGGTCCAAGCATTGATCCTGTGGTACCCTACTGGTCATAGCCTACCAACCTGAGAATGAACCATTTATTCCTACTCTCTGTTTTCTGCCTGTTACCCAATCCTCAATCCATGCTAGTATAAGATCCCCGATCCCATGCTTTAATTTTTCTTGTAATTTCCTACGTGGAATTTTATCAAAAGCCTTCTAAAAGTCCAAATACACCACATCCACTGGTTCACCCTTATCCACTCTGCTAGTAACATCCTCAAAAAAACTCAAACATGATTTCCCCTTCATAAATCCATGTTGACTCTGCTCAATCAGACCATTATTTTCCAAGTGTCTGGTAATCTGATCCTTTATAATAGGTTTGAGTATTTTTCTACTAATGATGTCAGGCTAACAGGTCTGTAGTTCCCCGTTTTCTCTCTTCCTCCTTTCTTAAACAGTGGGGTTACATTTGCAACCTTCCAATCTGAAGGCACCATTGCAGAATTTATCAAATTTTGAGAGATAATCACCAATGTATCCACTATCTCTGCAACCATCTCTTTCAACACTCCAGGGTGAAGATCATTGGGTCCTGGGGATATGTCAACTTTCAGTCCCATTAAATACTACTTCTTTACTAATCCTAATTTTTTTCAGTTCCTCATTCTCACTAGACCCTTGGATCTTAAGTATTTCAGGGAGACTTCTTGTACTTTCCTCTGTGAAGACAGACACAAAGTAATTATTTAGCTTCTCTGCCATTTCTCTATTTCCCATTATAAATTCTTTTGTCTTTGCCTGTAATGGACCCACATTTGTCTTTGCTAATTTTTTTCCTTGGGACAAACCTGTAGAAGCTTTTACAATCCGTATTTATATTTCTTGCTAGTTTACATTCATATTCTTTTTTAAAAATCAATTTCTTGGTCCTCCTTTGCTGGATTCTAAAATTGTCCCAATCCTCTAAGGGCGGCACAGTGGCGCAGTGGTTAGCACTGCAGCCTCACAGCTCCAGGGACCCGGGTTCGATTGTGGGTACTGCCTGTGTGGAGTTTGCAAGTTCTCCCTGTGTCTGCGTGGGTTTTCTCCGGGTGCTCCGGTTTCCTCCCACAAGCCAAAAGACTTGCAGGTTGATAGGTAAATTGGCCATTATAAATTGTCACTAGTATAGGTAGGTGGTAGGGAAATATAGGGACAGGTGGCGATGTTTGGTAGGAATATGGGATTAGTATGGGATTAGTGTAGGATTAGTATAAATGGGTGGTTGATGGTCGGCACAGACTCGGTGGGCCGAAGGGCCTGTTTCAGTGCTGTATCTCTAATCTAATCTAATCTAAAATCTAATCTCTTGCCTTACGACTTTTTTTGGCAACTTTATAAGACTCCCCTTTGATCTAATGCTATCTTTAATTTCCTTTGTTAGCCATGGCTGACTCGCTTTCTCTATTGGGTTCTTTTGCCTTAAAAGAATGTATGTTTTTTGAAAACAATGCATTAATTCTTTAAATACTAGCCATTGCCTATCTACTGTCAAACCTTTGAATGTATTTTTCCAATCCACTACGGCCAACTTGCTCCTCATATCTTCATAATTGCCCTTGTTTAGATTTAAGACTCTAGTTTCGGATTGAACGACATCTTTTTCAAAATTAATGGAAAGTTCTATCATACGATGGCCACTTTTAGATAGCATTTAATATTTATAGTAGGAATCTAGCACGAGGGACCATATAGTTAATTATAACAATTTAGTAAAGATTTAATAAGTATTTATTTTTAATTAATTTATTAATTAGTGCGAGAAATGTCAGTTAGAGGGGTAAAGTGCTTCACCTGTGAGATGTGGGAGGTCCGTGACGCTTCCAGCGTTCTGGACGACTACATCTGCAGGAAGTGTACCCAGTTGCAGCTCCTCACAGACCGCATGGATCGGTTCGAGCGGCAACTGGATGCACTTAGGAGCATGCAGGTGGCAGAAAGTGTCATAGACAGGAGTTTTAGAGAAGTGGTTACACCCAAGGTGCAGGCAGATAGATGGGTGACCGCCAGAAGGGGCAGGCAGTCAGTGCAGGAATCCCCTGTGGCTATCCCCCTCTCTAACAAGTATACCATTTTGGATACTGTTGGGGGGGATGGCCGATCAGGAGAAAACAGCAGTGGCACCACGGCTGGCACTGTTGTTCAGCAGGGAGGGAAGAGCAATAGTTATAGGGGACTCTGTAGTCAGGGGCACGGATAGGCGCTTCTGTGAACGTGAAAGAGACTCCAGGATGGTATGTTGCCTCCCTGGTGCCAGGGTCAAGGATATCTCTGAACGGACAAGGGCCATTCTGAATGGGGAGGGTGAACAGCCAGAGGTTGTGGTACACATCGGTACCAACGACATAGGCAGGAAGAGTGACGAGGTCCTGCAGGGGGAGTTTAGGGAGTTAGGTAGAATGTTGAAAGACAGGACCTCTAGGGTTGTAATCTCGGGATTACTCCCTGTGCCACGTGCCAATGAGGCTAGAAATAGGAAGATAGTGCAGCTAAACACGTGGCTGAACAGCTGGTGTAGAAGGGAGGGTTTCAGATATCTGGACCATTGGGATGTCTTCAGGGACAGATGGGACCTGTACAAGAAGGACGGGTTGCATCTAAACTGGAGGGGCACAAATATCCTGGCTGTGAGGTTTGCTAGCGTCACACGGGAGGGTTTAAATTAGTGTGGCAGGGGGGTGGGAACCAGAGCAGTAGGACAGCAAGTGAAATAAATGAGGGGGATCTAGTAAATAAGGCCAGTAAGACTAAGAGGAAGAGCAGGCAGGGAGATGTTGCGGAGCACAGCGGGACTGGTGGTCTGAAGTGCATTTGTTTCAATGCGAGAAGTATAACAGGTAAGGCAGATGAACTTAGAGCTTGGATTAGTACTTGGAACTATGATGTTGTTGCTATTACAGAGACTTGGTTGAGGGAAGGACAGGATTGGCAGCTAAATGTTCCAGGATTTAGAAGCTTCAGGCGGGACAGAGGGGGATGTAAAAGAGGTGGGGGAGTTGCATTACTGGTTAAGGAGAATATCACAGCTGTACTGCGGGAGGACACCTCGGAAGGGTCGTGCAGCGAGACAATATGGGTGGAGCTCAGGAATAGGAAGGATGCAGTCACGATGTTGGGGGTTTACTACAGGCCTCCCAACTGCCAGCGGGAGGTAGAGGAGTAGATATGTAGACAGATTTTGGAAAGATGTAAAGGTAACAGGGTTGTAGTGGTGGGTGATTTTAACTTCCCCTATATTGACTGGGACTCACTTAGTGCTAGGGGCTTGGATGGAGCAGAATTTGTAAGGAGCATCCAGGAGGGCTTCTTGAAACAATATGTAGATAGTCCAACTAGGGATGGGGCCGTACTGGACCTGGTATTGGGGAATGTGCCCGGCCAGGTGGTCGAAGTTTCAGTAGGCGAGCATTTCGGGAACAGTGACCATAATTCTATAAGTTTTAAGGTACTTGTGGATAAGGATAGGAGCAGTCCTGGGGTGAAGGTGCTAAATTGGGGGAAGGCTAATAATAACAATACTAGGCAGGAACTGAAGAATTTAGATTGCGGGCAGCTGTTTGAGGGTAAATCAACATCTGACATGTGGGAGTCTTTCAAACGTCAGTTGATTAGAATCCAGGACCAGCATGTTCCTGTGAGGAAGAAGGATAAGTTTGGCAAGTTTCGGGAACCTTGGATAACGCGGGATATTGTGAGTCGAGTCAAAAAGAAAAAGGAAGCATTCGTAAGGGCTGGAAGGCTAGGAACAGACGAATCCCTTGAGGAATATAAAGACAGTAGGAAGGAACTTAAGCAAGGAGTCAGGAGGGCTAAAAGGGGTCATTAAAAAGCATTGGCAAACAGGATTAAGGGAAATCCCAAGGCTTTTTATAAGTATATAAAGAGCAAGAGGGTAACCAGGGAAAGTGTTGGCCCACTCAAGGACAGAGATGGGAATCTATGTGTGGAGCCAGAGGAAATGGGCGAGGTACTAAATGAGTACTTTGCATCAGTATTCACCAAAGAGAAGGACTTAAATAAAAGCAAAATACTGCGGATGCTGGAAATCTGAAATAAAAACAAGAAATGCTGGAATCACTTGGTGGATGATGAGCCTCGGGAAGGGAGTGTAGATTGTCTCAGTCATCTCATTATCAAAAAGGAGGAGCTGTTGGGTGTCTTGCAAAGCATTAAGGTAGATAAGTCCCCAGGGCCTGATGGGATCTACCCCAGAATACTGAGGGAGGCAAGGGAAGAAATTGCTGGGGCCTTGACAGAAATCTTTGCATCCTCATTGGCTACAGGTGAGGTCCCAGAGGACTGGAGAATAACCAATGTTGTTCCTTTGTTTAAGAAGGGTAGCAAGGATAATCCAGGAAATTACAGGCCAGTGAGTCTTGCGTCGATGGTAGGGAAATTATTAGAGAGGATTCTTCGGGACAGGATTTACTCCCATTTGGAAACAAACAAACTTATTAGCGAGAGGCAGCATGGTTTTGTGAAGGGGAGGTCGTGTCTCACTAATTTGATTGAGTTTTTTGAGGAAGTGACGAAGATGATTGATGAAGAAAGAGCAGTGGGATGTTGTCTATATGGACTTCAGTAAAGCCTTTGACAAGGTCCCTCATGGCAGACTGGTACAAAAGGTGAAGTCACATGGGATCAGAGGTGAGTTGGCAAGATAGATACAGAACTGGCTCAGTCATAGAAGGCAGAGGGTAGCAGTGGAAGGGTGCTTTTCTGAATGGAGGGATGTGACTAATGGTGTTCCACAGGGATCAATGCTGGGACCTTTGCTGCTTGTAGTATATATAAATGATTTGGAGGAAAATGTAGCTGGTCTGATTAGTAAGTTTGCGGACGACACAAAGTTTGGTGGAGATGCGGATAATGATGAGGATTGTCAGAGGATACAGCAGGATATAGATCGATTTGAGATTTGGGGAGAAATGGCAGCTGGAGTTTAATCTGGACAAATGTGAGGTAATGCATTTTGGAAGGTCTAATGCAGGTGGGAAGTATACAGTAAATGGCAGAACCCTGAGGAGTATTGACAGGCAGAGAGATCTGGGCGTACAGGTCCACAGATCACTGAAAGTGGCAACGCAGGTGGATAAGGCAGTCAAGAAGGCATACGGCATGCTTGCCTTCATCGGTCGGGGCATAGAGTATAAAAATTGGCAAGTCATGCTGCAGCTGTACGGAACTTTAATTAGGCCACACTTAGAATATTGCGTGTAATTCTGGTCGTCACACTACCAGAAGGACATGGAGGCTACGGAGAGGGTACAGAAGAGGTTTACCAGGATGTTTCCTGGCCTGGAGGGCATTAGCTATGAGGAGAGGTTGGATAAACTCGAATTGTTTTCACTGGAACGACGGAGGTGGAGGGGCGACATGATAGAGGTTTACAAAGTTATGAGCGGCATGGACAGAGTGGATAGTCAGAAGCTTTTTCCCAGGGTGGAAGAGTCAGTTACTAGGGGGCATAGGTTTAAGGTGCGAGGGGCAAAGTTTAGAGGGGATGTGCGAGGCAAGTTCTTTACACAGATGGTGGTGAGTGCCTGGAACTTGCTGCCGGGGAAGGTGGTGGAAGCAGGTACGATAGCAACGTTTAAGAGGCATTTTGACAAATACATGAATAGGATGGGAATAGAGGGATACGGTCCCCGGAAGTGCAGAAGGTTTTAGTTTAGGCAGGCATCCAGATCGGTGCAGGCTTGGAGGGCCAAATGGCCTGTTCCCGTGCTGTACTGTTCTTTGTTCATTGTTCTTTTCCTGAAATGTTATTTTACCACCGCTTCATTAATTAGCATTTTCTCATTGCATAATACTAGATCCAAAATAGCCTGTTCTCTAATTGGTTCCTCAACATATTGCTCCAGAAAACCGTTCCAGACACATTCCAGGAATTCCTCTTCCACAGCCTTGGTGCTTATTAGATTTACCCAGTCTATATGTAGATTGATGTCACCCATGATTACTGCATTGCCTTTGCTACATGCACTTCTAATTTCCTGATTCATACCATGCCCTACATTACCACTACTGTTTGGCCTGTAAACCACTCCTGCCAATAAGTGTTGCCCCTTTCTGTTTCTTAGCTCCACCCAAACAGATTCTATATCCTGTTCTTCCGATTGAAGATCCTCTCTCACTAATGCACTGATCCTATCCCTTATTATCAGCACTACCCCACCTCCTTTTCCTTTTTGCCTGTCCTTCCTAAATGTTGAATATCCTTTAATATTCAGTTCGCAGTCTTGATCACCCTGCAGCCATAAAGGCAATTAAATCATACCCGTTTACTTCTACTTGCGCCATCAATTCACCTACCTTGTTGTGAATGATGCGTGCATTCAGATAGAGTGCCTTTAATTCTGCCTTTTTAACACTATTATGTATTTTGATCCTGGTTGGTTCTAGCATTCTGCTGCTTTCCACTTTCATTCACAGCTTTTCTACTTCCCATAACCAGCTTTGTTTTTCTCTTATCTGAATTCCTTCACAGGTTACCACCCCCCTGACAAGCTAGCTTAAACCCGCCTAACAGCACTTGCAAATCTCCCCAGTCCTGGTCCTGTTAAGGTGTAATCTGTTCATCTTGTAAAGATCCCACCTGCCCCAGGAATCGAAAACCCTCCCTCCTGCACAATTTTCCAGCCACATGTTCATTCACTCAACCTTTCTATTTCTATACTCATTAGCACATGATACCGGGAGTAATCCTGAGATTACTTCCTTAGATGTGCTGCTTTTCTATCTCTTTCCTAGCTCCCTAAATTCTGCTTTCAGGACCTCATCCCTCTTTCTACCTATGTCATTGATGCCAGTGTGGACCACAACTTCTGGCTGTTCACCCTCCCTCAAAAGAATGTCCTGCAGCCGTTCCATAACATCCTTGACCCTGGCACCAGGGAGGCAATATACTATCCTGGAGCCATGTCTAGGACTACAGAAATGCCTGTCTGTTCCCTAACTATTGAATCGCCTACCACTATTGCCCTTTCACTCTTCTTCCCCTACCCCGACCTGTGCAGCTGAGCCACTTGTGGTGCCACAAACTTGGCTCTTGCTACATTCCTCTGACAAACCATCGCCATCCCCGGTATCCAAAACGAAAAACTGATTAGTGAGTGAGAGACTCAACTCCTGCCAGGTCTTTCTAGACTGCCTAGTGGTCTTTGTGTGCACACTCTTAATCTGCGGTGTGACCACTTTGTTAAACGTGCTATCCACATAGTTTACAGCTTCATGGATGCACCACAGTGACTCCAACCTCCGCTCGAGTTCCAAAATGCAGAGCTCAAGTTTTTGCAGCTGGAGACACTTCCTGCACATGTGATTGTCCAGGCCAGGTGAAGTGGCCACGACTCCCCACATCACAGGATGGGCATTCCATGCAGCCGAGCTGTCCTGCCATGCCTTAAGCTTTCTTTCAGATTATTTACTTTAAACTGGAGACTAGAAAGTAAAATTACTCACCAATCTGCTTCCAATCTGTCTCCCTTTTTCCTCAACCGAGGATTCTCCCCCACTGTGGTTGACAGGGCCCTCAGCTGTGTCCGGCCCATTTCCCGCACCTCTACCCTCACCCCTTCCCCTCCCTCCCAGAACCGCAACAGGGTTCCCCTTGTCCTCACTTTCCACCCCACCAGCTTGCACATCCAAAGGATCATCCTCCGCCACTTCTGCCACACCAGCGTGATGCCACTACCAAATGCAGCTTCCCCTCCCTTCCCCTGTCAGCATTCCAAAGGCATCGTGCCCTCCGTGACACCCTGGTGCACTCCTCCATTACCCCGACCACCTCGTTCCCTTCCCATGGCACCTTACCCTGCAGTTGCAGGAGGTGTAATACCTGCCCATTTACCTCTTCTCTCCTCACTATCCAAGACCCCAAACAATCCTTTCAGGGGAAGCAGCGATTTACTTGTATTTCTTTAAATCTAGTATACTGTATTCGCTGCTCACAATGTGGTCTCCTCTACATTGGGGAGACCAAACGCAGATTGGGTGACTGCTTTGCAGAACACCTCCACTCAATCTGTAAGCATGACCCCAAGCTTCCAGTTGCTGGCCATTTCAACACACCCCCCTGCTCTCATGCTCACATCTCTGTCCTGGGATTGCTGCAGTGTTCCAACGAACATCAACACAAGCTCAAGGAACAGTATCTCATTTACCGATTAGGTACACTACAGCCTGCCGGACTGAACATTGAGTTCAGTAATTTCAGAGCAAGACGGGTCCCCCTTTTTATGCTTAGTTATTATTTAGTTTTTTGTTTTTCCTTTTTTATTTTGTTATTTTATTTTAGGTTTTTCTGTTTGTTTAGTTTGTTTCCACTGTGCTTACCCACTGTTTTTTATGTTTGTGCTTGGAGTGCTCTGTGCTTTAGAGTCGTTCACACCCTCTCTGTACTAACGCTTTGTCTTTCAGCACACTATTAACATACCGTTCGCCTTTGTTCCATGACCTTTTGGTCAGTTATTCTTTGTGTCCCTGTTCTATCAACACCTTCACCTTTGTTATCTCTTGCCCCACCCCTGCTTTACTTGCTTAAAACCTTTTACATTTCTAATATTTGTCAGTTCTGAAGAAGGGTCTCTGACCTGAAACGTTAACTGCTTCTCTCTGCACAGATGCCGCCAGACCTGCTGGGTATTTCCAGCATTTCTTGTTTTTATTTCTGTTCTGAGACTGTTCTGTGGCATTTATTTTCTTGGTTAATCTGTTCATGTTACGGCCTCTACTTGAATTTTTTTCTGTCAGGACTACTACTGCAAGTTCACCCTTTTGCACCATCAGAAAGTCGTTCTCTGGTTAATGATCATTCTCTTACACAACAGTCACTTTCAGACTCACTATCAGTCTATCAGTGTTTGCACTACACTTTGTTACGCTCCACACTTTCACCCCATTCTGTCAGTCCATGGACCTCACTTCTTGGCCGTCATCCTGAAGATTCATCCAATATTTTAAACTTGCCAATAGCTTTTCCTGCACATCTCAATTGTTGTATCCCTCCATTCACTAGACCCCCACTGGAATGCAAGTCACCGAGTATCCACTCTGAGCAATTGGCCTTTGGATGTGTCGCTCTGTCCTGTGCATCATGATCGCTCACATTATCATTACCTAGCCCTTGATCTACCATATTCTGTTCCTCAGGATCTTCATCACAAAACGTGGGCGGCGCAGTGGTTAGCACCGCATCCTCACAGCTCCAGGCACCCGGGTTTGATTCTGGGTACTGCCTGTACAGAGTTTGCAAGTTCTCCCTGTGACTGCGTGGGTTTTCGCCGGGTGCTCCGGTTTCCTCCCACAGCCAAAGACTTGCAGGTTGATAGGTAAATTAGCCATTGTAAATTGCCCCTAGTGTCGGTAAGTTATAGGGAATATGGTATATCGTATAAATGGGTGGTTGTTGGTCGGCACAGACTCGGTGGGCCGAAGGGCCTGTTTCTTTGCTGTATTTCTATATAATAAAATAAATAATGAGCATTTGAGATACAGAGTGCCTCATTTACTTCTGTCAGCTGTTCAGAATCTGAGATTTTGTATTTAATTCAGATTAATTGTGAGGAATGAACCTTAACAGTTTGATTGCCATGTTAGATAAGTACTGCCTTACCATCATGACCTATTACCTAACAAGGGCCTTGCCATTCCCTATGACCCTCTCTTTCATAATACACCAGAAATCCTGAATTAAGTTCTGTCTCAGATGGTCTTATATGATGCCTGAGTGTTTTCTGAACTTTCTGTGAGATAAGCCTTGATGAAAGCCCATCTCCTTGCATGTAAAGCATTCAGATGTGCACAAAGAAACTAATTGAGGGCTATTGCACAGCACAGAAGGCAATTAGGGATTTCGCCCTTAGACTAATTGATAGGGACAATACCTTCTGACCATCTGGAGTGAATATTTTGCATGAACCTCCCATACCGAGGCAGTTGTCAATGTGCAGTCTGGTTGATCAGCTAAAACTTTAAGCAACATTTCATTAATCACCATGTGATTCCTTTCACAGAGTCCCTGGCTGAAAGGACTTTCAGCTGCGTTATTCATGACCATGATGTTCATGTTTTCACGCATGTCTCTGAAGTTGTCATTGGAAAATTCCCCTCCTGGTGTTCCTAGTCTGTTTCTTATAGATTTTTGCACGATTTTCTCTATAAACCCCTTTTGCCCTTGCTAAGTAGTATTGCAAAAAGACTAATTGGGTCACCAGGTCTAGAAAATGTAGAATGAAAATATTTGTCTTTATCGCATACCTTTAAATCCATAGCAACTATCTTGTTAGTCACGTGGCAATGAAAGGCTTACAATGGAATGTGGCAGCATCCTGCGATACCTTTACAGATTTCACATTTCTCACTAATTTCTTCTGTTGGCCTTGTATACCCTTCATCAACTACATCTGTATCCCTTAGCAGGATTTTTAACCTTTGAGAAGTAGAGTGAGCAAATTGTTCTTGTAACTTTAAGACAATTTGCCTTTTTCCTGATTCTTATCACCTGATGCCATTAATACTTGCCTTATACTCTGATTAGAAACATCAAGTTTTGTTAACAGGATTCAAGGTAACATTTTAACCAACAGGTCTGGCAGCATCTGTGGAGAGAGAAGCAGAGTTAATGTTTCAGGTCAGTGACTTTTCATCAGAACTGGCAAAGGTTAGAAATGTATTAGGTTTAAAACGGAGGTGGTGTAAAAGAGAATAAAAGGGAAGGTATTGATAGGACAGAGGGCCAGAGAGATTAACGGGCAAGAAGTTCATGGGGCAAAGGCAAAGAGAGTGTGCTAATGGTGTGGTGAAAGACAAAGCATGAGTGCAGAGAAGGTGTTAAATGACACAATAATGAAAAGCCCTAGCCAAAAGCACAAACATGAAAAAAACAGTGGGCAGACTGGTACTCCTACTCATGGACCTGTCTTCCATCTAAATTATAATGCTATATAATGCTCATAAGATGAAAATGCTGCATGTAAAGAGTGTTTTAATAATGTTTTGAAGAAAACAGTTATTTTCTTACAAATATCAGTGAGATGAGCGTTCCTGCTTCTCACTGCAGAGTTTGGCTATCCTTGCATGCTCCTCTCCTAGGTGAGACAGCCAGCTTACTCTTCCCTGCACATGTGGCTGCGTGCCACTCCCACCTTTTGGCTTGCACCAAATCTGCCTCTTGCCACTGCACCTTCCCTTTAGTGCTCGGTAAGCACTTTCACATTATTTCTCGGATCCCCTGGGAAGTTGCTACGGCCCTCTAGGAGTTCGCGGACTCCAGTTTAAGAACTACCAAACTAAATCAATGGTGACGTTGTCAGACGTGTATGTTTGTAGCATTTAAGATTGTGTTCTTTACTTTTTTGTTAAAGTTCATTTTGTTCACAAGGTATTTCCGCTAAATATATATAACCGTATATCTAACCATCTCCCCATGACATTCAATGGCATTACCATTGCTGAATCCTCCACTGTCAACATCCTAGGGGCTACCATTGACCAGAAGCTGAACTGGAGTAGCCATATAAATACCTTGGCTGCAAGAGCAGTCAGAGGCTAGGAATCCTGCAGCGAGTAACTCACCTCCTGACTCCCCAAAGCCTGTCCACCATCTACAAGGCACAAGTCAGGAGTGTGATGGAATACTCTCCACTTGCCTGGATGGGTGCAGCTCCAACAACACTCAAGAAGCTCGACACCATCCAGGACAAAGCAGCCCACTCGATTGGCACTCCATCCGCAAACATTCACTCCCTCCACCACGGACGCACAGTGGCAGCAGTGTGTACCATCAACAAGATGCACTGCAGCAATGCACCAAGGCTCCTTAGACAGCACCTTCCAAACCTGTGACCTCTACCAACTAGAAGGACAAGGTCAGCAAATGCATGGGGACATCACCACCTGCAAGTTCCCCTCCAAGTCTGTCAGATATACAAGAAAGTACGACAGTGAATCTGACCTCCTCGTGGCCGGTCATCTTAACTAGTACTGTTATTTATATATAATCCCTGGGAAGGCTGGATTGTCCTATCAGGAGAGATTGAGAAGACTACGCCTATATTCTTGAGTTTAGAATGAGAAGTGATCTCATTGAAGCATACAGAATTCTTAAAGAGCTCGATAGGAAGGATGTTTCCCCTGGCTGGGGTTTCTAGAACCAGGGGACACAGTCTCAGAATAAGAGGTAGGCCATTTAGGACTGAGATGAGGAGGAATTTCTTCACTCGGAGGGTGGTGATTCCTCAGATTTCCCTACTCCAGAGGGCTGTGGAGGCTCAGTCATTGAGTATATTCAAGACCGAGATTAATAAATTTCTAGATATGGGGATAGTGTGGGAAAATGGTATTGAGGTAGAAGATCTATGTTACAAGTGCTTCCTTTTTTTGTTAAATTTTGAAGATTTGTGTTTTAAAACTGAAAATGAATCCATGGATTTTTTTTTTTAAACAAGGGTCATTGAGAGGTTTGAATTGTAAATAGTTACTAGAAGGCACCTGTCTTCAAATAATTACCCAGCAGAGGTTGTTTTTGACTTGGGGAAGGATGTTTACAGAGAGATGACAGGTCAAAATTTATAGGGATCAGGGGGCTTGATTCTTGTGATATTGGTTTTGGTTTTGCTTTGGATAGTGAGTTGGGATATGGACAATGGTTTGAAAAGACAATTGGAGATAGCTTGCCAAGAGAGCAAACCCCCAGCTCAATCTGTTGCAGCTCTTTGAAAAGCCTGCCAGTTTTCCATCTCATGAGAAGCAAATGTAAGAAACTGCCTGAAACTCCTGTTGCTGCATTTTTCCTGGAACGCCTACCCAAACTGATCTTCAAAGTCGCCTGTCAAGAACTGTTCGAGGAACATCCCAGTGATGGCCGTCTATATGTATTTGGGACGCCAAACAAACAGAAAGGACTTTTGTCATCTTTTTATATCTTCTCTTTTTTTTTTCCTTTTTAAAAAATGTATTCATTCGTGGGATGTGGGCGTCGCTGGCTAGCTCAGCATTTATTGCCCATCCCTAATTGCCGTTGAGAAGGTGGTGGTGAGCCGCCTTCTTGAACCGCTGCAGTCCATGTAGGGTAGGTACACCCACAGTGCTGTTAGGAAGGGAGTTCCAGGAATTTGACCCAGCGACAGTGAAGGAACAATCAGGATGGTCTGTGGCTTGGAGGGGAACTTGCAGGTGATGGTGTTCCCATGACCCGGGTTCGATTCTGGGTACTGCCTGTGTGGAGTTTGCAAGTTCTCCCTGTGACCGCGTGGGTTTTCGCCGGGTGCTCCGGTTTCCTCCCACAGCCAAAGACTTGCAGGTGATAGGTAAATTGGCCATTGTAAATTGCCCCTAGTGTAGGTAGGTAGGTGGTAGGGAATATGGGATTACTGTAGGGTTAGTATAAATGGGTGGTTGTTGGTCGGCACAGACTCGGTGGGCCAAAGGGCCTGTTTCAGTGCTGTATCTCTAAATAAATAAATAAATTAGCAAGTATTTTGGCCATGGTGTTTTTTTTTGGTTTTTTTTGTGCTAGAGCTCTAAAGAGTAAATCTACACTTTATTGGTTAACCGATGTGTGTGGGGGGAGAGCTAAGGTGAAAAGGGATCTTTTATATTTCGATCTGTGTGTTTCTGCTTTGCTTCGTCACTGGTTAAGACTTGTTTTATAATAAACTGATAATTTTGTTTGTTAAAGAAACCTGGTTGGTGTGTTTTTTTCTGGGATTAAAAGTAGAGTCCATGATTGACCGTATCGGTAAGTGAGAAAATATTTAAATATATGATGTGACCCGTGGAGAAGTGGAACTAGAATAAACAGTGCAGTTCTCCTGCCTCGGTCATAACATCACGTTGAATGGCGGAGTAGGTTTGAGAGGCCGAATAACCTGCTCCTGCTCCTAATTTCTATGCTCCTGTGGTAATTTGAATTCTCTTGCTGCTGCACAATTATTCTCCTTCTCTGCACACGCAACGACTTTTAGTTTAAACTGCACTGTGTATTTGTTGTTCTTCCTTGGTGCCATATTGAAACAATGTGGGGGTCCTAGCTGAACATTCAGGTATTTGCACTAGTGCATGATTAGAATGTTCTGTCTGGGAAAAATTCAAGATTTTTTGGCTTAAAGTCATGAATCGACTTTTACACGAGATCGACTTTTACAATATATAGAGGAATATTGACATCTGAAATGTGGAACTAATCTATTCCAGCAAATTGCCGTGAAAAAAATAAGCTTCAGTTATTGTGAAAATTTTTCCTTCTAGAGTAATTCATTATGATGCGTATTAGAGTCACAGTTGCACAGGGTAGTGGAGTGCTGAAGTATTTCACCATGGAATGTGATGTGCATTTGTTACTGCAGTTCTCGCACATTAAATTCCTTAGCCATGTCCCTCAATTAGAGGTAAGGACTTCCTACAGGGGGCAGAGAGTCACATTCAGGATGTTCCACATGCACCCTATAGAAGTTGATTTTAGAGCAGTGTTGACTGAAGCTTTGAAGGAGATCACTTGCCTGTTCCTTTTGCTGCGGATAGTAACTGTCATAGAATGGAAGAGAGAGAAAATGCATTAAAAACAAAGTCTGAGGCCAGGCAGAAAACCCAATAAAGATAGAGTGACATGGGTGCAGGCTGGAGTTTGACCTCGGTAAGTAGGGTGGGCGGGGGCAGGCTGAGGGAAGATGGTGGGGACTGGGAAGAAGGAGTAGAAAACAAAAAGGAATGAGGGAACAGGCTTGAAGGTGGGGAGAGAGGGCAGCAAAGCAGGGGAATTCTTACTGGTGTTGTCCTTGCAAAGGTTTGGCTTGGAGACAAACATTAAGTGACATAACACTGTCACCTAGTGTTGGGAGATCTGTAAGGTAATTAAGTATATCAATTTAAAAGAAGGTTTTGGCATGGTGTCTAGCTGAGTTATTTCCATGTCTTCCCTATCTGCTGTCTCTTGATGTGTGATGTGGTTGACATCTCACCATCTCTCCCCATGCCTCAGTCCACTGTTGCTCTAGGTCTCTTTTTTTTAAACAAATAATTAGCCAGTAGTTCTTGAGCCCTTTCTAACAATAGCCTGACCCACAGTGGGCCCAATCCTCATCGACTGGCTCTGCCTGTTGCAGCCCCACCTCTTGTTGCAGCCATCCTGGCCGCTATATCTTTCCTCTGCCCAAAGTGCGTGGTTCCCTCCCTGTACCCACTGGCCTATTGGCCCAGGCCTTGTTGAAAGATCAAAGGATTTTTTAAAACTGTTACAGCCGACTGCTCCAGTCAAAGTCCCCAATCAAAATATACGATTCTGATTGTGGTGGGAGAAACGACCTGTTAATTCAATCCTGTCCCTCCACAGATCGCCTAACATATCATTTTAAACTTTCCAAATTAAAGAAAGACCCAGCCAAATTGTAACATCTTTTAAGCCCCGAATGAGGCTAACCAAACCAGGTGTCTTTAAATCAACAAATTAACTGTTTAATTAAAAAAACTAAATTCTTAAACACTGTGAAGATATAAACAACATTTAAATTAGAAAAAATTAGAGTCTTTGCAAATTTACAGTCCAATGTTGCTTGAAGTCCTCACAGTCGTCCGATGGGGGAGAAAAGGTGCTTCAGCAATAGAACAGTCTGTAGTCTAATTCCAGCAGTAAGTGATGCTTTCCTTCCTTCAGCGATGGATTTCAACAGTGAACATAAGAACATAAGAAATAGGAGCAGGAGTAGTCCATTCAGCCCTTCAAGCCTGCCCCGCCATTCAGTAAGATCATGGCTGATCTGTCCCAGTCCTCAACTTCTCTTCGGGCCTGCTCTGCCTAACCCTCAACTCCCCGAGATTTCAAAAATCTATCTACCTCCTCCTTAAATACATTTAGTGACCTAGCTTCTACAACTTTGAGGCAGAGAATTCCAGAGATTCACCACCCTCTGAGAGAAGAAATTCCTTCACATCTCAGTTATAAATGTGTGCCCCCTTATTCTGTAATTATGTCCCCTAGTTTGAGATTCCCCCACTAGTGGAAACATCATCTCAACGTCTACCCTGTCGAGTCCCCTTAAAATCTTACATGTTTCTATAAGATCATCTCTCATTCTTCTAAACTCCAATGAATAAAGGCCTAACCTGTTTAGCCGTTCTTGATAAGACAACCCCTTCACCCCAGGAATCAACCCAGTGAACCTTTTCTGAACTGCTTCCAATGCTAGTACATCCTTCTTTAAATACGGGGACCAAAACTGTACGCAGTAATCCAGGTGTGGCCTCACCAACACCCTGTACAGTTGTAACAGGACTGCCCTATTTTTAAACTCTAATCCCCTAGCAATAAAGGCCAAAATTCCATTTGCCTTCCTAATTACTTGCTGCACCTGCATGCTAACCTTTTGTGTTTCATGCACAAAAACACCCAGATCCCTCTGTACTGCATATTTTGTAGTCTTTCTCCATCTAAATAATAATCTGCCTTTTTATTCTTCCTACCAAAGTGGATTACCTCACACTTTCCCACATTGAACGCCATCTGCTAAGTTTTTGCCCACTCATTTAACCTATCTATATCCCTTTGCAGATTCTTTGTGTCCTCATCACAACATGCCTTCCCACCTATTTTTGTATCATCAAATTTGGATACACTACACTCTGTCCCTTCCTCTAAGTCATTAATGTAGATAGTAAATAGCTGAGGCCCTAGGACCGATCCTTGTGGCACCCCACTAGTTACCGCTTTCCAACCTGAAAAAGACCCATTGATCCCGACTCTCTGCCTTCTGTATGTTAGCCAATCCTCAATCCATGCCAACACATTACTCCCAATACCCTGAGCTCCTATTTTGTGCAATAACCTTTTATGTGGCACCTTATCAAACGCCTTTTGAAAATCCAAATACATAACATCTACTGGTCCACCTTTATCCACTCTGCTTGTTATATCCTCAAAGAACTCTAACAAATTTGTCAAACATGATTTCCCTTTCATAAAACCATGTTGACTCTGTTTGATTGCATTGTTTTTCGAAATGTCCTGCTATTTCTTCCTTAATAATCGACTCAAGCATTTTCCAGTGACTGATATTAAGCGAATTGGTCTATGGTTTCCTGCTTTCTGTCTCCCTCCTTTCTTGAATAGGGGTGTCACATTAGTGGTTTTCCAATCCGCTGGTACCCTACCGGAATCCAGTGAGTTGTGGTATATTATGACCAATGCCTCCACTATCTCTGCAGCCACTTTTTTAAAACCCTTGGGTGCAGGCCATCAGGTCCTGGCGACTTGTCTGCCTTTAGTCCCATTAGTTTGTTCAGCACCTTTTCCCTCGTGACAGAGATTGTTACAAGTTTCTCTCTCCCATTTACACCTTGTTCATCTATTATTGTTGGGATGTTTATAGTGTCCTCCACTATGAAGACTGATGCAAAATATTGGTTTAAATTATCTGCCATTTCCCTGTTCCCTGTTATTAATTCCCCATTCTCATCCTCTAAGGGCCCCACACTTACTTTAGCTACTCTCTTCCTTTTAATATACCCACAGAAGCTCTTACTGTTTGTTTTTATATTTCTTGCCAATTTACTCTCATAATCAATTTTCTCCCTCTTTATTAGTTTTTTAGTCATCCGCTGCTGGTTTCTAAAAACTTCCCAATCCTCTGGCCTACCACTCTTTTTCGCCTCATTGTACGCCTTTGCTTTTGATTTGATACCCTCCTTAGCTTCCTTTGTTATCCACGGGTGGTTCATCGTTCTCATTGAGTCCTCCTTTCTGACTGGAATAAATGTTTGCTGAGTGTTATGAAATATCTGCTTAAACGTCTGCCACTGCTCATCTACTGACTTCCCCTGAAGTCTATCTTTCCAGCCCGCTTTAGACAACTCTTTCTTCATACCTCTGTAATTGCCCTTGTTTAAGTTGAAGACACTGGTTTGAGACCCGAGTTGCTCACCCTCAAACTGAATTTGAAATTCTACCATGTTATGATCGCTTCCCCCAAAGGATCCTTAACTATGAGATCTCTTATTAATCCTCCCTCATTACACAATACCAAATCTGAAATAGGCTGTTCCCTGGTAGGTTCTGCAACATATTGCTTTAAGTAACAATCCCTGAGGCACTCTACAAATTTGTCTTCCATGCTACCCTTGCCAATTTGATTTGTCCAGTCTATATGCAGATTAAAATCACCCATGATAATTGCAGTGCTCTTCTTACACGCCTCTATTTATTTCCTGGTTAATATCTTGTCCTACAGCGAGGCAACTCTTCGGGGGCTATAGACCACTCCCACCCGTGATTTCTTTCCCTTGCTATTCCTTATTTCCACCCAAACTGATTCTACATCACGATCTATTACACCTATATCATTACTCACAACTGCACTGATCCCTTCCTTTAATAGCAAAGCTGCCCCACCTCCTTTTCCTTTCTGCCTATTCTGCCGGATTGTTGAATATCCTTGAACATTTAGATTCCAGTCCTGGTCATCCTGCAACCACATCTCAGTGATAGCTATCGAATCATATTTATTTATTTCTATCTGTGCCGTCAGCTCATCTATCTTGTTACAAATGCTATGGGCACTCAGATAAAGAGCATTAAGCTTTGACTTTTTACCATTTTTACCTACTCTGGTTCTAATTTCTGCTGTACTCTTGTGCTTGTATTCTCTGTCCCTTCCTGTCACTCTCTGATTAATGTATGTTCCTTCACTACCCTGCACCTCTGCTCTCTCATTATTCGACTTTTTAAACTTCCCTTCAACTGAACCCTCCCTCCCACTATTTAGTTTAAAGCCTTATCTACAACTCTATACGATTCGCCAGGACGCTGGTGCCAGAATGGTTCAAGTGAAGCCCATCCCAATGGAACAGCTCTGTCTTTCCCCAGTACTGGTGCCAGTGTCCCATGAAACGGAACCCATTTTTCCCACACCAATCTTTGAGCCACACATTTACCTCTCTAATCTTATTTACCCTATGCCAATTAGCACGTGGCTCAGGTAGTAATCCGGAGATTACTGCCTTTGTGGTAGTAACCACCTTAGTGGTTCTGCGTTTTAATTTGGCCTCAAGCTGCTCATAGTCCCTCAGCAGAATCTCTTTCCTAGTCCTACCTATGTCTTTGGTACCTATGTGGACCACGACAACTGGATCTTTTCCCTCCCACTCCAAGTTCCTCTCCAGCCCAGAAGAGATGTCCTTAACCTTGGCACCAGGTAGGCAACACGGCCTTCGGGACTCTCTATCTTTGCTGCAGAGAACAGTATCTATTACCCTAACTGTGCTATCCCCTACTACAACTATATTTCTCTTTTCTCCCCCCACTTGAATGGCGCTCTGGACCATGGTGCTGTGGTCAGTTTGCTCATCCTCCCTGCAGCCTGTACCCTCGTCCACTCCGGGATCAAGAACCTCGTACCTGTTGGATAAGGGCACTGTCTGAGGCTCCTCCAAAGCTAAATTCTGGATCCCCATACCTACCTCACTCGCAGTCACACCCTCCTGTCCCTGACCACGGTCCAGATTGAATGTAATTAATCTAAGGGGTATGACTGTCTCCTGAAACAGTGTGTCCAGGTAACTCCCCCCCCCCCAGGATATGTCGCAGTGTCCGCAGCTCGGACTCCAGCTCATCAACTCTGAGCCGAAGTTCCTCGAGCAGCCGACACTTGTTGCAGATGTGGTCACCGTGGCTCGCACCGGCATCCACCAGCTCCCACATACTACAGCTGCAACACCGCCTGCCTAGCCATCTCTATTCGATTTAATTAATTAATTTGGATCACAGTATTTGAGAAAAAACAACTATTTAAGTGTACTCTTAATGTGTAATGACGTTGCCTGATTTCAATTACTTGGCCAAAACTGAAAAAAACAACACGAGACACGGAAGAAGTAAAGAAATACCCACCAATCACTTACCAGCCCTCCTGTGACGTCACACTTCGATTTTTTGCTGGTCAAGTAGTTCCATTGAACAGAACAAAGCACTCTCACTGCCGCCACCGTTGCTTCTGGTGTCGGGCCTCGCTGTCCACTCCTTTTATACCACGGCTCCTCTCACCGACATCGCTTCTGGTGTCGGGCCTTGCTCTCCGCTCCTTTTATGCCACGGCTCCTCTCTCCGCTGCCGCCCCATCTAGTGTCAGGCCTCGCTGTCTGCTCCTTTTATACCACGGCTCCTCTCACCGCTGCTGCCGCCGCTTCTGGTGTTGGGCCTCGCTCTCCGCTCCTTTCATACCACGGCAACTTGCAAACACTTGCAATAGAATCAATCTGACTTTAGAGTTTTTGAGGGATAAAAGGTTGTCACAGTCTAACTTTCCTTCCTTCAGTTTAAATTGCCAGAGATCTCTGGTTTGGCTTGACTTTTTTTTAGAATTTTGAGAGATAATAATTAAACAGACAAAATTATCTACCTTCAGTCTAAATGTCAGGTGCTAAGACCAGCTGTCTATGTTCGCCATTAGAACAGACTGTCTTCAACTAAAAAGCCAGTTCAAAATTGAATTGTAACATTGAATATCCGGTCCTAGGTCCCTGAATGGCTGTTGCCGGGTAACCAGGATGCATTCTGTGAAGCTGGTTCGTTCCCCCTCCATATGGTTGTATCCAACGGCAACCAAAATGCATTTTCTCTAACTGCTGAGGCTTGCTGGTTCTTAAAGCAGTGTGGCTCCTTTTCCAGCCTTAAAGACACACCACACATTCCCCAGAGGAAAAAAAAACTACAGGACTACGACACATATAAGGAGCTAGTCACATGACTAACTTGCTGGGCAACACGGGAGTTTTTTTGAATGTGAACTCCCAACAAAGGGATTTGAGGTCAGACTAAGCCGTGCGCTTATGGAGTAAAGACCTCTCCTGGAACTGAGAACATCTCCTCTTCTGTCTGCCTGCTTTCATCTCTTCCCACGGAACTGAATCTTGTAAAAACGCGCACAGTGGCGCAGTGGTTAGCACCACAGCCTCACAGCTCCAGCGACCCAGGTTCAATTCTGGGTACTGCCTGTGTGGAGTTTGCAAGTTCTCCCTGTGTCTGCGTGGGTTTCCTCCGGGTGCTCTGGTTTCCTCCCACAGCCAAAAGACTTGCAGGTTGATAGGTGAATTGGCCATTATAAATTGCCACTAGTATAGGTAGGTGGTATGGGAATATAGGGACAGGTGAGGATGTGGTAGGAATATGGGATTAGTGTAGGATTAGTATAAATGGGTGGTTAATGGTCGGCACAGACTTGGTGGGCCGAAGGGCCTGTTTCAGTGCTGTAATCTCTAAATCTAAATCTAAAACATGTGAAACTCAAAAGAGAACAGTTTCCTACGTGAACAAGGTTTATGACTAATATTGGGCCCCAACGAAATGCAAGACCATATCTTCAATCAAGGACTACAGCAATCTCGAGAAACAATAACAAGATATTGCCGCAAAATGTTCTACTTATCTTTTCTTCTCTTTTCTGTCCCTATTTTAGTATGTTTATATCGCAGGTGCATGCTAACGTGGGTGCACTGTATATCCGTAGGCGTGAACCGTATTAGAGTTTAAGTTTAAGGTTTAATAAATTTTATCTTCTTTAAATCACAGCCTGTTTGTGCTCATTTCTTTGCCTGATAATTGGAAAATTGTGAACAAGGATTCACAAAGGGGGAGCTCAAAACACAGTGTGTTTAAAATTAAACCCTGATACAATAAGACCAGGTGCAGACAGCAAGAGACCCCTAGATCTTTTGCTCACCTGGTCGTAACACAATAGTCATAGAGTCATACAGCACAGAAACATGCCCTTCGGCCTATCGTGTCTGTGCCGGCCATCAAGCACCTAACTATTTTAGTCCCATTTTCCAGCACTTGGCCCATAGTCGTATGCTGTGGCGTTTCAGGTGCTCATCTAAATACTTCTTAAATGTTATGAGGGTTCCTGCCTCTACCACCACTTCAGGCAGTGCATTACAGATTCCAACCACCCTCTGGGTGAAAAGATTTTTCCTCAAATCCCCTCTAAACCTCCTGCCCCTACCCTTAAATCTATGCCCCCTTTTTATTGAACCCTCCGCTAAGGGGAAAAGTCTCTTCCTATGTAACCTATCAATGCCCCTCATAATTTTGTATACCTCAATCATGTCCCCCCTCCGCCTTCTCTGTTCTAAGGAAAACAACCCTCGCCTTTTCAGTCTCTCTTCATAGCTGAAATGCTGCAGCCCAGGCAACATCTTGGCGAATCTTCTCTGCACCCTCTCCAGTGCAATCACATCCTTCATATGGTGTGGTGGCCAGAACTGTACACAGTTCTCCAGCCTAACTAGCGTTTTCTACAGTTCCATCATAACCTCCCTGCTCTTATATTCTATGCCTCGGCTAATAAAGGAAAGTATCCCATATGCCTTCCTAACCATCTTATCTACCTGTGCTGCTGCCTTCAGTGATCTACGGACAAGTATGCCAAGGTCCCTCTGACCTTCTAGACTTCCTAGAGTCCTACCATCCATTGTATAATCCCTTGCCTTGTTAGTCCTCCCAAAGTGCATCACCTCACACTTCTCAGGATTAAATTCCATTTGCCACAACTCCGTCCATCTTGCCAGCCCATCTATATTGTCCTGTAAGCTAAGGCTTTCCTCCTCACTATTTACGACACCACCAATTTTCGTGTCATCTGTGAACTTACTGATCATACCTCCTATATTCATGTCTAAATCATTAATGTACACTACAAACAGCAAGGGTCCCAGTACCGATCCCTGTGGAACACCACTGGTCACAGGCTTCCACTCGCAAAAACAACCCTCGACCATTACCCTCTGTTTGCTGCCACCAAGCCAATTTTGGATCCAATTTGTCAAATTGGCCTGGATTCCATGGGCTCTTACCACCTTAACCAATCTCCCAAGCGGAACCTTATCAAAAGCCTTACTGAAGTCCATGTAGACTACATCAACTGCCTTACCCTCATCTACACATCTAGTCACCTCGAAAAATTCAATCGAGTTAGTTAGACACGATCTCCCCCTGACAAAGCCGTGCTGACTATCCCTGATTATTCCCTGCCTCTGCGAGTGGAGATTAATCCTGTCCCTCAGAGCTTTTCCCAACAGTTTCCCTACCACTGGTGTTAGACTCACCTGCCTGTAATTACCTGGTCTATCCCTGCTACCCTTCTTCAATAATGGTACCACATTCACTGTCTTCCAGTCCTCTGGTACCTCTCCCGTGGTCAGAGAGGCTTTGAAAATTTGTGTCCGAGCCCCTGTTATCACCTCCCTTGCCTCACATAACAGCCTGGGATACATCTCATCTGGGCCTAGGGATTTATCCACTTTTAAGCCAGCTAAAGCATCTAATACTTCCTTCCTTTCAATGTTAATATGTTCAAGTATATTGCAGTCCCCCTCCCTGACCTCTGCACCTACATCGTCGTTCTCCACAGTGAAAACAGATGAACATTGATAAAGAAAAGTCAGTATATGTGCATCAGAGGTATTTGT
The DNA here is from genome assembly GCF_036365525.1 of Heterodontus francisci. Taxonomy (NCBI): domain Eukaryota; kingdom Metazoa; phylum Chordata; class Chondrichthyes; order Heterodontiformes; family Heterodontidae; genus Heterodontus; species Heterodontus francisci. The sequence goes on along the minus strand of NC_090372.1, from coordinate 117,151,066 downwards.
AATTCTGTCACCAGCTATCTCCGAATGCCAGGTTTCTCTATCTCTGACTGAGAGGCGCGCAGATATGCTCTGTATCTCCAAGGTCGCTGCCTCTGCATCAGTGAGCTGTACAACTTGAGGTGTGCCACTTCTAGTCCTGTCCCTATTCCTTGCATTTTTCACTCTCTTCTATAAAGGGTGGAAAAACAGGCCTGAGTGAGTGAAGGTCAGGTATTCATCTCATGGATACAGGACAATCAGTGAGGGTGACTGAGAAAGATGCATTACATTGCAGAGGGATTGGGGTGAGTGGCAATGGTGAATGGATAAGCAGAAAGCTGATGAAGTGCATAGAAAGTGCAGACTGGATGCTGTTAAAAGTGTGTGTGAGGAGTGATGTGAAGGAGAATGCTAACAAGACAGAATGAAAGTGGGTGGGGACTTAAACCACAAGATGTAATTGATTTATTTAGCTGCTTACGTTGCATTTAAGGCCGGGGCGCATTGTTCTTCCTGCTTACCTCCTCAGCTACCTCCAAGCACGCTTTCTTAGTGAGAGCCGCAGGTTTCTTCCTCCCATTGCTGGGGAAAAGCATGTCCCTCCTGCTGAAGACTGCACCTAACAGTAATTCCAGTAAAGTGTCACTGAATCTGGGTGCTGCCCTTGCTCTCTCTGTGCTCCATCCATCATGAGCATCTCCAATTTCCATTAGTACATTGGTCCCCTTTAAATAGAGCTGAGATCATGTCATGAAGGTGCCATTATGCCTGCTGCACAGCTTAGAGACGCGAAATACAGAAGTCACAATTAATTGGTTCAATTGAGCTGCAACTGATTCCGACCCACTTAGTTGACTTCTGGGTTTCATCCATACAATTCCACCCCCCCCCCCCCCCCCCCAACTTAGACGCCATCTTCATATTAATATCGGAGCCATTATGTGCGTAAAATCAAACTTAGCCACTTAATATCAGTGCAATCTCCAGGTGTGATTTACTGAGGAATTACCCATTCCTCTCCATTCTAGCTAAGAATAGTTTTCTTTCTTTTGGGCCTCCTTATCTCGAGAGACAATGGATACGCGCCTGGAGGTGGTCAGTGGTTTGTGAAGCAGCGCCTGGAGTGGCTATAAAGGCCAATTCTGGAGTGACAGGCTCTTCCACAGGTGCTGCAGAGAAATTTGTTTGTCGGGGCTGTTGCACAGTTGGCTCTCCCCTTGCGCCTCTGTCTTTTTTCCTGCCAACTACTAAGTCTCTTCGACTCGCCACAATTTAGCCCTGTCTTTATGGCTGCCCGCCAGCTCTGGCGAATGCTGGCAACTGACTCCCACGACTTGTGATCAATGTCACAGGATTTCATGTTGCGTTTGCAGACGTCTTTATAGCGGAGACATGGACGGCCGGTGGGTCTGATACCAGTGGCGAGCTCGCTGTACAATGTGTCTTTGGGGATCCTGCCATCTTCCATGCGGCTCACATGGCCAAGCCATCTCAAGCGCCGCTGACTCAGTAGTGTGTATGAGCTGGGGGTGTTGGCCGCTTCAAGGACTTCTGTGTTGGAGATATAGTCCTGCCACCTGATGCCAAGTATTCTCCGAAGGCAGCGAAGATGGAATGAATTGAGACGTCGCTCTTGGCTGGCATACGTTGTCCAGGCCTCGCTGCCGTAGAGCAAGGTACTGAGGACACAGGCCTGATACACTCGGACTTTTGTGTCCGTATAAGAATAGTAATGTCACGATATGCACCATAAGCAAAAGGGTACATTTAGCATAAATATGCAATCATAAATATTCATTTCACATTAGAACAGAAATAAATGAAAATTAAGTTAAAATGGATTGTGCCTTATAAAATAGCAGTTCTGTTGGTTGGGTATGGCTATGCAAGTTTTGCCAGGGTTGCCTCTGATCCATATGGCAGTTAGTAAGCTTGAGTGTTGAGCAGCATAGAAATAAACTTTGCATTTTAATATCTCAAACTTAATTTATTTAAATTGTTACTGGTTCTACATGTTGACATAGTTAGACTAAAAACAGAATCAAACTGAAGTTCACACAACTTAATATCTCAGCAGTGATTGTTGATCTGTTAGCAGATCCAGAGGCGAGTGGCAAGTAAGATGGAAAGGAGGTTGATGAGTTTACTTCAACAGAGTCATTGACATGGTTGAAATATTATTGCTGAAGCATGAGAACTATCAGAAGGATATCATTATTATAAAACATAATTCTTAACTGAAATATGTCCAATCCAACATACAGATATGCCAAAAGAGAAAATCCAACGTTGAACAGGGGGAAACAAATCGACCTCCAATTTCTGCGTGTGAAATATAAGATCTCTCTTCTGAGGGTATGGGTGGAGTTGGGATTCAGTACAACATACTTGAAAGCTTTTGATACACAATCTGGTTGTCAGCATTGAGTCATCTCGTTGGACAGGCATCCCTCAGATGGTGGGCAAAAAGATTCTCTAAAATATGAAGTATTCCAAAGATAGCCATTCTGTAGCCTGTATGATATACAGGTCTGTTAAAAGCATAGTCATATTTTCCCCTTTCTAAAATTTTATGGTGAAGGATGTTAGTATGCCCTGAGGTTGCCACTTGGTACTGGATTACAGACAGTTTTGAGTTATAGGCCCATGTCTACAAAGAACTGGATTGTATCTGCTCAAGTTGATTTGTCCCATCAGTCGGGGCTGGATTTGACTTATGGTTCCAGAGATGAAAGGCCACTGTTGAATCCACTGTACCACCTTGCTCAATTTTCTTTATTGAAAAAACTTTCAGACTTTTATTCATATATATGAATAATATTTTTGGATGCTTTCAGTTAACTGTGCTTCATGTTAGCATCGCTACCTTTGTGCAGAGCTGTTTATTATATATTATTATTGATAGATTGGTTTAGATTGGTCTTAGACTTTTATAAATGAGCCATTACAGTGACACAGATTTTGTTTTTACAGGTTTTCCATACATACTCGAATGAAGACTATGATAGGAGAAATGATGACGTAGATCCAGTTGCTGCATCTGCTGAGTATGAACTGGAAAAACGTGTAGAAAGGCTGGATCTTTTCCCTGTTGAACTTGAGAAAGGTAGGAATAAGAACCTAGGTTCATTCTGAAATTTCTTGATCTGAGCTTATCTTTTAAGAGAAGGTGATGAATAGAGGCTAAGTACCTCCCTAGAGCAAAAGAAAGTTATGGGAAATTCACCACAGACTACACAAGCAGCTTACATTTATGAAACACCTTTAAAGCCATAAAATGACCCAAAGCAGTTCACAGAGATGTAACAAAAATGGATGCCGAGCCAGGGAAGGAGATATTAGAAGGGGTAACCAAAAGTTAGTGCAAGAGGTGGGTTTTAGAGAGGGTCTTAAAGGAGGAGAAGGAGATGGATATGGGTGCCTAACTGTCAAATATGGCGGGTGGTGCCACATGCACATTCTGTGCTGGAAGTGAGTTGCTCACTTAATTGGTAGATGTTGAAGTATAGATGTCCAGGCCCCATGCCTGAAATAGTAATTTGCTGACTCCTTGCTGAAATTGGACAGCCCTGAACACAGACGCCACTTAAATTTAAATGCACTTTGCCGGTGTGTTGCCTGGGGAGGCACAGAAGATAGATGCTGCTCATCAGTCAAAATTGAATAGGGCCCTGAGGCCCAATATTGAGCATTTCCTGGGTCCAGTTGTTCCGCCGCAGGGATCATTTCCAGTGCCCAGTTTGTGTCAGCAGGCTGGCGCTATCCAGTTTCACCCTGGTGTCTTTTCTCATTGTAATTGAGTTCATTTTTCAGGGTTAGGGGAAGACCGGGAAAGAAAAAAGTGAATTTTGAAGCAAACGATGTCTATGTACATACATTCACACTCGCAATGCAGTACTGTCAAACTGCACTCCCCTCCCTCCCCCCCCACCCACCCCTGCTCCCCCCACCCCACCACCATGTTCTGCCAAAGCCCAGGATGGCCCTGAAGTGCAGCTAAACTCCAATCCCCAATATTAGCTGTTGACCTCCAGTTGGTGCAAATTGCAGAACAATTTTGTGTATTCAGTTCTGAAATGGCATGGGATTAAAAACTAAATACATAGGCAAAGTTTTCATATCCAATCATTAATCATTGAGAGTTGTGAAATTCAATCTCCAGATCACCAGTAAAAATCCAAGAATATCGTCATAAAAATGCAAAAGTAAAATAATGCAGATGCTGGAAATCTGAAGTAAAAACAGAAGGCGCTGGAAATACTTAAGTCGGACAGTATCTGTAGACAGAGAAACAGAGTCAATGGGCTGAATTTTTACGATCCTGTGGAGACGGGGTGTGGGGGGGTGGGTGGTGGCAGGAAAGAAGCGGGCAACCTCTATTGGGATGGCTCCCTGTCGAGGCCTGCTACCTGACCCGAACCCAACGGGACCCGACGACATCTGTCGGGTTCGGGTCGGGTTGGGCCATTCCAAGGCTGGCTTTCATGCTCGGGCCGAGTCCAGATCGAGTCGGGTCGGGCTGGACACACACGGTAAGTCTTCTGCTGGTAAGTATTAAAAATAAAAAAAACTTACCTGAGCTGGGAGTCCGGGACGAAACTGAGTCTGCGCAGTGAGAGAGTGACGTCACTGTGACGTCATCACGCATGCGCTGCAGCTTATTGCAGGTTTGATGTCAGGAAGGTAAGTAAAGGGATGGTCGGGTCGGGCCCAGTAGTGGCGGGTTCGAGTCGGGCTTGGGGCAAAATCGGAGGGACTTGGGCCCGCTGTGGTTTGGTCGGGTTCTTTTTCCCAACCTAAAGCAGGCCTCTAGCTCCCTGACACTGTTCCGCCTCCAGGTGACTTTCCCAGTGGTGGACTCGTGGGTACGACGGGAACCCGCCTGGCAGCAGTGGTAAGCGACTTAAGGCTGGTCATGCGCCACTTATCTGCAATTTTCCAAACCAAAAGAGATTTTCCCTGAGTCACATGGGCCCTCTGATATGTCAGGAGCCCAGCAATGGATCGGAGTCAGCTTTCCATTGGGATCTCCGAGCTGTGACGCAATTGTCAGTTTGCATTTATTTGCCGGCAGTAATTCGCAAAAGGGGTCTATCCACAAGCAGTAGGCATGCCCTTGCAGCCACTTCATAGAGACTGATGTCTCCGCTAATTGCTGCCCTATTTCATTGGCAGCCACTTCCCTCCCACTAAAGGCGCCTCCATAGCGCCACTGCCGCTCCTGCTGATGGTCAGGCATCGCCCACACTGCAAAGGCGGGCGGTGGCCATCTCAAAGGACCGTGTTAATTGCACTCCTGACACTGGAACCCAGCTGCTATCCCTAATTGGAGAGGGCTCCCGGAGGAGGCTTCTTAATTGGCCACCTCTGGGAAGATAGCATCTGATGTCCTGCCACTTGCTCTTCTGAGTTCCCAATCTGGAATTTATCCTGATATCAGGATTGGTAAGCTAGCGGCAAAATTCAGCCCAGTGTTTCAGGTGCATGGCCTTTCATCAGAACTGGAAAAAGTTAGCGATGTAACAGGTTTTCAGCAAGTACCGAAGCAGGGAATGTGGGTTGGGGAGGAAAGAGCAAAAGGAAATGTCTATGATAGAGTGGAATACAATTTGACTTCAGTCATCATGTTAACAAGAGATATCAGTAAATTAGATGATCTACTTCTGTAGAATGGCAAGATAATCACATAGTGAGTACCATATCACAGTTAGTGGGATGTGCCAATTAAAGACCAGAAACTCTTATTCTCGTGCATCTTCTCGTGCACAGTTATAGAACAAAACAATATTAGCAGAAGTACAAGAGTAAATTTACCCACCTTTGGTGCATAGCCTGAATAAAACCAGAGAGGGGAATAAAGGGAGAATTTTTTTCTTCACTAGTTTTTCTGCTATATCCCACTTCTGCAACTTGCAGTATGTTTAAACAGTCTTTGTTTTCAACAAAAACATGCATAAATATAGTGCATTTAACATGGGAAAATGTTCCCAGGTTCTTCTGAGGCATAATCAGGACAAAAATGGACACTGAGCCAAAGAAAAAGAAATTAAGAGGGGTGAAAAGAGCACGGTCAAAGAACTAGGTTTTAAAGCGGGTTGCAAATCAGGATAAGTTTAGGGAGGAAATTCTAGAATGTAGGGCTTAGTTGGCTGAAGCATAGCGACGTAGGAAAGAGAGGGGAAATGCACAGAGTCCAGAGTTACAGGAATTAAAATTTCTGAGATGGGTGAGGGAGAGGAGGTTACAGAGACGGGAGGAGCAAGAACATAGAGATTTAAACACATGGATAATATTTTTAATTAGAAGCGTTGGGGGAGTGGAATGATGAGTGCATGGTCTTGGTGTAGGATAGGATACAGGCAAAAGAGTCTTGGTGAAGCTGAAGTTTACGGAGAGTGGAGAATGCCAGGCAAGCCAGGAGAGCTTTGGAATAGTTGAGTTTGGACAAGACCAAGGCATGGATGTAGGCTTCAGTCGCAGATGGGCTGAGGTGGAACAGCAGTGTTACAGAGGTGGAATTAGATGACCTTTCTAATGGAGAGGATATGGGGTTGTTAAATCAGTTGGGGGTTAAATAGAATACCAAAGTTGTGAACTGTCTGAATCTGCCTGAAACAGTGGCTGAGGGAATTGGAGTCGGTTGCAAGCGTATGGAGTAGAAGCACGTGTAGTCAATTTGCATGTGGAAGATGTTGCCATGATGCCACATGATGTTGCCAAGGGGACAACATGTAGATGAGTAAGAAAAGGGTGCCAAGAATAGATCCTTGATGGACTTCTGAGTTAACAATCCGGAGGCATGGAGAGGAGCCAATGCTGGAGATGCTCTGGCTACAATTTGATAGGTAAGAGTGAAACCAAGCAGGGGCAGTTCCACTGAGCTACACAACAGAGGAGAGGTGTTGACCATATCAGATGCTGTAGATAGATGAAGAAGGGATAGTGCATTGTGGTCGCAATTACAGAGGATGTAATTTATGACTGGAAATGCTGGTGGATTGTTTTCTTCACTCTTTCCCAGCCTGGGGATTATGAGAGTAATTTTAGCATCTCTGTACTAATCTAGCTGAGACCAAGTCAGTCAATACAGATGTAGGATTGAAGTGTCTCCTCCTTGCTCTTTGCATACCAGGCATAAGGTTTTTTTTGTAAAGCAGGCACTATTGAGAAGGAACCACATTTTATTAAAATACTTCGCAAGATGAAAAATCAGTTCCAGCTAATATTTACTGAAACAATCTGATGCTGAAAGCTAACCAGTGATCACACAGAGGAGAAAGTCGAGCAATTCTATTAATATGTTATGAATGCAATAGAAGAACAGAAATCAAAATATATAATTGTCATGGGAGATTTCAATTCTAAGATAGAAAAATCCAAACCAGGACAGAATTCAGTTTTAGGAAAATTTGGAGTTGGAGCCAAATAAAAGAGAAACACTGATTGCATTTGCAGCTCAGCATGGACTTGTTATCACAAGCACATATTTCAAGAAAAACAAAAACCAATATTAGAGTCATAGAGTTATACAGCGCAGAAACAGGCCCTTCGGTCCATCGTGTCAGTGCAGGCCATCAAGCACCTAACTATTCTAATCCCATTTTCCAGCACTTGGCCCGTAGCCTTGTATGCTATGGCATTTCAAGTGCTCATCTAAATACTTATTAAATGCTGTGAGGGTTCCTGCCTCTCCCACCTCTTCAGGCAGTGTGTTCCAGATTCCAACCACCCTCTGGGTGAAAAAAAATTTCCTCAACTCCCCTCTAAACCTCCTGCCCCTTACCTTAAATTTATGCCCCCGGTTATTGACCCCTCCGCTAAGGGAAAACGTTTCTTCCTATGTAACCTATCAATATCCCTCAGAATTTTGTATACCTCAATCATGACCCCCCTCAGTCTCCTCTGCTCTAAGGAAAACAACCCTAGCCTATTCAGTCTCTCTTCATAGCTGAAATGCCCAACCCAGACACCATCCTGGTGAATCTCCTCTGCACCCTGCCCAGTGCAATCACATCCTTCCTATAGTGTGGTGCCCAGAACTGTACACAGTACTCCAGCTGTGGCCTAACTAGCGAACATGGGAAGGTTCAAATTGAACTTTCAAGAATCAAACTGATTTTGATATTGAGCTGTCAAGGGGGAATAGTGGAAAACAGTGAAGTCATCACTAAGGTGGATATTGTCAGTAACCACAGGATGATGAGAACAACACTGAGCATCAATAAAAATCTAGCAAGACTGAAATTTATCAACAAGAAAAAGAAGCAGCCAAATTTCTTCATGGTTAGAGAACAACGGAAGGCATTCCAACTCAGATT